>NC_091628.1:12424242-12727272 GCF_027580195.1 Bos mutus | reverse complement strand
AGCAGCCCACCAGGCTCCCGTCCCTGGGATTCTCCAGGCAAGAACACTGGAGTGGGTTGCCATTTCCTTCTCCAATGCAGGAAAGTGAAAAGTGAAAGTGAAGTAGCTCAGTCGTGTCAGACTCTTCACAACCCCATGGACTGCAGCCTACCAGGCTCCTCCGTCCATGGATTTTCCAGGCAAGAGTACTGGAGTGGAGTGCCATATATAAAATAGATAACTAATAAAGACCTACCGTACAGCACAGGGAACTCACTACTCTGTAATGGCCTCTATGGGAAAAGTACTTTAAAAGGAGTGGAAATATGAGTATGTGTAGCCGATTCACTTTTCTGTACAGCAGAAACTAACACAACATTGTAAATCAGCTATACTCCAATAAAAATTAATTCAGAACAGAACAAAATGGCCCTCGTGAGGTCAGCACTCGTTTAGGTGTTATCAATACTAGATCGTCTCACTGTGTCACAGATTCCAATATGGCTATCCGCAGTGTCCATCCTATTCCCTGGTATCCCTTGGGCCTTGGGTCTCTATTCAAACAGAACTGTTGTTGCCCAAACCAAGGGAAGAAATTCACCTACATTCCTAGAAGCGTTGGGACTTACTTGATGTCGCTTTGTTGTTCTTCTGTACCGGGTATCTCCAACTTAGAGAAATCGGGCCCTGCACAGCACATAGCTGTGCTGTTACAGCACAACGTTCCTACGGATAGTCGTTGCTACAGGATACATATATACTTGTTACCGTTTGTTTATTTATTATTTTATTTGGGCCTGCGCTGGGTCTTCACTGCTCTATGTGGGTTTCCTCTAGTCATGGTGCCAGGCTTCTCATTGCCGTGGCTCCTCTTGTGGCCGAGCATGGGCTCTGAGCTCACAGGCTCAGTAGTCGAGTCTCGCAGGCTCTAGGGTGTGGGTAGTGGTTGTGATGCACAGGCTTAGTTGCCCCTCGGCATGTGGGATCTTTCTGAACTGGCGATCAAACTTATGTTCCCTGCGTTGGCAGGTGGGGTCTTGACCACTGGATCACCAGGGAGTCCAACAGCACATATTTTTTAATTAGAACACAATGAGTCTTATGCATTGATGGAATTTGGCAGCCTACTGAAGAATTTTTTAGTTTGCCTCTGCAGACAAATAAGAACCACTGGTCTGATTAGAAATGGAAGATCTGAACCCTAGTCCTTCGGTGAAATGCCCGACTTCTCTCATATAAGCATGGCCCTCATCAATGCAACAGTCTGACCCAAAGAAGTGCAGAACACAAGGTCAGTATCTGAATTTGCTTAGGGGAGAGCAGAGGCATATTTATGTATGATTTATATCATCTCTCCATGTATAGATGAGCTCACACATAGGTATAGGTGGCTATGGTCACGCTATTCATACACCATGCTGACATGTATCCCAGTGTTTTTTTCACATGTCACGTCTATCTATAAAATCATCTTGTCAACTCAGGGAGATGTAAGAGAGGTCATATATTTGACATTCTTCTTGTACCTCTCATCTAGGCTATGGTTTAGAATTCAGTGATCCCTACGGGTTTCACTGTGTTGCTGAAGACTGCATACGGTCTTTTAAGGCAGCAAAGCACAGCGGGATGGTGAGGGTTTAAAGACAAGGCAGGCTACTTCATTGTATTGCACATTGCTTAATGTGCTTCACAGATACTGCATTTTTACAAACTGAAGATCTGAGGCAACCCTGCATTGAGCAAGTCTAAGAGTGCCATTTTTCCGACCCCATTTGCTCACTTCAGGTCTCTGTGTCAAAGTTACATTTTGCTAATTCTCACAATGTTTCACCCTTTTTCGTTATTATTATAGTTGTTATGGTGATCTGTGATCAACAGTCGTTAATGCTACTATTGCAAAAAGATGACAGCTCACTGAAGGCAGAGATGATGGTTACCATTTTTGAGCAATAAAACATTTTTAAAATTAAGGTGTGTGCATTGTTTTTATAAGCATAATGCTATTGCACACTTAATAGACTATAGCACAGTGTAGACCTAACTATGTATACATGTATGTGTATCTGTACTGGGAACCAACAAATTCATGTGACTCACCTTATTGCAATGTGCGCTGTATTGCAGTGGTTTGAAACTGAGTCGGCAACATCACCTGGCTATGCCTGTACAGCCCTTTAAATTACAGGACCTTGGAATACTTCCAGCCTGGTGGTTTTGTGACATTAAAGTTATTTAATGCCTCTAGGTTTGCAATTATCATTTTAAAGAAAAGAGGAAATAATGTCTGGTAGGATTGTTCGAGAGCTGGAGTCTAGAGTGATGAATGTCAGTGGCATAGTTCTCCAAAGCTACTGATTTCTAAGCAAGTGACGGAGGGTACGCAGGGTGATGGGTTATACCAGGCAAGACTCTTGCGCGTTAGGCTGTTCCCTGTTACCATCTCTTCCAACTAGGTGAGTTCAAGTACATCGCTGAAAACCTCAGGATTTTTCTTTCCTTCTTTTAGAAATAAAGTCCCGCGTTGTTTCCCTGGCTCTCCAGGGATGTATCTGGGCAGAATGGATTATAGCTGCCCCTGCCTTTTCCATGAGTGATACGATCTAATTCCCCCCGTGGATGCCTGAAGCCACGGATAGTTCTATACCCCGTATATACCATGGTTTAGTTTTTTGTTTTTTCCTACGCATTGTTGTTTCCTACTCATTGTTATTTATTCACTAAGTCGTGTCCGACTGTTTGTGACCCCATGGACTGTAGCCCACCAGGCTCCTCTACCCATGGGATTTCCCAGGCAAGAATACAAGAATATTTCCTCATCCTACACATACATACCTGTGATAAAGTTTAATTTATAAAATAGGCACAGTAAGGGATTAACAATAAAAATAATAGACCAATTGTAACAATAGACTCTGGTAAAGTTATGTGAATGTGGTCTCTCTCCAAATATCTTATTGCGCAAATCTAATGTCTTTTTCATCTTAACTAAACCCTTATTATGCCCTGTGGCCGTGTCTTTTGCAGTTCGAGGTGCAACAGGAAAACTAGTATAAGTATCCTTTCCCTTCTTTACAATTTCATGGATAGAGGATCCATTCTTACCATAGGTCTTAGTAATCTCAGCATAGTTTTCTTTCTTTCCTTATTAAGTCGAAAACTTTCATCTTTTTACTTAAAGGAAGCACTTTATGGCTTCTCTTTGGCATATCCAAACTGTCACCATTATGCAAGAGACACGGGTTCAATCCCTGGCTCTGGAAGATCCCCTGGAGGAGGGCATGGCAACCCACTCCAGTGTTCTTGCCTGGGGAATCCCATGCACAGAGGAGCCTGGTGGGCTACAGTCCATGGGGTCACAAAAGAGTCAGATACAATTTAGCAAATGAGCATGCACAATATATTATAAATGATATAGAATTATTATCACAATCATTGAATATTAGGGTATGTTTGCTGGGGCAGAGGGATTAAGGAATTGTGTTTGGAGAGGAGACTGTAGATGTAGGTGCAGCTTGGATCATGAAGGATCTGTGAATCACTAGACTTGACCTTAAAAGCAATAGAAACCATTAAGTGGAGCAGTGACAGAATCAGATATGTCTTTTAAAAGGACAGCTCTGATTTTGGTGTAGAGACCGCACTAAAAAGAGGTGAGACAGGAAGCAGGGAGGCTAGTCATTGCTGGAGTCATTGACGGGAAATACCTATGGTCAGGACACAGAAAGTGGGTGGGATAAAGAGGTGATTTAACCGCAGTCCTTCTAGTGAATGACTGGGTGTATGAAGAGAGAAAGGATTTTAGCAGATCATGAAAATACTTTCTGAAAACAATCATGACAGCCATGTATAAAGCATGAGAGGCATGTTTGCCAAATAGGCTCTGGAGAGAAAGAAAATGTGGGCAAATTTTCAATAGGTCATTTGTCTTCCCTGTAACTACCCGCTTTGTTAGTCTGAGGTGCCTTAGCAGCTGTCTGAGGGCTGTTTTTAAGCTCTGACAATCGGCTGGTGGTTATTCTTCTAGTTTTCCTATGAAATTTGAAGTCTTCTGATAGATGTCAGCCAAGCGTTGAGCAGGTCTTATGGCATTAAAAGATAAGGGAAAGCACTTAGAGTTTCCTCGGGGCATTTTTTTGGTCTAATGCTTCCAGCTTTGAAAAAGCATTGGCCATTGGAGAAAATATGAGTACTGAAGAGTGAGGGAGAGAAACGTGTGATTGTGGTTACATATCTTGAAAAAAATAGCCAATAGGTGCCTGTTTGATTATAAAAATAATATTTATGCAAAGTAAAAACAGGAAAATATGGAAAAATACAAAGAAGAAACTATAATTATTCATACTATCACTATCCAGAAATAAATGTTTTGACACTTAACTTTTCAGGTTCTTTCTATGCCCGCATACATTTTTTAAAATTTATTTTTTAATTGGAGGAAAATTGCTTTGCATCTTATGGTGGCTTCTGGCATACAACAACAATGCGAATCAGCCATAACTGTACATACATCTCCTCTCTCTTGAGCCTCTCTCCCCTTCCCCCATCCCTGCCTTCTAGGTCATTGCAGAGCACCAGACTTGACTCCCTGTGTTATATAGCAACTGTTCACCAGGTGTCTGTTTTACACATGATAGTGAATATATTTAATGTGAGGTCATCAGTCACATGTGGGTTTGGGATTTCTTTTGTATCCTGAGATTTTAGGGTAGCTAGACTACTATTACCATGAAACCCCCAAGTGCAGTGGTTCCATCATGATACCTGTCTTTTTGTTTTTCATAGATAGGTGTGTGGTGGACAGGGTTTCCAGGGGGCTTAGGCAGCACGTGGTTTCCCAGGGACCCAGGTCTGCACCCATATCCCTGAGGCGTTGCTGTGGTCCACATGGCTGAAGCAGACCCAACAGCATCACATCGTGTTGCAACCAAAAGGAAAGAGATACAGAAGAGGAAAGCAAGCAGCTTCCTCTTTTAAGGATGTGCTTTGGTAGTGATTTCGTTCTTTTCTTAATTCTGCCCACTTGCCATTTGCCAAAATTCAACCACACGGCTACATTTAGTTCTAAGGGAGGCTGGGAAAGGCTAGCACCCTATTGCCCCACCATGTATCTTATAAAACCCCAGTATGGCATAGCTTGTTACTAAATGTAAGGAGAAAATGGATACTGGGAGCAATTGCCAGCCCGGCTTTCAAGTCTCCAATCGCTCGTCTGTGTCCCATTAACCACACGTAGAACAGACTCACTCCTTCACCAAGGGGACAGCCTCAAAAACCATTTAACTACTGTATCCAACTCATAGTTCAAGATTTCTGGGTGGCTTTAAGTCCTCTCCATCAAGGCTGGAGGTGCCCAGATCAGGGAAATTTTAAATTCATGAACATGTTTTCTGGCATCTTCCCCATACTTAAGTGTTCAACAGGGGAGTCAAGCAAGATAGCTGCAACTTAAAAACAAAACCAAATGGAAAAAGGGTAAATGGGAGAAAAAAAAATCATTATGGTCCTTAAGAGTGATGGAATCTTACTGGGAAGGAGCTACGACAAGTCTCCACCACGGCCAAGGAAGAAAATTCCTTGGTCTGTAGACACTGCCTCTCTTCTCTGGGAGACAGCCCTCTGTCCACTGACCTCTCAGAGACTCTGCTTGTCCACTAACTTCTGTGGCCACAGCTACAGTGAGTGTGGGGGAGCCTGCCTTACTTGGGGACACACAACTCTCTTGGGGGTTGCTTTAGGGACCAGAAAATTACAGCTTCGGCAGGCCAGGTTTGCGGTTTCTTTGATCCCATAATTCTTTCAAAGTTCTTAGCAGTTTCCTAGACTGTCTGCTCCCAGTCATTTCCATGAACATGTAAGGATAGCCCACGATCTCGTCTGCATCGGCCTTAGGTTTATGAATGCAATTGTTTACTCATCTCTAAACTTGGACCATTCTCTCTCTAATTCAGTAGCAACTTTGAGGTCATTGAAAATAACAGGCTAGGGTGAGACAACAACACGCTTAATTCTATATTTGCCATCGTATTGGCTCCTCTGGTTCCATTAACAACAGGCCCTGGAGAAAGGCTCCGAGACACAGTTTATCTCTTTCTGTTTATGGTTCTGAAGCAGATCAATTTTCCAGCTCCATGAGGCCTAAATTACAAGACTTCTAGTCAATTCAGATGTCAGCCCCAAGCACAGGGGACATCCCTACCGGGGTTGTATTTCCTCCTGTCTCAGCTGGAAACTGACAAATTCTTGCCAAACTGTGTCGCCCTCTGGTAAAAGCAGCAAGAATCAATCACCAGAAACCAGTATTCTAGTTTTGTCTCACTGTTTACCCCAGAGCAGCAGAACTGGTAAGCATGTAACCTATCTTCCAGGTCATCACAGGAACCAGTCTGACCAGTGTTTCCCTATGGTTTGCCAAAGGTCATCAGCCTTTCTGCCTGCGATATCATCTCCTCACTGCCTGTCCCACAATTGTTAAAGGACCCATCTTAACACAATTGTTAAAGGATCACACAATTGTTAAAGTGATATAGTGTGCTTTTTTTTTTTTAACCCCTGCAGGGTAGTATTTCTGATCCCAATATATATTTTTTTAATGATTCAAGACTAAGCTGCTGTTACAGAAGACCCCAAAATACAATATTGCAAAATAGATTGAAATTTTCTCTCATAAAATACCGACTCTGGGACGTGAAAGTGTCTCTGTTCATGACATCATCCAGGGACCCAGGTAACTTCTGGTTTTTGTTCCTTTACCTGCTAGATTCCTGCTGTGGACAAATGGTCTGTTTGCTCATGAGTGAGCACCATACCTGCACCCCAGCTCGGGGCTGGTGGAGGGAAGTGATTCCTTTCCTTTTATGGGTGTGACTCTCAAGTCACTCACATCATTCCTACTCACTACTCCATTGTGAGGCTAGTGGGAGACCACTGTGTCTTGTTAAAACTTGGTGGGGGTGGGGGTCTGATACTCAACGCAAGATGTATACAGGCTTGCAAATAGAGCTCTTCCACACCAATGAATCATTGCTTCCCAATGCGGGCTGTAATAGGTAATACTTTACTGATCTTCTTTATTGAACAGTTTTTATGTACATCTCTGGCTGACTTACTTAAGAGAGGTATACTTGGAAAGAATGCCACATACAAACATTTTAAAGAATTGACTACTTGCCTTATGGAAAGAGTGTAGTGGGTTGTAATTTCAGTTTAAGTATGTAAATCTGCCTTCCCATATAATCAGTCTCCAATACTTAATATTTTTATATTTAAAAAACTTCCCCCAGAGGGGCATGATCAAGATAGCAGAGTAGGAAGATCCTTACATATCTTCCGACAGAAAAGTACTTAGTTATCCAACAAAGGAATAATTACATAAGTGATGGTATTAGGAAAACAGTATAGTCTCAAGATTAAGGATGAACTTTGGAGGCAGCCACAGTTGACTGGATTTGTCTGAGTTTGAAACCCAACTCTTTGTTGGATAACTAAGTACTTTTCTGTATTTTGCAGGTGTAACTAATGATTCTTTGATAAACATCTTTTTACGTATATGTTTCTCTCTCATACTGGTTCTTCTATGATAGAATTTTCTCTGTTGAAAGATGCTGACTTTTTAGGGAACTTGATACATTCTGACTGCACATTTTTTAAGAAATATGAATCATCCAAAGAATAATATTTATTTTTAAAATTCTAGTAATAATTTTGCAATGTATACAGGTATGAAATCATCATCTTGTTTATTTTGGGCTTATATATGTTATGCCACTATCTCAATAAAGCTGAAAAAAATGAAATTCAGCCCCCTCAAATTCTAATAATTAATTAAGAATTTAACATGTCCCAGAGCCAATATTACAATTTTAGGTAAAATATACAATTCATAAGGAAGGCATTCTTAGGCAATGTTTATAAAATTTAAACTGTCTGAGGAATACTGTATTACAGACAGCCATGGGATTTTATGCCAGATCCAATATATCTGTGTTTTTATATTATATATCATTGACTGCATCTTATAGTCAGATTAAAGTTGATCCTTATATCTGGAATATATCTGGAACCCATTTCTATAGCAATTTATTTTGAGGAGCCATTTTAAAAAAATGAATCAGATCCAAAAAAAACCAAAAAGTGGCCCTGTCTAAACAAGGCACTCCCTGAAGGTGACACTAACAGCAATTGTATGGCAACAGAAGAGTTAAAACTGACCAGAGGGTGGCGTTTTTCAGCGGCCCTTCGTCTAATAACATGCATGTCAAATGGTGACGTGTGAACAGTGTTTCTTCTCCACCGTAAGCCTCGGTGAAAAATGCAGAGGGATGTAAACGGCTCCCTAAAGCCAGCCCGTGACCCTGGTGTGGAAGGCAGGATTTATTAATGTTTATTTTCACTTAGCATAACCACTTCAGTGCTAGAACATCAGTGTCTAAACCCTCCTCAAAATAGGTGGCTGTTATTTAGTCGCTCAGTCGTGTCTGACTCTTTGCGACCCCATGACTATAGCCTGCCAGGCTCCTCTGTCTATGGGATTCTCCAGGCAAGCATACTGGAGCGGGTTGCCATTTCTTTCTCTAGGGGATCTTCCTGGATCAGGAATTGAACCCGAGGATCCAGTGCTGGCAGGCAAATTCCTTACCACTGAGGCACCAGGGAAGTCCCCTTCCCAACAGAGGGTGGTCAGCAAAAGCTAATACAAAGACCATTCTTGGTCAGGAGAGGGCAGAGGTGGCTGAACCTGTAGATCCAAGGCAGGGAACCTAATAAAACAATCCTTTGTGTTTTCAATCTATAATGTTGCCTTTGGAAGACTTCCAGACAGATATGCAGCCCCATGTCCTCCGCCAAGCCCGCCAGGCTTTGCTGCAGTCTCCCACCCAACCACAGCTGCCCAGAGCCTGAGCCAGGTCAGGTCTGTGTGGTCCTGCCACTGAGGGTTTTAAGGCTCTGCAGCCAATGGTTTACCCTTCCTAGTAATTTTATCTTTGGATTGCTTTGCTTTACATCTAATATTTGATAGGACAGTGGAACGTGAGCTGGGAGCTTGGAGTGTCAGCTCACCCGTGGTCCCACCTGCTGCTGCCTCCCCCATCCCTGCCCCATCCTCCCGGGAGAGAGTGTACACCTCCTCCCCGCCGCCACATACACACCCTGATGGTGACGGGGTTGTGGGGGGATTGGGAGGGAGGAGAAGCGGCCCTTGACCTCTGCCCCCAGCAGGCATAGTCAGGGGAGAGAGAAGATTTCAACTTCCTCATTTTCATTTTGTGCAATAACTTCCTGTCCGCTTATGCACTGTCTTCTTACACACTTCACTGCATCATTTACTGCTTCACGGCTGTGTGGTCAGAGGGATCTCTGTCTGAATGCTATCCTCCTCTGGCTGGTGGCTGCCCCTCTCCCTGCTTGTCCCAGCCATGTTGGGGGGCGGGGGGTTGGCAAGCCTGTTCACTCTTTCTCTCTCCTACAATTCCATAGTCATGAAGATGCATGCGTGCTAAGTCGCTTGTGTGTCCAACCCTTTGTGACCCCATGGATTATATCCTGCCAGGCTCCTCTATCCATGGGATTCTCCAGGCAAGAATACTGGAGTGGGTTGCCATGCCCTCCTCCAGGGGATCTTCCCGACCCAGGGATCAAACCTGTGCCTCTTGCATCTCCTGCATTGGCAGGTGGGTTCTTTACCACTAGCGCCACCTGGGAAGCCCCAGTTATCATTTACAGGATTAGTATCTTCATTTTACATGGCTTCTTCGGGGTCAAGAACTAGCAAATGCCAGAGCACAGACTTGAGCCAGATCTTGTGACTAAATCCAGATTCCAAATCCAGCCTTTCCCCGCGGGGAGTCACTGGGGGCCTTGATTAGGTAACCATAAGGGATGGTGAAGTCTGACCTCTCCCGCCTAAAGGTAATGCCTGCATTTGGCTCCCAGTAACTCCTGCTGCCTGGTGTTAGACAGAATGTTGATAGAAAATGGAAGACAGGGTGTTCCTGGCCCATCGTATTGTGTCTAACACTGTGTTGCCTAGTGACCTCTGGACTACAACTGCCTGGATTTGAAATCAGGCTCTGCCGCTTACTGTGTGCCCTTAGCCAAGTTTCTGACTCTCTTGCCTCAGCTTCCAAATCTTTAAAGTGACGATAATAATAGCAATTATTTTTCAAGGATGTTAGGCTTGATGGTACCTGGTAGTCACTTGGTAAATGTTAATTATCTTTATGTAATAGTATATAAATTATTGTTACAATGCAATCTCTCACTTTCTTGCAGCTTGGCATAGCGTGGGGGTGTGGGATGAGATATGTGCTCATGTGCCCTTACTACTTACTGTTTGAACATCAGTATTTTGGGTGCTAAAATCTGACCCTGCAGCCAGAACCATCTGACTGTTCTCCCCACACACTTACTTTCCCACCCTCCGATCCCCATAATCTCTATTTAGCTTCCAAAGTGACACCACGTAGGAAATTCAGCCACCTTGAGGCAGCCATGCTATCAGAAAGCCCCTCAAGCCTATAGCATCAATGGCCAGCCATGAGTGAAGACATCTCTAAATGATTCCAGCTAAATGGTTGCTTTACACAGTGAAGTTTGGGGTGGGTTGCATGTGTGTGTAGCAATAATAATAAGAGCTGTGACACAAATATTGAAGGTATTGAACATATGAAACACAGATTAATCAGTTCAAAAATAGATGACAAGGGAGAGAAGCTCAGCAGAAAATTATTTATGAAAAAAATCAAATTGAAATTCTAGAACTCAAAAGCACCATAACTGAAATTTACTCCTCAAAAGAGGTTAGCAGCAATAAGACACAGCACCAGCTGGGATGAGACAGCTGGAAAACAGATCAGTAGAAAATACCCAGACTGGAGCACAGAGATCAACAATGATGGAAAATGCAGAAGGGAGTGTGGGATGGAAATAGTAAACGGCCTAATGTACGTGTAACTGGAGTCTGACGAACAGAGGAGAGAGAGCATACTGTGAAAAGGCGATTTGGGAAGGAGAGCCGAGAGAAACAAAAGAAGAGCCTGACCCTCAGACTTGTGCATTCAGGCTCGGTGAGGTGTGAAAATAGGGGCATTTTTCTGGACTCTGTGCTGTGACATCCAGGGTTCAGAAATGACACAGAACTAAAGAGAAGGGGAAGTATATGACGTGAGAAAAGCGGACGGGATCTGAAGTATCCAGAAGAGAAGCCTGAGCTAACTAAATTGAAACAGGCCACCAAAGGCCATGTCTAATTCTTTTTTTTTTTTTTTTCCTAATGGCACTCCGCACATGCCTAGCACAGAAAAGATTCTCGGTGTAACATTTCCAAGTGAGAAGCATCTGTTCTACAGAGAGAAGGCTGTGGCATGAAGCCAGCTTAGGCTGGCTATTAAAGAGCTGCCTGGGGCAGGTAGACACCCTCCAGATGCTACTGTTCAGATCTTTGCATTACCCGCAGTCTTCATTATACTCTTGGCTAGAGATAAGACTCGAGAGGGAGATGAGGAGTATTGGCATTTAGGACTAGAGAAGGAAATGGCAACCCACTCCAGTGTCCTTGCCTGGAGAATCCCAGGGACAGGGGAGCCTGGTGGGCTGCTGTCTATGGGGTCGCACAGAGTCGGACACGACTGAAGCGACTCAGCAGCAGCAGCAGTTGATCAGCTTCCTTCATTCCTGCTTCCTTCCATCTTCCTTCCTTCCCTCTCTCATTAAATATTCCTTGGACAGCCCCTAGCTGCTGGTCACCAGGCTGGGTACCATGGCCACAAAGGTGGATAAAAAACAGTCCTTGCTCTAGCGAGAACAAACAGGAATACAGTTTAACTTCTGAGCACTAAAGCAACGTGCCCCAGGGGCCCATAGGAGGGACCATCTGGCCGCTGGTCATGAGAATAAAGAAAGCTTCATGCAGAAGGTGATGTTGGATCTGCACCTCTGAGGATGAGGGGCATATACAAGATGGTGAAGGGGAAGTTCCCCCAGGGTAGCAGGCACAGTTGTAAAAGCGTGAATGTGGTTGTTTGTTTGTTTGTTTGTTTGTTTTCGGCCACGCAGCATGGCTTATGGGATTTTAGTTCCCCGGCCAGGATGCAGAGTTCTAACCACTGAACTTTCAGGGAATTCCCCACGAGTGTGATGGGAGCATAGCCTGTACAGGCCAGGGGACACAGAGTTCAGGAGAAAGGCTTGCAGGAGAAGAGGTTGACGCCAGGAGCTGTTTTGCACTTCATCCGCTGTCACTGAGAAATGATGTATGGCTCCACTGAGTGACATGACTGTGATCATGTTTTAGAAAATTGTCCTGTCGCGTGAGGATGTGAAGGGGGTTGGAAGCCGGCAGAGGTGGGGGCTGGGAAGGGAAGAACAGATGGGGATCTGGCCACATCAACTCGCCGACACGAACCCGACTGGTAGTCAGCTGAAGCATGTTTCTCCTCCATCGTCTCAACGACCGATTTTTGCAGTCCTTTGGGCCAGTCTCACAGTTGATCCAAAGCAATTGCTAAGTCATCTCAGCATTGAAATGACTACTGGGTTCGCATTCTGAGCAGCCAAACAGGTTTGGAAGAACAAGCCTCTGGCAAGCCAGCAAGGGTGCCTATTCAAAGAACAGGAAGTTTTTGTACCAGAGCCTCAAATGTATTGCTAGAGTGGAAAATTGAAGGAGAATTTCAGATTTCAGAAAAATGTGTGCAGGCTGCAAATCCAGCCCCAAAGCATTACTTTTAAGCCAAGTAAGCAGGGAGGGAAAGGTTCAGGTGAAGGTCACACAGCTGTGGGTGGATGAGTGCTCCACAGGGCTTTGCTGCGGAGAAATCTTTCTGTTTGCCTTCTCTGCACAATAGTGGCATAAAAAACCCTTATAAATATGGTTTTCCAGAAACGAGGCATAGAGCTCCCTCTGCTCTCATCTGGCTTCTGAGTAGAAGCCCACTTGTAGGACCTGCAAAACTTACTCCCTTCACACTGGGGGCCCCTCATGGGCACTGGCCGAACGTGGGCCAGTCCTGCTCATTATTTTTCCTCTGAACTTTGTTGTATCTGGATTGGATTCCCAGAATGGCTGTGACTATCTTCTGATACCTAGAGGGTGACGCCGACACAGGAAGGACAGCGGATCAGAGGGAACAGTAAGAAGCAAATCCGGAGCCTTGGCGTACTGTGCCTGTAGCCTGATCATCTGTTGGATTTCTTACAATGCAAAAAAAGCGAATTTCCTAGTCCCTTCAATGTTCAAGTCACATTGAGGGGGTCTTTGAGTTGGGGGTCTTCTGTTACTTGCAGATATAAGCATCCTGAGTTATACCTCCCAAATAACAGCAACACAACACAAAATACTTTTTTTCTAACCAACTTTTGCTTTCTGAAATGCTTCTCTTTATAAGCTATTCTTTTTATTGGGGAATTCTCTTTCTACTGTAATACACATATCTCCAGGAATCCTAAGACTTTGTATTTTTCTAAAAATTGTTTTAAATTTAGTTCAATATTTTATTGAGTCCTTATGAAATGCTAGACACTATAAACTTATGAGGATTTTAGATGGGGATGGTTTTTAAAAACCCCCTTTTTTTTTAAATGAAGAAGAATTATCTCGGCTGCCATCTCCATGGACTCCCCTCATTTTTATCAGAAGGCTGATCAGCTCCCCCAGGCTGAGAGAAGGAAGTAGAGAAGGGCTTGGTGGGAGGGGAGAAGAAGATGGATTTGGTCCTGAGACTCTAATTCATTGCTACCTCGAGGACATTTTTACTTTGCCTGCAGGATAAAGAAAGTAATCCATTGCCACTGTGGTGAAAATACACTCTCTTTCTGCCTTGCCTCCTTTCTCTTCCACTTTAAAAAGGGAAAGTTGGGAAGAGATGAGCTCAACCTCTGAGATATGAAACCAGAATTCAACAAGAGAAAAACCACTTCAAATATCAAACTGAGGTAGAACTCCTTTGAAGACTTGAGTCAACATAGAGACCAACAAAGGAACCGATCACACGAACCCCTAAAATCTCCCCTGGAAATGATTCCTAGTCGGGAGATGGTGCTAAAGAGGGTGAGAATGAGCTGGACTTCAGACAGCTGCTAGATGCCCATCAGGTCCAGTTGTGTAGCTGGTCTAACTGCCTTCAAGAATTATGACACATTTCACACCATAGTCCAATTTATTCCCTCTAACAGGTTTGTGCATTCATTTGCCTTGAACTCTCAAACACACAAGGGAGGTGAAATGGTGATTACTATTTTAACTCTGTGAATAGAGTAGTGGAGCTACAGAAAGGTTAAGTGGCTGATCCAAAGTTTGAGACAGTTACTGCAGAGGCAAGACTGTCTCTCTGATCTTGAAACATCACATTTGTTCTCCTCTTCATTCGCTCCTACCTACCCTGCCGTGGGATTTGAAGTGAAGGCAGCACGCCTGGATGAGCTCCTAATGTGGACATGGCCCCATTGGTTTCATTCCCCTTCCCACCACTCACCCAGCCCTGGGGAGCCCCAGCAAGAAGTTGGGGCCAAAATTCAGAGAGCTTTTAAGAACCACACGCACAAGTTGGGCTGTGGCTGCTCACAATTAACTGAGGACCCAAGTGACGTCATAAATCATTTACTCAACAATCCCGTATGGAATTCTTTTCACCCTTCCCCCATTTTCTGCTCCACATGTTTGGGAATACAAGGGAGGCATAGAGAATGATTCTTCCTGTAGTGAAGCAGCTCACAGCCCTTTTGCAAGGCAAGACCGAAACATAGGAGACAATCAAGAGGTCATAAGAGGGCTTCCCTGGTGGTCCACTGGTTAAGAATCTGCCTGCCAAAGCAGAGGACACGGGTTCAGTCCTTCATCTGGGAAGATTCCACGTGCCTGGATCAGCTACTGAGCCCATGTGTACTAGAGCCACGGCACAACTGCAGAGTAGCCTCCACTCTCTGCAACCAGAGAAAGCCTGCCCCAAACAACAGAGACCCAGGGCAGCCAATACATATGCATTTTAAAGGTGATGGGAGACAAGAGATACCTGACGCTTAGATTTGGTTAAAACACAAAAAGAGCAGTGCTAAATAATTCTTGGCTAAATGAATGAATTATTAGACTGAATACTCACATTAGTTGATTTGGACAGTATATATCAGTCAAGGTTAAAGGAGAGAAGAGGAATCACTAGGATAGACACACACACACACAAACAGAATAACAGCAAACAATGGAAATTCAATTCACAAGGAAAAGATGACTAGTGGGTCCATGCAGGTGGTGGGCTCACACAACAATCTGAAGGGTGGTGAAAATGTGGCCAGGGAAAAGGGGAGGCGGCATTTCAGGTAGAAGACTGACATCAGTGTCTATGACTGCAGGAGTGCTGAAGAGAGCCTGGTACATTGTTGTACTCAAATCCCAATCACACACACAGACAGGCAGACACACACACACACACATATATCATTTATTATTTATGAGTCTCTAAATTGGGATCATAAAAGTCACTACATAGAATTGCAGTGAGGATTAAAATAGATTATGTAAAAATAGCCCTAGCCCTAATGCAAAGAAATAGAGGAAAACATGGAAAAGAAATGCAGAAAAACAAAATGGCTATCTGATGAGGCCTTACAATAGCTGTGAAAAGAAGAGAAGTGAAAAGCAAAGGAGAAAAGGAAAGATATTCCCATTTAAATGCAGAGTTCCAAAGAATATCAAGGAGAGATAAGAAAGCCTTCCTCAGCGATCAATGCAAAGAAATAGAGGAGAACAACAGAACGGGAAAGACTAGAGATCTCTTCTAGAAAATCAGATACCAAGGGAACATTTCATGCAAAGATGGGCTCAAAAAAGGATAGAAATGGTATGGACCTAACAAAAGCAGAAGATATTAAGAAGAGGTGGCAAGAATACACAGAAGAACTATACAAAAAATGTCTTCATGACCCAGATAATCACGATGGTATGATTACTCACCTAGAGCCAGACATCCTGGAATGCAAAGTCAAGTGGGCCTTAGAAAGCTCACTACGAATAAAGCTAGTGGAGGTGATGGAATTCCAGCTGAGCTATTTCAAGTCCTAAAAGATGATGATGTGAAAGTGCTGCACTCAATATGCCAGCACATTTGGAAAACTCAGCAGTGGCCACAGGACTGGAAAAGGTCAGTTTTCATTCCAATCCCAAAGAAAGGCAGTGCCAAAGAATGCTCAAACTGCACAATTGCACTCATCTCACACGCTAGTAAAGTAATGCTCAAAATTCTCCAAGCCAGGCTTCAACAATACATGAACCGTGAAATTCCAGATGTTCAAGATGAATTTAGGAAAGGCACAAGGAACCAGAGATCAAATTGCCAACATCTGCTGGATCATTGAAAAAGCAAGAGAGTTCCAGAAAAACATCTATTTCTGCTTTATTGACTATGCCAAACCCTTTGACTGTGTGGATCACAAGAAACTGTGGAAAATTCTGAAAGAGATGGGAATACCAGACCACCTGACCTGCCTCTTGAAAAACCTATACGCAGGTTAGGAAGCAACAGTTAGAACTGGACATGGAACAACAGACTGGTTCCAAATAGGAAAAGGAGTACATCAAGGCTATATATTGTCATCCTGCTTATTTAACTTATATACAGAGCACATCATGAGAAACTCTGGGCTGGAAGAAGCACAAGCTGGAATCAAGATTGCCAGGAGAAATATCAATAACCTCAGATATGCAGATGACACCACATTTATGGCAGAAAGTGAAGGAAAAACTAAAGAGCCTCTTGATGAAAGTGAAGGAGGAGAGTGACAAAGTTGGCTTAAATCTCAACATTCAGAAAACCAAGATTAGGCCTCCGGTCCCATCACTTCATGGCAGATAGATGGGGAAACAGTGGAAACAGTGGCTGACTTTATTTTTTGGGGGCTCCAAAATCACTGCAGATGTTTATTGCAGGCATGAAATTAAAAGACGCTTACTCCTTGGAAGGAAAGTTATGACCAACCTAGATAGCATATTCAAAAGCAGAGACATTACTTTGCCAACAAAGGTCAGTGTAGTCAAGGCTATGGTTTTTCCAGTGGTCATGTATGGATGTGAGAGTTGGACTGTGAAGAAAGCTGAGGACCAAAGAATTGATGCTTTTGAACTGTGGTGTTGGAGAAGACTCTTGAGAGTCCCTTGCACTGCAGGGAGATCCAACCAGTCCATTCTAAAGGAGATCAGTCCTGGGTGTTCATTGGAAGGACTGATGTTGAAGCTGAGACTCCAATCCTTTGGCCACCTGATGCGAAGACCTGACTCATTTGAGAAGACCCTGATGCTAGGAAAGATTGAGGGCAGGAGAAGAAGGATGAGAGAGGATAAGATGGTTGGATGGCATCACTGACTCGATGGACATGGATTTGGGTGGATTCCGGGAGTTGGTGATGGACAGGGAGGCCTGGTGTGCTGTGGTTCATGGGGTCGAAAATAGTTGGGTACGACTGAGCGACTGAACTGAACTGAATGTTCAATATGTAGGAGGCTCTCCAAAACCTAAAGAGAGTTCCTCATTCATGTCTCTTTGTGACCCCATGGACTATAACCTGCTAGGCTCCTTTGTCCATGGAATTCTCCAGGCAAAATACTAGAGATGGTAGCCATTCCCTTTTCCAGGGGAACTTTTCAACCCAGGGATTGAATCCCAGGTCTCCTGCACTACAGGTGGATTCTTTACCATCTGAGCTACCAAGGAAGCCCGATAAAGCACAAATAAGTAAGATTTTCTACCTTGTATGCCTGTTTTCCTCCCTTTAGCCAGCTTTTACTGATAGAAAAAGCAGAAAATTTGCAATGGTTTTGGGTCAGAGGGTTTTGCTGGTGGCTCAGATGGTAAAGAATCTGCCTGCAATACAGGAGATCTGGGTTTGATCCAGGGATTGGGAAAATCTCCTGGAGAAGGGAATGCAACCCACCCCAGTATTCTTGCCTGGAGAATTCCATGGACACAGGAGATGAAAGGCTGCCGTCCATGGGGTCGCAAAGAGTTAGACACAACAAAAGACATTCATTCACTCATACACTGTGCTTGAGTCAGGAGGTTAACCCTCTTCTCAGGCCAGTAGATGTTCTATAGACGCTACAGCTCGCCGGGTTGGACTTCTGTGGCCAATTTTTCAGATTTAAATACAAATTCCTAGATTTTAAAACATTGAAGTTTCTGGTGTTCCTTTGTTTGTTTGGCCATGCCGTGCCATGCGGCATGCGGGATCACACTTCTGTGGCCAGGAATCAAATTTGTGCCCCCCTGCATTGGGAACATGGAGAAGGCAATGGCACCCCACTCCAGTACTGTTGCCTAGAAAATCCCATGGACAGAGGAGTCTGGTGGGCTGAAGTCCATGGTGTCGCTAAGAGTTAGACACGACTGAGCGACTTCACTTTCACTTTTCACTTTCAGGCATTGGAGAAGGAAATGGCAATCCACTCCAGTGTTCTTGCCTGGAGAATCCCAGGGATGGGGGAGCCTGGTGGGCTGCTGTCTATGGGGTCACACAGAGTCGGACATGACTGAAGCGACTTAGCAGCAGCATTGGGAACACAGAGTCTTACCCCTGGACTGCTGGGAAAGTCCCTGAAGTTTCTGTTATAACAAAAGCCTTTATCACCAATTCTTATTATATCATGAACAAAAGTGTTCAGCTGACTTGTTGAGTTCCTCTTAACAATCTAGTTTAAAAAAACAAAAACAAAACCCACACAGTTTATTAAACAGCCATGCCACAAGGATGTCATCTTTCCATCTTTCCCCAAGGAGCTTGCCTGCTAAGGGAACATTACAATTAACTTGTCCCTGTCTGTCAAGCATAGTCCCTGTTGAGGGCAGAAAACAAGATGAACGAGTTGTCAAGTCATCTTTAAAAAATTAACTCAAGCCTCGGGTTTAACACATTTAGGAAAAGACTCTTCCTTAAACTGTCCTGCTCCCTCATCTTGCCTTCTAAAATCAGAACGATGGTAAAAAGGCGAGTGTCAGGAGGGAATGAATGTTGGATGCTCAGCCTGGCTCCTGCAGGGCATGTTAGCCCCTAATTTCAAACACAGCCTGAGTGGAAGGCTGTAAACAGAGAAAACACACTATGAAGAAGTCCCTTCTTCTCATTCTAAACCAGTTCCCCAAGTTTCTAGGGTATTCCATTTCAAAATCATACCCCAGGGACCTAGAGATGATCATATGAAGTGAACTAAATCAGGCAGAAACAGGTAAGTATCATATAATATCACTTATCTGTAAAATCTTAAAAAGTGATACAAATGAACTTATTTACAAAAAGAAATATACTCACAGACATAGCAAACAAACTTACAGTTTCCAAAGGAGATAGCAGGGTGAGGGCGGTATAAATTAAGAGTTTGGGATTAACATATACACACTGTTATATATAAAATAGGTAAACAATAAGGGCCTACTGTATAGAACAGTATACCTACTGTATATACTCAATATCTTGTAATGACCTATAACAGAAAAGAAGCTGAAAAGGAATGAAGGTACTTTGCTGTACACTTGAAATTAACACAACATTGCAAATTAACTGTTCTTCAATTAAAAAAACAAAAAAGCACACAGTGCTGTGTCATGGGGCTCTAGACTCATTTAGTGCCGAAAGCTTCAGTGCTGTTTCTCTATTGAAAAGATCAGCTTTAATGCTCTTTATTATCGAGTTCAGTGGTAGTGTAAGAACAGTCAGGGAAGTTTTAAAAAGAAGAAAACATCCATAACCCCATCTTCATAACACAGCAACAGTCTCATATTTGTCTGTCCCCTCGGGGATCTGCCTCCATTCAAGTCACAGATCTGGAAAATTTGGGTCACTCCTATAGTTACAGTTTCCCCAGTCCCAGCCTCTTCCCAGTCCCGCCCCGGACGCCATTGCCCTTGAAAGGAGGATACCAGAGCATCTGGTCCAGTTAATGGTTGGGATTTGGGATTTGAAATATTTGGTAGGTTGAATATGTTCATGCTCAGTGCTTGTCGGACTCTTTGTGACCCACTGGACTGTAGCCCGCCAGGCTCCTCTGTCCATGGGATTTCCCAGACAAGAATACTGGAGTGGGTTGCCATTTCCTCCTCCAGGGGGTCTTCCTGACCCAGGGATCAAGCTCACGTCTCCTGCTTCTCCTGCATTGGCAGGCGGATTCTTTACCACTGCACCCCCTGGGAAGCCCTGGGACTTGAATAAACCCCTCTAGATGTCCCTTGCCTATTTCATGATGTACTTCCTCATTTGGACATTTTTGGTAAGACGCATTTATTTAGTATTTGTGCTTCCTCTAGAGTTGTGTGTGAACTTTTCTCCTTTTACTTATTAGCGTCAGGATGCTTTCCTTCTAAATCTGAATACTCTTTCTTCAACCTGATCAGATGTCCTCAGAACAGGTTTCCCCACCCAGAGAAGGTTCAAGGACCCTGTCTCAAAGTACCAGCACTTCCACCCTGAGGTTCCAGCTGTGGCCTGCATTTCCCTCCTCTCCTGCTTCTGCAGGCTGCTCTGTTCTGTATCTCACAGTGTTCGGGCAAACGCTGTCCTTACACTGGTTCCCACTGGAAATGCAATAAAACGGAACTCATGAGGATGCTAGAAACTTACCAAAGATTCATGGGTAACTTACCAAAGGGTGACCATAGGGTATGGTTCTGAGCTCTCACCCCTTCTGCCCTTCCTGCCATCAGCCACGTGACCACCCTGCTGCCCTGGAGATTAACACCATCTCTCCACTGCTGTCTCCCACGATGCAGAGCACAGTGCTCTGCTCAAGACAGGCTGTGCCTGGGCAGCTAGAGAGAACTAAGACTGTGTCCTGACCTGCGACTCAAGATATAGTAAGTGGGATGAGAGGATAAAAGTGGTGGCTACTACTTGAGCTCCTCCATTGCTCCTAGGTAGGAAATGGCAGCCCACTCCAGTATTCTTATCTGGAAAATTCCATGGCTAGAGGAGCCTGGTGGTTAACAGTGGGGTCACAAAGAGTCAGACATGACTAAGTGACTGAGCACACAGCATACATTGCTAATCCTGACAACTCTTCAACACAGGGAGATTCCTGCTTTACAAGGAAGGAAACTGAAATTCAACTTGTGGCTAGCCTTTTCAGAGCTAGCTACTAGGCAACAGAGCTCAGATTCCAAACTTAAGTCTGGCTGATGCCCACATCTGCGATTCTTCTTCCAAAATATCTTCATGTCTTGGGAGGTGCTTTCATTCCAACCTGGGATTGTTGAGATCAGTCTTTTGAGGAAATGAAGCTTCTTCAGAATCCATAGGAAAAGGAAGAAAATGGATTTTGCCCAACAGAATGACATTTCATGATTTTAAGACCCTGAGAAGGGAGACTGAAATATCTATTATTTTATATCAGGAGAACTTCAGTTCAGTTCAGTTCAGTCGCTCAGTCGTGTCCGACTCTTTGCGACCCCATGAATTGCAGCACGCCAGGCCTCCCTGTCCATCACCAACTCCCGGAGTTGACCCAGACTCACGTCCATCGAGTCAGTGATGCCATCCAGCCATCTCACCCTCTGTCGTCCCCTTCTCCTCCTGCCCCCAATCCCTCCCAGCATTAGAGTCTTTTCCAAAGAGTCAACTCTTCGCATGAGGTCTGAAATCGGTCATGATCCCCAATATCTTAGCTCTGGGTGCTACCAGTGGAGTAAGTAACTTCTAGCTTGTTCCTTTGCCAGCAGCAAGGGAGACCTCTTTGAAGTTTCAAAACAGAAGATTCTATAGGATTTTTCTATAGATATGGAAAGCCAGTAGCACGTGAATAATGATGTGAATGGTCCACATCTGATCATATCAAAGTGCTTGTCACTGCAAGTAGCCAGAGCGTTGGTCAAGGTGCAGTGAGAACAGGAAAAAAAGTTGGTCAACAAAGGTGAAGGAAGGTGAGGGTAGATGATTAGGAAATAGAATTTTTAAATTATAAGACTTGGAGAGCAGCAGTATCATAAAAGTATTATTCATCAAAAGGATAGATTTCTGTTTTATAGTTAACATCTAACACTCACTGTGTACAAATTTTTTATTATACAAAGTGACACACGGTTAAATCATCATAATGTGAATCAATAACTAATTAGCATTTATAAATGCAACTACTAGGGAACATATTTCAATTTCATTGCAAGGAAGCTAGAGGATCTATCAACAAAGCCAAATAGGAAATCAGAACATTCTTGGAGAGCCCCCAGTGACTCCACAGGCAAACACGGAACTGCAGGTTGAGTCAAAGTTGAGTCCCTGAAATGCATATGTATAACCCCAGGCCACTATCTCCAGCCTGGCTTCCCAGGTGGCTCAGTGGTAAAGAATCTGCCTGCCAATGCAGGATACTCAGGTTCGATCCCTGGGTCAGGAAAGATCCCCTGGAGGAGGAAATGGCAACCCACTCCAGTATTCTTGCCTGGGAAATCCCACGGACAGAGGAGCCTGGTGGGCTACAGCCCATAGGGTGCAAAGAGTCAGACATGACTGAGCACGCATGCACCATCTCTAGTCACATCAATAATTAAACACACAGAGAAGATGGAGCATGAGGTGCTTGGGTTCCCCCCGAGTCACTGGGGAAATGGATCTTCCCTGGAAAGTTCTCTAGCATGACCTGATGGAGATGAATGAGACAAAAGGAAGCAGGAGGAAAGAAAATTGGCTAGACAAGAATGGCTGCACATACAGTGTTTCGGGGAAGACACAAGGATGCATGGACCTGGGATAGCTGTGAAAACTGACTCAGGAAGACAGATGACTTCAAATTTGGCATGATTCCCTTGTTTCACATTTGGCAGGTGTTGGGAAGAAAATTGAAATGGAGTAGTTAAAATGAGCAAATGGTTCCATAGCATCCACTATGTGTTGCTTTCCTGACATACTGAGTCACTCCTCAACATTCACCGCGCTGTGCTGAGTGCCCACATGGTCCATCGCAAACAAGCGCAGCAGCCTTCAGTTCCCCAAGGGCCCTGGGAGAATTAAATGGCCCTCTGAGGCCATTTAATTTAAGAGTTAATGTTAAAACTCAACATTCAGAAAACGAAGATCATGGCATCCAGTCCCATCACTTCATGGGAAATAGATGGGGAAACAGTGGAAACAGTGTCAGACTTTATTTTCTTGGGCTCCAAAATCACTGCAGATCGTGACTGCAGCCATGAAATTAAAAGACGCTTACTCCTTGGAAGGAAAGTTATGACCAACCTAGATAGCATATTCAAAAGCAGAGACATTACTTTGCCAACAAAGGTCCGTTTAGTCAAGGCTATGATTTTTCCAGTGGTCATGTATGGATGTGAGAGTTGGACTGTGAAGAAAGCTGAGCCCTGAAGAATTGATGCTTTTGAACTGTGGTGTTGGAGAAGACTCTTGAGAGTCCCTTGGACTGCAAGGAGATCCAACCAGTCCATTCTGAAGGAGATCAGCCCTGGGATTTCTTTGGAAGGAATGATGCTAAAGCTGAAACTCCAGTACTTTGGCCACCTCCTGCGAAGAGTTGACTCATTGGAAAAGACTCTGATGCTGGGAGGGATTGGGGGCAGGAGGAGAAGAGGATGACAGAGGATGAGATGGCTGGATGGCATCACTGACTCAATGGACATGAGTCTGAGTGAACTCCGGGATGCCTGGCATGCTGTGATTCACGCGGTCGCAAAGAGTTGGACACGACTGAGTGACTGAACTGAACTGAGGCCAGAGCCAGGGATCAGGGGGAAAGAAGAAAGGATTAACACGCTAAGAGTGGAAAAGGAAAAGGGGGTGCAATGAGAAGAAAAGGCAGGAGGAGTAAAAAGTAGCATGTGAGTGGGAAAACTGGGGCTTCCCTGGTGGCTCAGATGGTAAAGAATCTGCCTGCAATGTGGGAGACCTGGGTTCGATCCCTGGGTTGGGAAGATCCCCTGGAGAAGGGAATGGCAACCCACTCCAATATTCTGGCCTGGAGTATTCCATGGACAGAGGAGCCTGGTGGGCTACAGTCCTTGGGGTCAGAAAGAGTCAGACACGACTGAGACTAACCTTCACTTTTCACTTCACATTCAGATCCTGGAAAGCCTTGAGCATCACTAGAGAAGAGAACAAGCCTTTTCCGGACCTCCTAGCATATCCACTTGCTTCCAGCATATCAGTTGCCACCTTCAAGGCATAAGCCAACATTACATTGTCACAGATTTATTCCAGTGAAGCTCTAAAAGTCTCTTACCTATCGGGTTGTCAACATACATGAAATTCACATTATGGTTCGGCTCAATTTCCAAGGTCTCCTCCAGAGGATCTCTCGATCTCTCTCAGCATTGCACATCATCCGCCACGTTAGTTCTCCAGTCTGGCAGGTGCCACCATCTGTCTTCTTACTATATTCACCTTTGAGAGACTGCAAGTTACTTACCTCTAAGTTAAAAGTGGGGATGGATAGTCTATATCCACTTTTGGAGTTGTGCAGCCCCCCTCCCATCCAGTTTGATTTCCTTTCCAGAACTTCTGTGATCCCCAAGATTGGGTCCAATGGGCTCCTTGCTATTCCTACAGCATTCTGTAGATGTCCAAGCCCTGGAACTCACCACACTCTTACTAGGGTGGCTCTCCAGTGAAATGAAGATTCCTTCAGGGCAAGAAGAATATCCAAGATCATGCATGCATGCTAAGTCACTTCCGTCATGTCCAACTCTGTGCAACCCTATGGACTGTAGCCCACCAGGCTCCTCTGTCCATGTGATTCTCCAGGGAAGAATACTGGAGTGGATTGCCATGCCCTTCTCCAGGGGATCTTCCCAATCCAGGGATAGAACCTGTGTCTCCTACATCTCCTGCATTGGCAGGCAGGTTCTTTACCACTAGTGCCACCTGGGAAGCCCATGGTACCCGCAGTGCTTGGTAAAATTCCTAGCACATAGTTGGTGCTGCAAATGATTGAATGAATGTTACTCATCTTTGGAAAAATAGAATCATATTCTAGAAGCCAAGAAGCTAATAAAGCTCTCTACATGACAAGATTGTGTGTCAGTGGAGAAAAAAGAAATTCTCCAACTGCCCCTCAAAGTTAATATTTTATTAAATGAAGAATAATTAGGACCAGCAATTGGGATATGTAACACTGAAGTGGCATTTTGTACCAATCTTGTTGTTCTGTTGTGTCCAACTCTTTGCGACCCCATGGACTGCAGCACGCCAGGCTTCCCTGTCCTTCACCATCTCCTGGAGCTTGCTCAAACTCATGTCCATTGAGTTGGTGATGCCATGCAACCATCTCATTCTCTGTCATCCCCTTCTCCTCCTGCCTTCAATCTTTCCCAGCATCAGGGTCTTTTCTAGTGAGTCAACTCTTTGCATCAGGTGGCCAAGCTCCAGCAGGTGGTGGAGCTTCAGCTTCAGCATCAGTCCTTCCAATGAATATTCAGGAATTGATTTCCTTTAGGACTGACTGATCTCCTTGCAGGCCAAGGGACTGTACCAATCTACCTCAGACTTACTGACAGTTGGAAAACAATAGGTGTATTTTGGTCAATGGTTAAGTCCTGCTATCAATGTCCCACCATCAAAAAAATTACAATTTTTTTCTTTGTAACCTCTGCTATTAATATTTCTTTTCTCCTTCTATCCTGTTACAACCATCAAGACACATTTATCCACAAATGGCAAGTGCCTTGAATTATAGCTTCCCTTGTCTTCCCAAGCGTTCATTTTCTTCTGTCTCATGTGGAGTAACCAACACGGGATTGATGGCTCCCTCACATAAATTTCCACGAGGACAAGCATCTGTCCTGTTAGTTAACATCCTGTCCTGTTCACAGTGTTAACAAGCATGGTTAGTGCTTCTTCTACACATCCCTGTTAGTGTATCCTTCCTGCTGAAGGATACAATGTTCAGGGGTTCCTCCAGGTCAAATGATTGTTCTATGGGGCCTTATGAACTTGTGCAAAGCACTATTTTTTTCTCACAGTATAAGCATAACAATTTTTTTTTTCTTTTCTGAGTGGTAAAGTCTCTATGTTCTGGCTACAGTCTTGCATACAAATCCCTCGTAAATTATTTTTCAAATTCTGAGGTTCATTAATTTAACTGAATCTGTTCCTAATTTTAATTAAATCTGCATTTCCCCCTACTGGGAGAAATAACTTTTGGAAAGATAGAAGCCACATTACCATATTGAAGAGAAAGGATCACAGAGCAAGACAGACATAAAAGATAAGCACAAACTCACAAGGCAGGTTTTCCTATAAATTTATTTTCATACCAAAAAAATAACATTCAAAGGCAATGTTTTTATTGTATAGTATAAAATAACTTCCACTAAATTAAAAATGGAATTTCTTTGCCATAAGCCACTGATAACTTTTTCATTAAAAAAATTTACAATTTGCAGCACTTGTAGGAAAAAAACACCTGTTTAATAATTATATAAATACTCTTGACAGCCCAGTAGCCCATTATGTGTCTTTTTTGGCAATGTCAGCTTTCTAAAGTCAATTAGCTCCTAAATTTGAAAGGCACCTGGTGGCCAACATTCTGCTTATTATTCAAGGCATCCACTTTAATTTTTTTGCACAGACTTGACAAGTCTGAAAAATCTATTAAGTTAAAAAGAATGGAGAAATATAATACAGTTGATATTAACAAACAACATTTCTTCCCCTTAGCCGCAAGTTCTCCCCCAGGGGATTTACAAAGTGCACCAGTTAAATATGTCTGTACATTTAAAACATTAAATATGTCAACAGCAAGACAGTTTTAAATATTTTGAATCAAATACTATAGCACAAATATAATTTACAATACTTTGCACAGGAAACATTACACCTGAAATATAACTTTAGATATTATATAAAAATACATATATTCTTCTCTCCTCATTAGAAAAAGTATTTATTTGCAGGTTCCAGCAAGATGTAACAATTCAAAAGAATTTAACCCTTCAGATGGTCATCAGTTTGCAATTAAAAGACACCCTCTCCACTTCAACTGCATGGTGGTATATAACCAACAGATTATAGAGCCAGAGAATTAACCCCTCCCATTGCCCAAAGGCAGTTTTTCTCAAAGACAGCCATAACTCCTCCAATCTGCTTTAATTCTAGGAACTCATTACAAAATTTATGAACCATTATGTAAGAAAACCCTTAGATTTTTATACACCTTGAGTCCAACATCTCCCATTGGCTGTAAATATATTTGCTCCTTACAGAGTCAAAGGCATGGGTAGGGTCTTCTTGTACCCTTTGGGTCATAGCTCTGAGTAGTTTCACATACCTATATACATCTTTCTTGACTTGCTTTGGGAGTTTTCTATACATCCTAGGAAACACGGGAAAACTCTCCCCGACATGGGGCTCAATCTATATCTCGAACTTTAAAAGCCCCAAAGTATGTTGCATCTTGATCTGGATCCAGTAGTGAAGGGTTGGAGACCTCAATGCTTATCTTCTCGCCAGACCGTAGCTTAAAAAATCCTCCCACGTTTATGGAGTAAAAATGGAATTCAGAATTCCCCAACCAGTACTTGGTGCTTCCTCCTTTCATCAGAGTGTGAGAACTGGGGATTTTGATGCTGGTTTTGGTGACATATACCATCAGCTGAAGATAATTCGCACTGAGGTTTCCTGAAGTCTCATGATGTCGAAAGCAGATGTTGGCGTACAGGTAATAGAAGCCGTCTTGGTTAACTATCAGTTTCCCATTGCTGAAGGTCATGTTGGAGATCTTGGCCCAACCTCGGTCATGGTACCAGCAGGACAGAGTCACTTTGTGGGAACCTAAGCAAAGGAGAAGCAAGTAATTTGAAACTTACTCCTGCAACGAGAAGCAAATCTTCACAATTCTGAGAGGTTGCAGAAAGACATACTGAGACGGTCATTGTTCCAGTGGGAGAACGACCTCTCAAGATTTATTTTCTAAAAGGAAAGTACAAGTACATTAATATGTCCCTGTGTTGTCTGCTGGGCACCTGAGAGGGGACAAAGACACAATCTCACTTTTTCAAGGAGCCTACAGCACACAAAGGGTAAGCATGATATATGTTCAGACAGGAAGCAAGGCACGGGCCCTGATAAGAAAGGTGCGGATGCTGCAAAGGGAATTCAAAGGAAAGAGATTACTTCCTTCCAGAAGGATCAAGAATGATTTTGTTGGGCTTGTGTGCTCAGTCACTTCAGTCGAGTCCAGGACTCGACTTTTTTGCAACCCAGGACTGTAGCCCTCCAGGCTCCTCTGTCCATGGGACTTTCCTGGCAAGAATACTGCAGTGGGTTGCCCTTCCCTTCTTTGGGGGATCTTCCCAACCCACAGATCAAACCTGAGCCTTCTACATTGCAGACAGATTCTTTACCATTGAGCCACCAGCTACTGAGCCTAATAACCTAAAGAAGTAATAGGATTCAGCCTACAGAGCATAAAGGTCGAAGGAAGAGAATCAGCCAAAGGCAGCTGAATCAAGAAAGCAAAAAACAAGTATAGGAAGAGAATATCCAGATTTCACATAGCCCCACCTTCTCTTTTAATTCACAGAGAGAGGTATATAGAAGGAGCTGAAAATTTGGGTCACAGCAACTTTGACTAAAAAATCAAACTCTTAAACTCTATTCTCATCACCATTGATTCTCTCCTCCTCCAACAGCCTAAATGCCTCCCAATTTCACATGAATGAAAAGCTTCCCCTAGAGAAGTTCACAGAGAAAACATCCTTGGCATTGCCCTCCCCAGGTTCACAACTTCATGCAGTCTTTTGTAAAGACCAAAGAATGGTTAAAATGTCTTCTGAGAAACCAGAATTCTCCTTTAGCCCCTTCTCACACTTGAAATGTGACAACTGATCTTCATGCCCCTGTTTTTGGAGTAGTGGAAGTTTCTAGAAGTCTCCTAAATGTGTCCAATGCTTTGAATATTTCAGGTCTTTTATTGTATTTTACTAGGTCTTTAGAAATTGTTGTTGTTGCTGTTTAGTTGCTAAGTCATGTTCAACTGTTTTATGGCCCCATGGACTGTAGCCCACCCAGTTCCTGTCCACGAGATTTCCCAGGCAAGAATACTAGAGTAGGTTGACATTTTCTTCTCCACGGATCTTCCCAACTCAAGGATCAAACCTATGTCTTCTGCATTGGCAGGCTGATTTTTTTGCCACTGAGCCACCAGGGAAGCCCTTCTTTAAAAATTGTGACATGATAAATCCACGATAAACCCCATTAATCAAATATTTATATTTATGTGGATACCCATTATCCAACTGGAAAAGGTCTCATCTAGTGGAGAAAAAAGCTGTTATACTGTGGAAAATCCAAAGTTTTCCACCAGAGGATTTTGTAAATACTTGTGATAAATCAAGGTTGTCATCTGCTAGAATTCCAACAAGGCAAAACAGAGCCGAGGAGTCTCAGAATGGGGTTAGGAGAAGTTTCTGCAGCCAGGGAGAAGTTCTTTGCTGCCTGTCAGCCAAGAGAAATCAGTCCATGGAACTTACACTTAAAGTAAATTCCATGGATCCATCAGAGCTGACAACCCTTTGGTTAGAGTGGGTCCTTGGGTGAACCCTGTAGAATCAGAAACCCACACTAGCTACCTTTCAAGACTGGCCTGAATCCTCAGGAAATCGAGGTGTTCACATCATCTTTTTCTAGAACACCTCCAGAGGGCCACTAGGCAGCTGGAATATGGTCTGGGGACCTCAACACCAGGCTCTTCCTCCACCAGGAAGAAAAAAAAAAAGGTGCGGGAGGATCCAAGCTGCAGTAGGGCCACTCACCCTTAGGCCTCAAAGGCAAAGAAGTCAATGCTTCCCATCCCTCTGTTCAGAAATAGGACAGATCTCCTGAACTGCACATCTTTTCCACAGGAGGGCGATACAGCGAGTCTGAGAAGCCATCCCAAGCACCGTGGCCTCCAGAACCAGCAGGACACTCACACTTTTTCATCCAAGGTCCTACTTCAGACCATCCCAGATGAAAGCACCCCAAATATAAGTATCATTCCATGGTCCCAACTGAGTCAGAAATGAGACTCTCAGACTCTACTCATCACATCCTCATAAACACTGCTGCTGCTGCATCACTTTAGTCGTGTTCGACTCTGTGAGACCCCATAGACTCTGTGGGCTACCCTGATGGGGCAGCCCACCAGGCTCCCATCCCTGGGATTCTCCAGGCAAGAACACTGGAGTGGGTTGCCATTTCCTTCTCCAATGCATGAAAGTGAAAAGTGAAAGTGAAGTCTCTCAGTCGTGTCCGACTCTAGCGACCCCACGGTCTGCAACCTACAGGCTCCTCCGTCCATGGGATTTTCTAGGCAAAAGTACTGGAGTGGGGTGCCATTGCCTTCTCCGATTCATAAAGACTAGCAAAGTTATTTCTCCGGGCTCGTAAACAGCCACCTAGTCCAATGACAAGCTAATAAAACTCAAGGTGTTTCCTATCTCAGATCAACAGATGGTTACCTCCTTCTTCCCCTACTTGTGTATTCAATCTTTTATCCAATCAATTATTGGCCTTATACTTCATCTTCCTTCCATGGTGGTCCTTAACAGACAGCAAAGGAATGCCTAAGGTGGGGTCTATCCTCTCAATGGGATGGATCAGCTAGCCTTAGACCAAGGGCTGGGAGATAGGTCTGGGAAGGCAGGGAAGAATGTAGAAACCTTGACCGCCTGCCACTCTCATTGTTACCTCAAGTGGAAGGAGTATCCTAATTTCCTGCTCTACAGACTTACTCTTATCCATTCCCTGATCGATTCAGTCATTCAGTAAATATTTGACTGGTGCTTCCTATGGACATTCATTCTACCCATAATTAAGAATTATATCATGCAGAGTACCCACAAGGCGCTTATGACTTAGAAGGGAAGAAAATAAGAAATGGGCACGCAAAATGAGAAATGTAACATTTTCATCTCTGCATGTCACATAACACATGGTTGAACTTCAGTTAAAGCAACTTGCAAGTGGAAGCTGCAGAAATTAATGGTGATCAGGTGAGTTCAGCCCAGTGACAGAGAACAGGGAGCACTTGGATCAAATGTGGATGGGCTGAGAAAAGGCAGAGTACTGTGAGCGAGAGAAACTGTTCAAGCAAAGAATGAAATGCACACAGTATGCAGAGGAGAGAGGAGAAAAGCCATCAGTGTCAACTGGAGGGCTCATGAATAGATGCCAGGGGGAGAAAAGACAAGAAGAGCGCCCCCTTCAGGTTGGAGGACCTCACACGCAAGCCTGAGTTTCTCTCACTAGAGGACCTTCAGCCTTCCCAGCCTCCCCAACCCCGAGTCACTGCTATTAGCTATTAGAGAAGCCTCTCCAGATATTTAGCCTGAGCTCCCCTTAAGAAAGCCATGAATCCCGACCTCATGAAATACTCCCCAATGAAAAATCAAGAAGCTTTGAAATGTATCAGTATAAGGCAGATTCTGATTCGTTTCATATATGTAGATAAGTACAAATAAGTATGAAACAGCTCCTCTAGCCACAGAATTTTCCAGGCCTCCTGCATTACAGGCAGATTCTTTACCATCTAAGCCACCAGGGAAGCCCATGGCTCAGATGGTAAAGAATCCACCTGCAGTGCAGGAAACCAGGACTTGATCTCTGGGTTGGGAAGATCCGCTTGAAGAGGAAATGGCAACCCACTACAGAATTCTTGCTGGAGAATCCCCATGGACAGAGGACCCTGGCGGGCTACAGTCTGTGGGGTTGCAAAGAGTAGGACATGACTGAACAACTAAGTATGAAAAAGAGACCCCAAGTGAACATGCAAACGTAAAGCCATCTTTCTCCAAAGTATCCAATCCTGGTCCAAATAGGAGATAAATGAACTCAAGGAGTCACTGAACTCAAATGAGTCCAGGAGCCAGAAGATCAAATTCTATTTTCTTAAACAGAAGCATACACTAGTTCATTTCACTCCATCTCAAGCTCAATAACCATCAGAAAATGTCCAGGAGTTTTGCCTTGTTTTTGGCAATGATTTGATGCTAGGTGCCTGGTGGGAGAGCTTTATAACTAAAACATGCTTGTCATTGCCAAATAGACCTTGGCACACAGTCTAATGCAATGTTTATCATATGCCATTTAAAATGAACCAAAAAGATAAATGCAGAGTGCATTCACAGCACACACAGATGATGGATCAGTATTAATTTGATTGCCTCTGCGAACATGCAAAATAGTTTTCCACTCAGAAAATTAGAACAGTTCCATAAGGCACATACACAGAGAGAGAGACAGAGAAAGAGTAAATTTGTTTTTGAAGCAAATATCTGGGACAGGAGAGAGAGTTGAGGAAAATCTTCTGAAAATCACAGAGTTGGTTGCTCACTTTCTGTGTCTGCAGTCAGGCAAAATTCCTTTGTGGTCCATACTATTAAATATAATAGTGGCTTCAAAACTGTTTATTAAAACTTGGATTTTTTTAAGATTTAGCACTTCCCATATGGTCTTGATTCCTGGTTTTCATCCAGGCGGCCCAGGTTCAACTCCTGGTATGGGAGTGGTAACATTTTGGGCTTCCCAGGTGGCTCAGTGGGTGAAGAATCTGCCTGCAATGCAGGAGACTCAGGTTTAATCCCTGGGTTGGGAAGATGCCCTGGAGAAGGGAATGGCAACCCACTCCAGTATTCTTGCCTGGAGAATCCCACGGACAGAGGAGCCTGGCGGGCTACAATTCATGGGGTCACAAAGAGTCAGACACGATTGAAGCGACTGAGCACAGCACAGCACAAGAAAAATTTGCCCTGAATAATTTTTTGGAAAAAAAGAATATGTATAATTATTTAATTAAACTCTAAATAACAAATTGCATTCACTGAGTGCTTACTCTGTGCTCATTTCCACATAAGCATGTTAGTACGTGAGCTGGTTAAATCTTCACAGCTGCTGCAGGAAGTAAGATACTATTACCATCCCCTTGAAGAAGCTAACACACAAAGGATTTCGATAATACACACACGGTCACCCAATCAGGAAGGAGTGCGGTGGGGCCTCAGACCCAGGCAGTCAGACCCGAGACACCTGCTATACAACTGCATTCATCTACTTCTTACAGGAAGGGAGGAACATAAGGACACTGAAAGTATTTCCCTCCGACAAAGCCAACTGGCCACAAGGTACTTATGTGATAATCCACAGAGTAAAAAGCACAGACTTGGGAATCAGCTAGCGTGGAATTCAGTTTCTAAGCCTGCCATGTTGTAGCCTGGATCAGGTAGCTTACACTCTGTGCATCTTGGTTTCCCTATTTGCAAAATCTGAACAATAATAGCTATTTTGCAGGGTTGTAGAATTAGAGATAGTTAGAAGTAAAGATAATGAACACAAAGCAAAATGCTTGACACATAGTGTGTATCCAATAAATAGTATAACGATAGTAATGTTCCATGTTAACTCTACTGTTGACTTAAAAAAATTTCAGAATTGTGAGAGTTGCAAGTTAAGTTTTATGCGAGCTAAGCTTTATTTGGGGCAAAATGAGGACTGCAGCCTGGGAGACAGCGCCTCAGACAGCTCTGAAAAACTGCTCCAAAGAGGTAGCAGGAAGGTCAATATATATGATTTTGGAGAAGGGGGAGTTCAGTGCAATCAAGCACATATCTTTGCAAAAGTTTTCTGTTAGTCACGAGGAGCTGAGGTCACCATGAAGGGATTTAGTGCTTTCCTAGATATGAAAAGATACATGTATCTAGCTCATAAAATCAGATCCTGAAAATATCTATCTATCTAAAGACCTGTTCTGCCAGTTTTTCCAGAGCACAGAGCGCCTCATTCCTGATCTCCACCCTGAACTCCCTTCAGGGGGTATTGAAGGCCAATAGCTATAACAGCAGGTGATCTAATCCTTGTAGAGGCAGATGGCAAGCGCCAATATGGAGTCAACACTGTTGTAAGGTTCTTTGTAATCTTTTTTAAGTTCACCTAGCCTCATGTGAAGTAACCATTGGGGATTGTATGATGGACTACATTGGGTAGATGTAGATGCAGAGCTCTGAGTCTTCTCTTTCCAAAAGAAAATCAGGTCTCCAGTCCACTGAGCTAAATATCTAGCCTGAAAAATAGTGATAACCCCCTGGAGAAAGAGTGTGTCTCATTTTCTAGAGGGCCCCTGCCTCTGAAATATCACTCTGATAAGCTTCTACCTGGCACTCCGCAGGAGACGGCTGAGTATGACTGTGTGTGTGCTCAGTCACTTCAGTCGTGTTCGACTCTCTGCGACCCTGTGGACTGCAGCCTGCCAGGCTCCTCTGTCATGGGATTCTCCAGGCAAGAACACTGGGGTGGGTTGCCATGCTCTGCTCTAGAGGATCTTCCCAGCCCAGGGATCAAGCTCACATCTCCTACTTCTCCTGCATTACAGGTGGATTCTTTACCCACTGAGCCACCTGGGAAGCCCAGAGTATATGACTACCTGGAGGAATTCACGCACCTCACAGGCCAATCATGGGGATTTGTCAACTTTGGCCTGGATAAACAGAGATGAGTATACCAAGAGACCATTCTTCTCAGCTATACCACCTCACCTGGCAGTTGTTTAACATAAAGTCACTCTGATGGTCTGAAAATGAATATAGTGATGATGTGGATTCCTGCATGATTGAGAATCACTGTTTCCATGGTGTGGATGACAAACTGAAGACCAGATGACTTTTCTTCTGGTCTAGAAGTTACGGGCTCTCAAAATTTTGGTAACAGGCTAAGAATAGGTCTGAGTATTCAGTTGGGGTGACAAATGACTCTTGAAATATTGTTCAGGCTGGATGCAAACGGAACTTACCTGATGGGATGTCTGTGGCGTTAATCGTGAGATGGGCAAAGGGCTGAATCTCAGGTTTGTTCCTTCTGGCCAGATCTAACCATGAACCTTCCACCATGGCTGGGGATAAGAGAAGCCACATTAGCCCAAGGAGGAGTCACCCTAGGGGTTTTCAAATATTTGTACAGGTCCACGCTTACCTTTTTCTGCTCTAATGTGCTGTGATTTAACAATATGTTGCATTTCCTGCAATAAAAAGAAAAAAAAAATCTTATTTATACACTCACTCTTTTGATAAGGCAGTTAAGAATTCAGGACTGTTAGACATACAATAAATTAATCCTCTTTCCCTCAAAATATGCCAAAAATACATAGGTAGTAAAATTTCTTGATGTTCTAAGTAGCCATCAGGGGAAGTTCATCTCCAAAGAGTTATCTGATGTGCTTAAAAAGTAGATTACACACATACTATTCAACAAAATACTTCGGACAGTAAGAGGAAATAAAAGACAGTGTAAATTATAAAACATGGAATCACCAAACATAATGAAACATTTGTAGCAGGTACACAAACGAAGATGAAGTTAACTAGGAAAATAACAATTACCACAGAATGTATGACCCTCTTAAATCTTTAGGGAGGCTCTTTTTATGTCTATTTCATTAGTGAATTCCTGTTCTAACGTTGACGCTCACCCCATAAGAAAGAGAAAGATGCCTGGCTCCCAGTGGTTAATTTTTTATTTTAAAAAGTCACAGTGTATTTAAAGTACTACATGGATGTCCAAGAGCTTTTAGATCACCAGTAATTAACTTAAAATATTGCCACAAATAGAGGTGTAGAAGCTCAAGGCAGAAACAAAAAGAGCTCAAGTACATAAAAAGCATTGTCGTTGTTCAGTCGCTAAGTCGTGTCTGACTCTTGGCAATGTCATGGACTGTAGCCCGCCAGGCTCCTCTGTCCACGGGATTTCTCAGACAAGAATACAGAGCGGGTTGCCATTCCCTTCTCCAGGGGATCTTCCCGATCCAGGGATCGAACTCACATGTCCTGCACTGGCAGGCAGATTCTTTACCTCTGGCTACTGGGGAAACCCCACACAAAGAGTATAGGTAACTGCCTGTCTCTATTTGAGCCCTGACAGTGAAGGGTCCAGTAGGTAACTGCTGCTGCTGCTGCTGCTGCTGCTGCTGCTAAGTCACTTCAGTCGTGTCCGACTCTGTGCGACCCCATAGACGGCAGCCCACCAGGCTCCCCTGTCCTTGGGATTCTCCAGGCAAGAACACTGGAGTGGGTTGCCATTTCCTTCTCCAGTGCATGAAAGTGAAAAGTCAAAGTGAAGTCGCTCAGTCGTGTCTGACTCTTAGCGACCCCATGGACTGCAGCCTACCAGGCTCCTCCATCCATGGGATTTTCCAGGCAAGAGTACTGGAGTGGGGTGCCATTGCCTTCTCCAAATCAAGACCTTAGCTCCTATTAAATAGTAAAGTGATGCAGATGAAACTTCAGGCTTTGACTTCAGGTCAAGTCCCTTCCCAGGCCCCTGGATGTACTAACATACATATTAACAATACCCCGACCACAGGGGGCCTCTATCATAGGTGGTTGTGAAGATTCAATGAGCTCATACACGTAGGCACTTAGCAAAGGGTCTGGTAAAGCCATACATGTAAATACTACTAGAGGGACTTGCCTGGTGGTTGGGTGGTTAAGAATCCACCTTGCAATGCAGGGGACACGCGTTCGACCCCTAGTCGGGGAAGTAAGATCCCACATGCGGAGAGGCAACTAAGCCCTAAGCCCTAAGTTGTGCCACAACTATGCAGCCTGTTGCCACAAGGAAAGATCCCACACGGCACGATGACTAAGACCCGAAGCAGACACATAAACAGATAAATAGATATTTTAAAAATAAATTATTAGTAATATTAACACTAGAAACACTCTGGAGAGAATCCGAATTTCTGTGTTATTGGGGTGATGATCCATGATAACTACCCCACCCTCCACAATGTTTAAAAGATGGGCCAGATAGCTCAAGTTCTTTGAGTGTCTGGAGACAAGGGCTTTGAGACAGATGATGGGTGGGTAGATAGAGGCAGAAACACAGTTTTTCAACTGCTAACGGAAGTGATAAAATTACACTGATTCTTCTGTTTGCCTTCAGGATCCCCAAGAGAGAAGAGAATTTAAGCTACTTTTATTTTTTAACTGGAGGATAATTGCTTTACAATAGTGTGTTGGCCTCTGCCACACATTAACATGAATCAGCCACAGGCATACACAGGTCCCCTCCCTCCTGAACACCCCTCCCACCTCCCTCCCCACCACGCCCCTCTAGGTCATCGCAGAGTGTGTATCTGGGTGGAGCTCCCTGTGTCACCCAGCACGTTCCCACTTGCGATCTGTTTTACATATGGTCACGTATCTGTTTCCGTGCTACTCTCTCCATCCGTCCCACTCCCTTCTTCCCCTGAGAGAAAGACAAATATCACATATTAATTCATGCATGTGGAATCTAGAAAGACGGTACTGATAAATCTGTTTGCAGGGCAGCAATGGAGATGCAGACATGGAGAATCTTATTTTTAAAGGCCCTTGGAGGACACAGCAGCGCTGTCTTCAATTACCTGTTCTAACGGCCTAAAGAAGTTACACGCAGTGTGACTAACTTTCTTTTTTTTTGCGCATTGGGATCTTTTTAAAAAAATTTTATTGGTGTATAGCTGCTTGACGCTGCTGTGTTAATTTCTCCTGTACTGCAAAATGAACACATATCCATAAATCCCTTCCCTTGTGGACGTCCTTCCTCTTCAGGTCACCGCAGAGCATTCAGTAGATCCCCTGCACTGTACAGTGGGTTCTCATTAGTTACTTTATTCACAGTATTGATAGTGTATGTAAGTCAGTCCCAGCCTCCCACTTCCTCCCATCCTCCCCTTTCCCCTTTGGTATCCATAGATCTGTTTTCTGACTTTTAGTGGAAACTTTTCAGCCTCATCCAGGACTACCTGCTGCCCTTATTGCTCAGGGCACTGCCCTGCACAGTTCTGGGGCAAATGGTGGCTGGTCCTTTGGGGCTGTCCAGTGGTCCTCACCAGGCCCTTTCCTTCTCCCACTCCATCCAAGATTTATTTCTCTCCCCTGCTTCCCAATGGGATCCTGATTTCTGGAATTTCCTAGCCTTCCCTGCAATCTCAACAAAGATTTATACATGCACAACCTACCTATTTTACAGTGTGTGTGTATTTATGCATTTATATATACACAATGATACATTGTATACATCTGTTACAAATGTGTAATATATTGCATACATAATGTATCTTTATTCATTATATATATTTATACATATAAAGTGAAGATACATATTGGGTGGGCCAAAAAGTTTGTTCAGATTTTTCTGTACCATCTTATGGATGAAACTTTTGGCCAACCCAATATATGAAATGTTTACTATACAGTGTATATAGCTTTACATATTTATGATTAAATATATCTTTATACATTGTGCATCTCCTTATCTATTTCTATAGGTGTCTATAACGTACCTTCATCTGATTACTACCTCTGAGAAGACGGAATAGGAGTCGGAACCTGGATGACAGGAGTTCAGAGACTTCAGGCTGCCTCTCATTCTCCCTCTAGCCCTGATGGACCTCATCATCAGAAGGAAGAGGGGGGAACGGGGTTCAAGACAGCGAAGTAGAAAGACGCGTACTCATCTCCTGCCGGAGCCCCAAAATCACGTTGAAAAGGAGGCTGGGGATGGAAGAAGGGAGCAGCACCCGGTGTGACACAGGCCTGCGAACGCCTGCCTGCTGGGAGCTTTCCTATTGAGAAGAACACATTTATTCCTGAGAAAGACAAGGAGAGAACCATTGTGTTAGCTCCAAGGTTCTCAGCCTTGAATGTGAAGCCTGACTTCCCAGGGGTGGAGTCTGAGAATGCGCATTTCTCGCAGGTGAGCTGGCGTGGCTGACCTGGGGCCTCCATTTGAGAAGAGCAACCCCACTCCCATCCCCAAAGACTTCAGAGATGTGCACCTCTGAGAGTTTCTCAAAGCTTGAGACCAGGCCAGAGACACAGCAGACAAAAGTCACTGATTAAGTGGGCAGGGAAAGTTTGTTCTCTCCCACCCGGGAATGAACTTCTGTCCATTTAATCAGCAGCTGCTAGGTCAGTGCTGTCATAGAATCTCTTTATTACAAGAAAACGCAATAACCAGAGCCATTCTGAAGCACTTTCAATGTTTGCTTTAAAAAAAAAAAAGTGTCATGACCCAGGATGAATTAAAACTCAAGCAAAAGACCCATGAGGTAATCCTGCTTTCATGTTATACAATTTTGGGTATCCAAGAATTGCAGTTTCTTCTCAAAAGCCATACAGGTTTCTCAAAAACCATCCACATGAAAAGCAAAGTACAAAAAATGTAGACTCAATGTCTGTTCTTATATTCTTACCCCACCTCCAATCTTTTGAACTCTAAGATCATTCTTATTTATGTGTACACATTAACCATGAACATAAGAGACTACAGTTTGGGGGTGCCCTGGCCCAACTCCAGCCAGTCTAACTCAGTTAGTCTGATATTGACTTGCTGGATTTTCTTTTTTTTTTACAGTAATCTCCCCAGGTGATTCTGATATGTAGCAGGCATAGAGAAACATTACTATTTGAGCATTTCCATGAATGGTGGTTTGGTGAGAGCTCTATTTAGTCATTGATTATATTCTCACAATTTATCTGGGAAATCCCACAGACAGAAGAGCCTGCTGGGCTACAGTCCATGGAGTCACAAAGAGTCAGACATGACTGAGCACGCACATGCTCCTCTTTAGAAGACTATACTCTAGGAGGCTGGCAGGAAAGTATCAGTGGCCTGTGATGGAGTTCTGGACATGCTGCCCCCAAATATAGTGATCTATATGATTTTGAGAAATGGTGGATGCAGGAAGAACCTCTTGGCCTCCCTCTTCTCCCTGAAGCAGGTCATAGATCCTCAGGTGAGAGGTACCTTCCCCATCTGGAAGAAGGGAGCCTCTTCATCTCTTAAGATGGGACAACACCCAGAGGAAACTGAAGGAGAATGGACACGTGTATGTATAGTTGAGTCACTTTGCTGTCGATCTGAAACCATCACAACATTGTCAATCGGCTATGTGTGCGTGCCTGCTAAGTTGCTTCGGTCAGGTCTGACTTTCTGCAACCCCTTTCTGTAGCCCACCAGGCTCCTTTGTCCAGGGGATTCTACAGGCAATAACACTGGAGTGGGTTGCCATGCCTTCCTCATTAATCAACAACTATATGCCAATATAAAATAAAAAGTTCAAAAAAAAAAAAGTTTATGTAATTTTCATATAAAGGAACAAAGACTATGTGGATAACAAATACTGAAAAAATCATATTACAGAGCTGTGTCTGAGGTTAATTAACAAAAACATTATCCTATTTTTTTCCTATTTGGGAGAAAAAGTGATTGCTGCAAGATCCAGCTTAAATATGAAAAAAAAAAAAAAAAATGAAGGAACGGGCCTTGCTGAGTTTCCCCCAGTGTACCACCCTTCACTGAGACCCTGTCCTGTCCCATTTTTTCCCTACACCTTTCCACTCTTCATCAAACTGAGTATAAAACCCACTCCGCTTAACTATTCCTGTGGGTCTTCATTTCCTTATGAAGGCTCCTGTGTCACATAAAACCTACATTAAATAAACTGGGATGGCTTCTCTTATTAACTTGTCTTTTGTCAGTCTAATTTATAGGACCCCCACTGGTGAACCTAAGTGGGGAGAGGGGGAAAGAGTCTTTTTTTTCCCCCTCTCGCCCACCTGGACCAGGGGATCTGACAAAAAGGAACCTCAACATCAGGAAATACGGTCTCAGAATTCCTGGGATGGAGGGAGGGAGTCTTCAGAGAACAGCAGGCTCAGAACCTGCTGGAGGAGTTCAGAGCTTGCCTGTCGGGTGGAGGAGCCTCCAGACTCAGCCAGGCAGGCCCTGGGTGTGGGGGCCTCACATCTCCAGTAGTGACTCCATCAAGGTCCCGCCACAGAGCAGGGCCACCCTGGTCCCTTTTCTGAAAGCTCAGATACTTGACTATGTACATACCATGCAGTTCTCTCTTGAATGGCCTCCTAATATTCTTAATTTTCAAGATTATAGGAGACTCTTCTGAAGGAGTACAATTCTATTTATCTCCCAAGCTTTGCATTTACATTTATTTTCATCCACAGCCGTCCTCTCCTTTTGTCACATTAATTAGAGTGTTTTAAAATTCGCAGAGTTCTTTAGTCCTAAATCTTATCATTCCGACACTGCTTCTGGTTTCTTTGAATTCAGAAAGATCTGATCTGTCTAATTTGGGGAAGACACTACAAAGAACATCCAAACTCCTTTCCTCTGAACAAATTATTCACATAAAAGAGATCTTTTAAGGAATGTTTTATGGGTTTTATCTTATTTTAAACCCAGCTGTAATTTTTTTTTTTTAGTTAACTCCCTGGACACACATTGAGAAATGGAATATTTCCTGCTGGATCAGTAAACAAGGATGTTCATAGTCCCGGGCGATCGCAGCCACTCCCGCTGATGAGCGGATGAGCCCAGAGGGAGCTCAGAAAGCAAAGAACACCAAGCGGCAGCGTGCCCCGTGGTGAGAAACTCAGGGCGGGAAATGCAGCCACACCCTGTGGCGAGACACTCAGGGCAGGAAAACAGGAGCGCGGCCCCAGATGACAGGGTGAAAAGCGAAAGCGGGAGCCTCTCACTCTTTGCGACCCCGTGGACGGTGGCCCACCAGGCTTCTCTGTCCACGGAATTCTCCAGGCAAGAATCCTGCAGCGGGTACCATTCTCTTCCCCAGGGGATCTTCCGGACCTAGGGGTTGAACCTGAGTCTCCTGCACTGCAGGCAGATTCCTTAGCTGCTGAGCCACCAGGGAAGCCCCGTAGCTGAGGGGCATATCAAGGGAATGATTTGAGTGAGCCCAGACTCTTGCATCTTCTCATACACAGGAAAGCGCTAAATGCCTAAACTTCAGTTATCTGTCTCCTTTAATTAGCATTAATTGTTTGACGTTCAGACTCCCAGCCCCTTGTCGCAAAACTTCTGTACAACCTGGCTCCTCCCTTCCCCTCCTCAGGGCAGTTCTCTCGCGGTCATGTGAGATGCTGTCTCCAGGCTTGAGGTCCTAAAAATTCCCACTGAATAAAACGTAACTCTCCACTTCTAGGTTGGGAATCGTTTTTAAGTTGACACACACAGTACAATCATAGGTTGTCTCCCTCCTGTCCTCCAGAATGCCCACAGCTATGCATAAAGAAGTATAGAGAGGTTTGACACGCCTCCCAGCGAACAGCCTCCAGCAGAAGCCAGAAACAGTCTCCAGGGTGAGAAAGCTGGGCAGACCGCCCTCTCTATCTTCTGTTGGCTGAGAACTCCTAAAGAAAAACCAGCGTCCTGTTCCCCAGGAACATCAGCGATCTGCCTTCTCAGAAGAGAGCATGTTTAGCGTCTGTCACATTCAAGGACAAAGAGACCTACCCCCTGGCTTCCAAAACCTACTCAGGACTGGTAGGATCTTACCTGTAAGTTCCTAGGAAAATCCCATGCATGAATGAACTTATATTTATGGTCACACTATAACAAGAAGGCTTTTCAGCTAATTTATGCATTTTTAAATAAGCATAATTTGCGTCTAAATTGTGAGAGCTTCATTTAACCCTTCAAAACGGGACAAAAAAGAAAAACCGAACTACTGGTAGACAGCCAAAGAAATCACTGCCAATTCAAGGATAAAAGAAATCCTCTGACATGCTGCCACCTAGTGGACACTGTCTAACATTGACAAGCCAGACTGCAGGTTTCAAACTGCCTTCTGCCCCAACTCCACAAAGTTCTAAAAACAATAGATGATGAGGAAATTACCAAACATTTTGAAAATCTCCTTGTGGTATTTTCCTATTTAGACTGCACTGACTTTTTCATCTTTGCCGTCACAGTACATTTGGACAAGAAAACAACCGGTATGATATTTCCTTTTTCTTTAATTTCCACTTTTTATTTCACTCAGAGAAAAATGTTGGGATTTCACAATTTCTCCTTCAAGAAAGAGAGTACACAAAAGATCAATAGGATTGTGTAACTGTGGTCTCTAGGATGGCTTCTCTTCAACTTCCGCCTTAATTCAACATCTAAGTACGATTCCCGGGAGTGTGATGGGGAGACTGTTGTGCCAGGCGCCCCTGAACATCTTACAATATTTTCGGATCATTTTGCCAAAGAGAAGTAGGGGAGAGACATCCCAGAACTGGCTCAATCTTGATATATCAGAGCCACTCCATAAGAATAAATATAAACACCTGTCAGCATTTTCAGCTCCTTTTGAGCAGTCATGGGAATTTTGCTCCAGGTTATTTAAACATTGACAGCAAACGCTCAACCCAGCCTCTGCAAACTCAGCTGGATAACCGCCCCCAACAAGACTTTGAGAGCCTTCCAATTCAAGAGTGAACGTTATTAATTTGGTCTTATAAAATCATATGGATAAACAGATACAAATCTTCACCGAGGATACTCCCAACTGTAAAGATAACCCTGAGAAAAGTCAAGTCGCTGGAGTCTGGTCTCATCAGACTAAAGAGCCCACCTGCGCATTGTGATGTGACTTGCGCCATCCATGCGGTACCTGTCAGTCAGAGCGCAGGAGGAGCAATTTGTCTAGCCAGATGCTTCCGGAAGCCACTGGCACCAGCTCCTAGCTGGGGTCTCAGGTGGCTGCCTCCCTCTGCAATCCCAAAGGCAGCTGCAGGGACATCTGGCTGGTTGAACAAGGATTTAACACCCCGTTTGCCAGATATAATACAGGGTTCATACACTTGTTAACATATGTAATGCATTCATTTTAACATCTTAATGATACCCTTCCTGTAATTCTTCTCCAACCTAGTTACGAGAATAGTGTATTCATCAGCCGAGTTAGCACATGAATGCCACACGAGGGTTGTTTCTGAAAATGAATAGCCAGTTTCCTATTCCTGCAGAGAAATCCTGCAGACTTGCACCTTGCAAAGAGCTCAGAAATCCATCCTCATCCCTCCAGCCAGAGGACCACTGCCTTCCTTCAAGCCGTCATCATTTCTCATTGCTGCTGCTGCTGCTAAGACGCTTCAGTCGTGTCCGACTCTGTGTGACCCCATAGACTGCAGCCCACCAGGCTCCCCCATCCCTGGGGTTCTCCAGGCAGGAACACTGGAGTGGGTTGCCATTTCCTTCTCCAGTGCATGAAAGTGAAAAGGGAAAGTGAAGTCGCTCAGTCGTGTCCAACTCTTCGAGACCCCATGGACTGCAGCCCACCAGGCTCCTCCGTCCATGGGATTTTCCAGGCAAAAGTACTAAATCGGGGTGCCATTGCCTTCTCCAAAGTTACTATAATAGCCTCCTACCCCCTCTTCTGGGCTCCTGCTTTCCTCAAACCAGCCCAATGCTGCTAGAGCGAGTGTCAGAAAGTCTGAAAGGGAGCAAGGCCGTTACCTTCTATTTTCTTAAAAATTTTTAAAAAAAATTTTATTGAAATACAGTTTACTTACAATGTTGTGTTAGTTTCAGGTGTGCAGCAAAATGATTCGGATACTATATATCTATACATAAGTATATATGTGTGTGTTTAGTCGCTAAGTCCTATCCTACCCTTTGTGACCCCAGGTTTCCCTGTCCTCCACTATCTCCCGGAGTTTGCTCAAACTCATGTCCATTGAGTCAGTGATGCCATCCAACCATCTCATCCTCTTGCCTTCAACCTTTCCCAGCATCAGGGTCTTTTCCAATGAGTTGGCTCCTAGCATCAGGTGTGGATAAACATTTTCAGATTCTTTTCTCTTATAGGTTACTACAAGATACTGAGTAACATTCCCTATCCTACACAGTAGGTCCTTGCTGGTCATCTGTTTTATATATAGTAGTGTGTATATGTTAATCTCAAACTCCTAACTTATCCCTCCCCTGTCTTTCCCGGTTGGTAACTGTGGGACCCAAGGATAAAAGAGCAGATAAAACTAAGGAGGGTCCTGGAATGCAGGAACGGATAAACTGGACCCTTATCATCCTTCCCTCCCCCGTGTTGTAACTATTAATGGATTTCAGTCTCCTGAGTGGTATAACCTGTCTCCCCTCTTCCCCATTTGCCTTACTCTTCCCCCAACTCAGTATATATGCCTCATCCAATAGCAAATGACCCGCAAGACCCCTACCCCACTCCTTGTATCCCGGGTATAAAAGTGGACTAAGGAGCCTTGTTCAACGTCGGTTCTCCCTTGAGCCGGCCCGCTGTTCTAACAGTGTCTCCTATTCTAATAAACTTTATTTCCCTCTCATTCTGCCTCATGCCTGGAAATTCTTTTCCAACCCACGCCCAGACCACGACAGTAACCATAAGTTAGTTTCCTATGTCTATGAGTCTATTTCTGTTTTGCAAATAAATTCATTTGTATCTTTTCTTTAGATTCCACATATAAGCAATATCATATGGTATTTGTCTTCCTCTGTCTGACATTTCATTTAGTATGATAATCTCTGGGTCTATCTATCCATGTTGCTGCAAATGGCATTATTTCATTCTTTTTATGGCCAAGTAATATTATGGCCAAATTATATATATTGCCCAATTATATACAAATATATATATGGGCAATTAATATAAATATTAATATTTATGGCCAAAGTAATATTCTGCTGTGTATATGTACCACATCTTCATCTGTTCCTCTATTGATGAAGTCCCTTCTCTTCTGAAAACCCTCCAGGGGCTACGGGCAGACTTGAGCAACAAGTCTAATTCCTAACCTGGGCCATGCATGACTGGGCTGGTTACCACCCCAGGCTCTCCTGCCACTCCTCCCCTGCATCCCCAAAGCCCATCACCCTTGAGAACACTCTGGGTGTTCAAGCCACATGGCACCACTTCAGAGTCATCTCCTGCAGGTCTCCTGCGCTTCCATCCATGCAGACTTGGCACACAGCTCCTCCCCTGGAGAGAGATCTTACTGTCTTATCGAGAGCTCATCTTTAGTTGCAAAGATTTTATTTCCATGGCATTCTTGGCTCACAAAGCACAGAAAGAATAACCACCAGATGCTATGGAACAACAAAAGAGACAGGACTGGTTTTTTTTAGGCCGAGCTACCTGGCACGTGGGCTCTAGTTCCCTGATGAGGGGTTGAACCCACGCCCCCTACACTGACACTGGACCACTGCCAGGGAAGTCCAAGAGACAAGGTTAGGGTTGATTTACAATCGATGTCTCAGCCCCTCTTTGTCCCTCCGCTAATGCTCGCTTTGGAATTTCTAATCCACAGGATGTCGGGGGACACTTTGTATGCACCTGGATGGAGCCGGAGACCTCCTGGCTTGTTGTGAAGAGTCAATGGTTAAGACTCTGAAAACACCTCAAGGCAAAGAACTTTAAGGACAGGAGCCATTAAGGGGTTCCCTGATGCCGGAAAAGATTGAAGGCAAAAAAAGTGGGCGGCAGAGGATGCGATGGTTGGATGGCATCCCTGACTCAACGGACATGAATTTGAGCAAATTCTGGGAGATGGTGAAGGACTGCGAGGCCTGGCGTGCTACCCTCCATGGGGTCGCAAAGAGCCAGACACGACTTGGGCAACTGCACACCACCACCTAAACGTCTGTTATTCAGGCAGAGTGGAGCCTGTGCTTCCAGGCCCAGAGCCCCTGGGGGTACCGGCCACCAGAACCAGGGCAGGAGCACTAGGAAGGGGGCGGGGCAGCTCCACCCATCCCCCTGGGGTGGGGGTGAGGGGTGAGGGGTCCAGGGCTCTGAGAGTGTCTGGGTGGGGGCGGGTGGAGATACGACAGATGCCCCACTAACCCTGAAGGTAAGAGCCATCTCAGACCTGAATTTATAATTTGACCCTTTGTTCCCTAAAATTTGTTATTTTTAACCAAACACTATTGCTTTAAAAAATTCTCTCTCCTAGACAACTGGGGTAAGAGGGGTGGGAGGGAGGCTCAACAGGGAAGGGGTGTTACGTACACATATGACTGATTCACTTCGCAGTACAGCAGAAACTAACGTGACATCATAAAGCAATTGCTGTTGTTCAGTTGCCCAGTCGTGTCCAACTCGAGACCCCACGGACTGCAGCACTCCCGGCCCCCCGTCCCTCACCATCTCCTGAAGCTTGCCCAAGTTCATGCCATCCAGCCATCTCATCCTCTGACACCCTCTCTTCTGCCCTCAATCTTTCCTAGCATCAGGGGCTTTTCCAATGAGTTGTCTGTTGACATAAGATGACCAAAATACTGGAGTTTCAGCCTCAGAATCAAACCTTCCAACTATAAGGCAACTATCCTCCAATAAAAAAAAAAATCCCTCAAAGCCAAACAGGGGTTCTGCCTCTCCACCCTCACGCAGCCCATTCTGAATCTCCTCATCTCTGTCTCCTCACTGAATCACCCACCCCAGCCATGACCATCCCTGGAAATTCCCAGGGAAGAGCTCTACCAAGATGTGGACCAGTTTCCTCCTCCCCCACTAAGTACAGTTGGTGAGCGGGGGCTCATTTCTCCCAGAAGAGGCTGCTGATTGGAAAAGACATGTCTTTGCACACAGATAATGGACTCTACCCACCGAAGGGCTGAAGAATACAATGCCCTTGTTTTCCTAAAGCAGAGTGATGCCTTCCTGGCCCGGCGATGGCTATACTGGGAATAGAAAATTAGTTTTTATTGTTTAACCTTCATGGTTTAAATGAGGAAGTTTCTGCTACAGTTAAAGGTCCCCTCGAGTTTTCATAAAGTGGCCTTATGACAGCAATATTAGTCTTCATAAAGAGCTCAATTTTAAAATGTCTTGCGCTAGGGTACTTGTTACAAAGTTTCATCTAAGGGCTTAGCCGACTGACTGCAGTGGAGCATCTTGGGCTAACTGTGCTATTTACTGCATCTCTGCTCTCTTTTCCACTTTTATTTTTGATTAATTAATTCATTCTTTACTTCTGGCCATCCTGGCCCTTTGTTGCTGTGCACAGACTTTTCTCCAGCTGCGGCGAGCAGGTGCTACTCTTCATTGCGGCGGGAGGGCTTCGCACTGCGGTGGCTTCTCTTGTTGCAGAGCATGAGCTCTACTGCACACAGGCTCCAGTAGCCGTGCCTCCTGGGTTCTAGAGCCCAGGTTCAATAGTTGTGGTGCATGGCTCAGTTGCCCCATGGCATGCGGCATCTACCAGGACCAGGGATCGAACCTGTGTCCCTTGCATCGGCAGGTGGATTCTCAAGCACTGGACTGCCAGAGAAGTCCTCTTTTGCCACTTTTCAACATAATCATGCCACCGCACACTGGCAGAGTTTCTGACATCCACAAAGCCTCATCCCCACCCTCCCGCCCCCCTGAAGAAGGTTATTTGCATAGTCTCTCCCCACAGTATCTCTGACTGCTAGGAATGGAGCTTGAAGCGGGACAGAGGTACCAGGGCAGCCACTGTGGACCAGTGAGGCCAGGGAGGGAGGGGAGAGGTTGGCCGTGAGGGTTCTCCAGCCTCACAGTCCCTGTCACGTTCATGCCTTAAAAAGCCACACTTGGGAATGCCCTCCAGCCATTAAGGAGAATCTTCCGGGCACTGATAATGTGGCCAGCTTCTTGCAATATTAAACCATCATCTGCTTGATGACATCAAGAGCAAGGCTGAGCACAGATCACTCATAAATTCATTAAGCTGGTTCTTTAAACATTCCTTGAGCGCCAACTGCATATCTGCCACTGGGTAGAGAAACAAAACATCAGAGAGTCTCTGCCCTTGGAAAGCTTGCATTTGGGTGTACCAGGCCAGCACCAGGCCCCTGGCATCGATGCTATGCTGGGGTGAATACAAGAAGCCCCACGTGTGCACCACAGGGGTTCCTACCCCAAAGGTGGGCAGGTAGGCATCACTGGGGGCTTCCCTGGTGGCTCAGGTGGTAAAGAATCTGCCTTTCAATGCAGGAGACCCAGGTTCGATTCCTGGATGGGGAAGATCCACCAGAGAAGGAAATGGCAGCCCATTCCAGTATTCTTGTCTGGAGAATCCCATGGACAGAGGAGCCTGGTGGGTTACAGTCCATGGGGTCACAAAGAGTCGGCCACAACTGAGTGACGAACACTTTCACCTTTGTGTGTGTGAAGAAATGGCTGAGCTAAATTTTGAAAGACAAATAAAAACTGTACACAAAGAGAAGCCTGGAATGGCACACACAGAACACGTGCAGAGACCTATACTTCATCCATCCACCCAGCCGTCCATTCCGCAGAGTTCGCGGATGGCTGCAAGGGCAGGGTGTCCTGCAGGAGGCCAAGATGCTGTGCATCTGGGACAAACGGCCTCTCTGCCCTCACTGTGCTTACAGTGAGGTAGGGAAGGAGGCAGGAAGTGGCGGGTGGCGACGGGCACAGCCAGGTTAGGGAACTTCCTACCCTTTACTGAGGTGGGGCTGCTGAGCACAGCCGAGGAGCGTGAGGAGATGGAGCCACAGGATAATGAGGCTGGAGAGGCGGAGCTTGGAAGGAGGGTCCCAGAACACAAAAGACTTGGTGTTCCATCTTCAGCAGCTCAGACGTTATCCTGAGGGCTACAAGGGTCCACTGAAGGATTTTCGTGAGCAGGAAAGCAAGAGACACATTTCAACTGGCATCTGAGAAATCGCTGAGTTGTAGAGAGGGTGGGCTAGAGGCAGTGTGATAGGGCAGGGCGGCTGCCTGGCAGTGGTCCAGGTGAACAGTGATGATGGGGACGGTGACGCCTGTACTGAGGGGCCAACGGTCGTGATATGGTGCAGAGAGAAGTGCTTGAAAGTTTAGGAAGGAGGTAGAACCCACAGGTGAGGGTGAGGTAAGAAAGTTAGAGGAAGCCTGTAAGACCATCTTCTGGCTTCTGGTTTGGGGTGATGGAGATGACGGCTCTGTCCTTCACCACGAAAGGGTTGATCAGATGAGAAGCATTTATATGCGTGGAGGAGAAAAGGTTCTGAGTTCATCAAGTTTCTGATGAATATGAGTGTTACGGTTTATAATTATCATTATTTTTACTGCTGCTTCTGCTACAATACCACCACCATCACCCCTACAATCACTCCTACCATCACCAATACCACCACCAATACCACCACCATCACCACCCCTACAATCACCCCTACCATCACAAACCACCATCACCACCATCATCCTTACCATCACCAATACCACCATCATCACCACCATCACCACCATCACCACCACCATCACCACCATCACCCCTACCATCACCATCACCATACCCACCATCACCACCATCACCACCACCATCACCACCACCATCACCACCCAGCGCTCTCAAAGAGAAAAACCGGAGAACTGAGGGAGCACCCTAGTGATAAGGAAGCTATGTGAGGACAGACCTCTCAGACCTTGAATCTTGAAAAGTTCAAGCAAATATTTGCTGCCTGGTCATCCCAGATATGGGCTCCCCAGGTACTGCAGTGGTCAAGAATCTACCTGCCAATGCAGGAGCCTCAGGAGACCTGGGTTTGATCCCTGGGTCAGGAAGATCATCAGAAGAGGTTATGAGAACCCTGAAAAATCCCATAGACAGAGGAGCCTGGCGGGCTACAGTCCATGGGGTCACAAAGAGTTGGACAGGACTGAGCGACTGAGCACAGCACAGCACACATCTCAGACATAGAGTGTTCTGTGTGACTTCCAAGACCCGTCTTCTCCGTAACACACAGGCTGAATCCTGCTTCTCAAATATAGTCATGCCATTCACCAGTGGCTTCCCTGTCCCCATTGGCTCTCACCTCTTCCTAAGATGCTTGGTGGTGGTTTAGTCACTAAGTTGTGCCCAACTCTTGAAACCCCATGGACTGCAGCCCGCCAGGCTCCTCTCCATGGGATTCTCCAGGCAAGAATACTGGAGTGGGTTGCCATGTCCTTCTCCATAAGATGCTTAGAACACCTCTTTGGTCAGTATTTACCCTGAAGCCTTCCCGAAGACAGACCAGCCCTTCTAAGAAAGATTTCCCAAATCATAGAGTCTACTCCTGAACTACCAAATCAGAATCTTTGTAACAGATCTGGGAGCCTTTTGTTTCCGTTTTAAACAAGTTCCCCAAGTGATTTTTAAGATCAAGTCAGGTTTGGGAAATGCTGCTCAAGGGCACATCATTCTCTTCCAGCTCCACAGGCTGGCTCTCTCCTAGGATGAGCCGCTTCTGGTGGAGCAATCCAAGCATCCTTCACCAGGTCCCCTCCAACTGAGGACCCGCAGTCTTACTGACTTCTGGAATTGCAGCCCAAGAGCCTATGTCACATAATGAGATGCTCCTCTTTTAGGCATGCCCTTGGTCTTCTGTTTTCTTTTTTAATGTCAAGCCAGAATATCTTTTCTTCTACCCTGGAGTACTTCTGGCATGAAGATAAGCCCAACTCCTACAACACCACTCACTGGTTATTTCCCTTTTGGAAACCCTCCTACCTTCTGCCCTGGGTCTCCCCTGTGACTGAGCCCATCACAGCTAATGGGTCGTTGTTGGACAAAAACCAGTAGATGGCTTGGTTTTGTAGGAAAATTCTGTGGGTCGTGCTTTGGCTTTCCCATAAAGGCAGCTTTTATAAATGCTAGATATGATTGGGGTTGATTGAATTGCAGTTCCCAAAACTGTTATGGCAGGGATGAAATCCCATTGGAAAACCACTACATGACTAACATCTTGACTTGGGAACGTCAGTGCCCCCAAACCCCAAGCTGCCTTGTGGGTTTACAAGAAACTTTCTTGGGACACATACTCTTATATACAAAGGCAAAGAGATAATGAATGGGGTTTAATTTTTCCCCTTGTTTTTGTCATGTGAATTTAACTAAAAAGCAAATAAAAATAATGTCTATATAACAACTGCAATGCTTATAATTTCATAAGTCGTTAAGATCTACTCATTATAGACTCTAGTTTTAAAAGTGGAAATATGTTTCCTGTAATAATTGACATTGGAATTCTAAGGAATCAGTTTGACAGATGGAAAAAACAACCACTCAGTCTGATGAACTTTCTGGTTTTAAATTTATGTTCTTGAACCCACAAAACCTACCAAAAACTGGGAAAGTGAGAATCAAAATTTATTCAAAAATCTCAGATACATGGATTAAACAAACCTTTGGAAGTTCCTCAGGAAGATGCATGCTGTTAAATCTACTTTCAAATTTCCTCTCTTTTGGAATCTAAATAATCCTAAAGTACTTTAAGTTTTAGAAAATAAAATCTTGACTGTTCCAATTTTTTGTATACTTGTATATACATAGAGTTAACTCTTGCTCACACAGTGAGCCCACTTTCCTGCCTAAACAGGATTTAGTGAGTATCGGAGACCAGTCATTGTCCTCCTAGAATCCATCCTTTCCTCTTTGCAACTAGTGACAGGCAACCCTCTTTGCTCCAGCTTTGGTGCCAACAGCTGCTAAACCAGAAACGACAATGTGAAGCCCGCCTTGCATCCAAGTGTCTGCTTACGAGCGAGTTCCAGACAACAAGACATTGATGATGTCTCCGCTTCCAAGTACTGCCTTGACCGTTTCTTTCTCCCTTTCCACTTTCTGGGAGTGACAACGTCTGGAGAAGACAACTTGGATCCAGAGAGGAAAGCACCTGATGAGGATGGAGGTGCCTTCCTGCCAGCTCTGAACTTCCACCTTTAGATTTTTGCACATGAGAGAAAAAACTTCTATCTTATTTCTTCCACTGAGTGATGGGTCTCTTTGTTACAGCAGCACAGACTGTACTAAAGCACAGTGAACGCATGACCAAGGACCAAAGGACTGCAAATCTCTGGCTACATCATTCTCAGTATCAGGAGATAGTTTCACATTTACTGTGAACCCTGAAGGAGATCAACTAATGTGCTGATTCCTGAAGAAGAAAATAAGAATTCCAGGTAAGAATCAATTGTTCGATAATTATGACTCTGGTCTGACTCCCCATTTTTGGTAAATGTTTTGAGGCTCAGTGACCTACTGACTCCATGAAATGGTTAGTTAGGAATGTGCTAACAACATAGTTTATTGGTAGTCATTGCCATTGGCTTTTATATTCTGGGGTGAAATAGAGAGTTTTGTAAGAGCATATAAGAAGCCAGAGCCATGTTTCCAGTTCCCATTATGGCCCTGCCTCTATATAGGTTACAAGCCATGAAGAGGCCAAAAACATGATTAAAGCAAGAAGTTCAGCTAAAGATAACCTTCAACAAAATATGACTGCATAGAGGCAACAGGAGAAGAGGGCGGCAGAAGATGAGACGGTTAGATAGCATCATCAACTCAATGGACATGTATCTGAGCACAGTCCGGGAGATAGTGGAGGACAGGGAAGCCTGGTGCGCTGCAGTTCATGGGGCCGCAAAGAGCTAAAGACGATTTAGCACCTAAACAACAGCAACAATGGAGGTACTGTTGCTTCAGGCTATAATAGTAACAATTACCAACTATACCATTGGTAAGACAACCAATACATGAAAATCAGGCTTACAACTTTATGAATGGCTTTATGAACTGATCAAAGACCTGTGTTTAATTAAAAAATTAGTTTACGGAATTTAAGAAGTCATCAGTCCTTTTTTTCCTTCCATCTCGAGTCTAAGTCAGATGTGATATATTCAAACGTGAGCAAAAAGGCTATAGCTCTTGTCCTGATGGAGCTGCAGTTTTGTTCCAAGACCTCTAAACATTTCTGATTATGCAGTTTCTTGAGAGAAGGAAAAAATTCAATGCTCCCAAACTTACATATTTTTTTACTTAAGTATTAAAACATTGTTGAATATTAGATACATTATAAAATATTCTAAAGCTAACATTAAAAAATACATATACATGTAAGAGCTTCCCAGGTGGTGCGAGTGGTAAAGGACCCGGCTACCAATGCGGGTAGATGTAAGAGATGCCGGTTCGATTCCTGGGTCGGGAAGATCCCCTGGAGAAGGGCATGGCAACCCGCTGCAGTATTCTTGCCTAGAGAATCCCATGGACAGAGGAGCCTGGCGGGCTATAGTTCATAGGGTCACAAAGAGTGGGACACCACCGAGGCCACTTAGCATGCACGCACGCATACATGTAAGTCACCACCCTTCCTTCCCACATCCTAGAGGGTCACCTTGAATGCACTGAGCCCTTCACACTGGAGAACAAGGTGACTGATTTGTCTATGGATTCTCTGCTCCGTATCACCCTTTCAGATACATTTCAAAATAAGTTTCCGGAAGTTTTTCACAAACAGGTACCCAACGTGACATTAGCAAGCAAGCATAGAAACATCAGAGCTTCCCAGGTGGCACTACGGTAAAGAACCAGCCAGAAAATGTAGGAGATGTAACAGACATGGGTTCAATCCCTGGGTCAGGAAGACCCCCTGGAGGAGGGCATGGCAACCAGCCCAGTATTCCTGCCTGGAGAATCCCACGGACAGAGGAGCCTGGGGGGCTACGGTCCATTGGGTCGAAAAGAGTCAGACACGACTGAGCGACGAACACTTAAACTTAACAGCAACATCAAGTAGAGTTACCTCCCAGGTCTCAGGATATATAAACAGTGTATAAACTGAGCCTGGCCGGGAGGTCTGAGGGCCAGGCACCCCTGCTCAGGCCTGAGCGCCCACATCGCTCTTCAGCCTAGCAGAGGCCAGAGAGGCCACCAAAGCCGGAACAAGAACTGCTTTATAAATTGGACACCGTATTTGTGCTAGTGTTTTCTTTATTGTCATAGACTGTTATGACAGACTTCGTAAATTGTGGTTGGCAGAGCTAGATCACTAAGAGGCTTTCAGAGTTCTGTGCTAAAGGGGAAAAAAAGCCAAGAAAACCCAGCCGCAAACAAAAAAAGGGAGAAAAACAGCATTACTAGTCTGACCAAAGACGGGCTGGGTAAACAGCAGTTTTTGCACACATAGAATGTGATACTGTGCTTATGTCTGGCATTTGTTACCACTGGATGGGGCGAGCTCTCAGTAATGACTGCAGCCGCCAATGTCATTTTGTTTCACGGGTTCACCCAATATCTGCATTAGAACTAAAACTCAGAGTCACACCTACCTGTGCACGCCTCCTGTTCTATTTTTAGCATCAACAAGAGCAATGAGAAGTCTGATTATTCTGGCAAGATGCGTAGGCTGTCACATTAACCAATAATCCTTATCATAGGATAACACATGTGGCAAATCACTGTTTGGCCAAGGTAATGTGGCTCAGCTGGTAAAGAATCTGCCTGCAATGCAGGGGACCTGGGTTCCATCCCTGGGTTGGGAAGATCCCCTGGAGAAGGGAAAGGCTACCCACTCCAGTATTCTGGCCTGGAAAATTCCATGGACTGTATAGTCCATGGGGTCGCAAAGAGTCGGGCACGACTGAGCAACTTCCACTTCACTTCAAGGGAAAGGTAAATCCTTGGTTATTGGAGAAGTTATAGCAAAGTGCCTAGCACAGTAGCACCCTTCATGAACACTGCTTGACTCTAATGATAAGATATGAACAGCATGCAGCTTTGGCCTAAAGAGTCTCTTGTTGGGGGAAAAATGGCATCTTCTACTTTCAAACACACAATGGTATATTATGACAGCTTCTTATTCTTTAAAAAGGATTACCTGTGTGTAACATTATTACCCATGAATAACATGTAAAATACTATAGCACAACAAAAATAAATGTGAAATTAATAAAAAGTTCTACTCATCCTGTGGGCTTCCCTGGTGGCTCAAATGGTAAAGAATCCACCTGCAGTGCAGGAGACCTGGGTTTGAGCACTGAGTTGGGAAGACCCCCTGGAGAAGGGAATGGCAACCCACTCCAGTATTCTTGCCTGGAGAATCCCATGAACAGAGGAGCCTGGTGGGTTACAGTCCACGGGGTGGCAAAGAGTTGAACACGACTGAAGTGACTTAGCACGCACGAAAGACATGAGGTAACACTATCACTTTTTAAAAATAGCAAACAAACTGTCCTAATTCCATTTTTTAATAACCCAAACTATACCCACTTATACAAAATAATTTATATTAAATTATATATATACACACAATCATATTCACACACACAATGAGGTCTACATTAAGGTGTTTGTTCTCTTTTATGGATTATGACTTTGCACAGTTCCATCTTTACATTATCCAATCCTATTTTAAAAGTCTCTGTAGAGTTCTCTGGTTTTATTTGCATAAGCTTTGTATCAATTCAGTTCAGTTCAGTTGCTCAGTCGTGTCCGATTCTTAAGCTTTGTATATTCCTTGTTAAATGAATTTTTCGGCCTTTTCAAAAATTATGAATGAAATCTTTCATTCATGTTTTCTAATTATTGTTTGAAATGGGGACAGCTAGTGATTATTACCTATTACTTTTGTAAACTGATTTATTTTTCTTGTAGCCTCTCAGTTCCTTTGAATTTTCCCAAGTATACAAGCACATCACATTCAAACTCCACCTTCTATATATTTTATTTCATTCCTATATGTAATTGTGTTTGCTAGCACATTCTGAACAATGTTAAATAACATGGGGATGGTGGATATCTTTGTTGTGTTCCTGATAGTGAGAGAAATGCTCCTATTTTTCATCATTAGCTAACTTTTAGTTTGAGCTATTTAGGATAACATCAAGAATCCAACTAGTTCTACTTTCTAATGGATTTTAAACAGCAGAAATACGTGCAAAATTGTGTCACTCACTTCTCAGTTATCTAGCAAATGATAACGTTTTCTTCTTTGACCTGTTAAAATGAATCATCCTTGCATTCCCATAAGTAAACATTAATGGTATATGTTCTTAATATTACTTATTTTCTAAATTATCTTGGCTGATTTTGCATACTCATTTTTCCAGAAGAAACCCAAAGCATAATTTTTAAGAACCAGGGTACCAATGAAATTAAAAGTTTGTCTTCTTTCCATTGTAAGGAGATTCAATATATGTTGATCTAAATAGAAAATTAGGAAGCAATCATTTACATAACCAGAATTACCTTAATTAGGGGTTCAGTTTTGAACTAATACACGACCTCTAGTACCTGTAATTGTTGTTTATAGATAGGTTACTCAATATCTCAGAGGCGGGATTAAAAGTGAACAAAAATGAAACATAGAACAAAAGAATAAAAATGAATTGGAATTTGTCTTTCTCTGACTTATTTCACTATATATATTCTCTAGGCCCATCCATGTTGCTACTAATGGCAATATTTCATTCCTCTCTTAATATTATATCACTTATACATGGAATCCAGAAAATAATACAAATAAATCTATAAACAAACAGAAATAAACTCACAGACGGAAAATAAACTTATAGTTACCAAAGGGATCAAAGAAAGGAGGGGCAAGTTAGGAGTCCTGGATGAACAGATACGAACTGCTATCCATACAATAGCACAAGGAATTATACTGAACATCTTGTAATAATCTATAATGGACTACAATGTGGGAAAAATAACTGAATCACATCACTGTATATCCAAAACTAACATCATATTCTAAATCAACTGCACAGCAAATTGAGTGTTAGATTTCACAGTGTACAGTGCAGTAAGTCCCCTTTTCCCACTGTGGATCAGAATTTTTGAAGATAATTTTAAATTAAGGGTCTTGCAAATGTTATGTCTTTCCTCCCCTAGTATACTGTCCTTCACAACACAGCTTATAAATGTCTCAAGAACAGGCTCTCTATATTCTGAATCACTGCATTATTTAAATCAAGTCTAAGTCTTAAATAGACCTGGAAGTTTCCTAAGGATAATATGTACTTAACACATTTACTGTTGCTCGTAATAAAAACATCCCAGTGCTTTTCTGCAACCTGTTTCACTGTTTGCATTGTTTTAATGCAATTTTAGAAAAATGATCAAACATGTTCTATCTAAACTTTAAAAATATGTCTTTGATTAAATCATCAACAATAACAATGAATTAGTAATAATGGTGGTAAAGTAATATATAAACATTTAATGAGTGCATACTCTATTTCCAGGACTGTGCTTAGGTCCTTTACATCTTTTATTCAAATCAACCACAATCCTATTATAGAGGGATTGTGAACTCTAGTTTTTAAAGATAAGGAAGCCAGAGTGAAGAAATATCAAGTACTCTCCCAAGATCACATTTATTCAAACATAAGTCTGACTTCACATGCTACAATTTCTCCCACAAAATATACATGATTAAAATGATAAGAAAGCGTGCTAAGTCGCTTCAGTCGTGTTTGACACTTTGCAACCTTACGGACTGTAGCCCGCCAGGCTCCTCTGTCCATGGGATTCTCCAGGCAAGAATGCTGGAGTGGGTTGCCATGCCCTCGTCCGGGGGAATCTTTCTGACCCAGGTATTGAACCTACATCTCTCACATTTCCTGCATTGGCAGGCGGGTTCTTTACCACTAGCACTACTTGGAAAGACTTGAAAGTGAGAGTGAAATGTTGGTTGCTCAGTCATGTCTGACTCTTGTGAACCCATGGACTGTAGCCCTCCAGGCTCCTCTGTCCATGAAATTCTCCAGGCAAGAATACCGGAGTAGGTAGCCATTTCCTTCTCCAGGGGATCTTCCCATCCCATGGATTGAACCATGTCTCCTGCATTGGCAGGCGGATTCTTTACTGCTGTGCCACCTAACCTACTGCTACTACTGCTAAGTCACTTCAGTCATGTCCGACTCTATGCGACCCCATAGACGGCAGCCCACCAGGCTCCCCTGTCCCTGGGATTCTCCAGGAAAGAACACTGGAGTGGGTTGCCATTTCCTTCTCCAATGCATGAAAGTGAAAAGCGAAAGTGAAGTTGCTCAGTCGTGTCTGACTCCTAGCGACCCCATGGACTGCAGCCTGCCAGGCTCCTCCATCCATGGGATTTTCCAGGCAAGAGTACTGGAGTGGGGTGCCGTTGCCTTTTCCGCCACCTAACCTAAGATGAGGTAAATACAGCATAGCAGTCATTCAATTTCCAATTGCTTCCGATAGTGAAAAATCAGAAGTTATTCATTTTTCTCTTGTTTTTAGTAGTTTAATTTTTTGCAAAAGCAGAAAAAGAAAATGCTATAGAACATTTAAAAATGAATTAGACTAATGGAATTACTGTTGCTGTATAGCTCAAAAATTACAATAGATGATCAAAAGATCCAACTTACACCTACATTTTAAAATAGGCATCAAAAATAAATAAAATAGGCATCTACTGCATAAAGCTAAGCATCTACACACTAAATATAATGAAAACACAATCTTTTTAAACAACATTCTTATAGATATTAGAACGATATATACTTCTTTGATTCTATGATATATATATATTTTTATATTTCAGAATCTCTGAACTGGATGCAACTAGAATCTATAATGATTATGTTTAATTCTTTTGTCAAATGTTTTTCTCTCTTTGTGATGCATGAAATAATAAAGTAAGTTGAAAATTTGTGGTTTCTTAAATTTGTTGAAATATAGCAAATACCAGCCTGAAGGGTTATACAAAACAGTTTTATCTCTCCCTACCTCTATATCCAATACATATCCTCTTTTTAAAAAATGTGATTAGTACTTGTGAATTTTTTAAAAAGAAACTCGAATTTCAACTTAGGTTTGAGGCATTTGAGAAATTTAGAATTTACTGTGAGATTATCAGAGTTAGCCCAGGGAGCTGCAAACTAGAGGTTGGGATGTCCGAGCAGACGCAAGAACCCATCAGATGTGTTATGCGAGGCATCAATGTGGACGCATGCGCACACCCTGGAGTCGGGGGCTCTACCCAGTTCTTGCTGGAGTCAGTAAAATAATGCCAAGGCTGCAGAATTCTCAGGGGACTGTATCCAGGAAAACAAAACAGGCAGTTATTCCAGCATTTCTCCACTGAGGCTGTCACTGTAGAGAAGTCATTTGTCTTCTGTATCCCCATCCCCTCCCTTCTCACTCAGCTCTCCTGGAAAATCAGAAAAGGTCCAGAGAATTTCCCCTCCCCCAACATCAACTCCTGCTCTACTTCACTTCCCCTCACAAGTCAGATGACAACAGAGGGCCAGCTAATACTTATTCTCCACAGAACCCTGGATCCACACACAGATGGGGAATAGGGGGTCTTCCCATTTCAAAACCCAACATAAAGGAAGTAGCCAGTAGAGAATCCTTGAGCAGAGAGAATGGTTTCTAAGGCAGGGATTTCAAACCAGCACACTGGCTCCCTGACTACCACAAACCATCCCTGTCCTCCTTTCAAGAGTGAATTTAAATGCTTCCTCCAAAATAAGAGAAAGAGAGAGAGAGGAAGGGGAGAGAAAGAAAGAAAGGAAAGAATATTTGCATGAACACCGATGGTCACTATAATTAACCACGCGGTCATGTCCGATTCTTTGCAACCCCATGGACTGTAGCCCTCCAGGCACTTCTGTCCGTGGGATCCTCCAGGCAAGAATACTGGAATGGGGTGCCATTCCCTTCTCCAGAGGATCTGCCTGACCCAGGGATGGAACCCAGGTCTCCTGCATTACAGGCATATTCTTTACCATCTGAGCCACCAGGGAAGCCCAATTAACCACTACCAACTTCAAAAGGATTCTGCTAATCCCTCAAAAAAAAATTCTCTTTAGCTCTCTTACAAATTACTAAAATAAAAAAGAACAAAGTCAACAGCACTTAGCCAATTTTAATTTTCAGCATTAGTAGAGTCAGTGAGGGCTCTTGACTTATCATTTCAATGTGGACTCACCTTCTGCACAGCTGCTTGAAAAGCCTGTTTAATTCTCTTACACGAATCAGGTATTAATTTTGAGTCTTGACTCTCCAGAGTTGTGTCTTGCAAATCCGTGTTTTCATGGAGCTTGAAAATTCTATTAATGCAGTGAGTGTCATCTTCTGATATTCTGTTAGGATCCATCTGAGAGGGGGAAAAAAGTGTGAGAACGTAAGAGTGGTTATCATTGATCACTCTGCTGTTGAGTCAAGTGTGACTGAGACAACAGAATTCATTCTTGGAAGAATGAATGCAGGTTCCCAATAGCTAACAATTAATACAATTACCCTCCAGTTGGTGCAAACATTGACTTCTAATTTGCTTTTATGAGTATCTGACTATCATCCACAACACACGTGTACACATGTAATTCAAGGGGAAATTATCAAAATTGTCTGACGTTATTCAAGTCCTCACTGAGGGGAAGGGCATCAACGAAACTACCGGTGTTCAGTACAGGAAGAGCAAGCCTTTTAAGTCCTAAGGAGCACGCTATGTGGGATTATGAAGCCCACTTGGATATTCAAAGCATGAAACCTACATAAATCAGGTGAAATTAACATCATGTTCAGCTGCCATGTTTGCCTAGCCTTTTCCCTTAATCAATGTGTGTTTTAATCAGCCGAAGAAATCCATTTCCTAGCCCCAAAGAAAACCTGCAGCCAGAAGCAGTTTCCCTTTTTGTTGAACCTCTCACCAGTGTTCTTAGATGGGAGAGCTACATCTGTTAGAAGGTGACTGAAAACGTGTTTGGTGATGCTTGGGATCAGCTGGGGTGAAGGGGGCTCATGAGCACCTATACATATTCATGCTGAGGGAATGCTAAAATTCTTGAAGTGCGTGGGATAGTCCCACCCAAAATATCCCCACAGAGTTATAGCTGGTCGCCTAGTTACAACAGGTACCAGCACAAGCATTTCTTCATATATTACTTTTTAAATTGTCTGCCAGCTCCTCCTGGGGCTCTGACGAGCCTTTGTAGTGGTTTCAACTGCCAAGTAAAGAGGAGAGGTAATTAGCTACCTAATTGTTTTAATAATAGTGGCTTAATTTATCATTCTCTCCTTTCAAAAACTTCAAGGTACTTCATGTGCACTTGCTTTTTAGGTACAGGCTAGATTTAAAAAAAAAAGGGGGGGGGATTACATAAGTCTGCCATAACCAAAGCACAGTCAGTTAATACCAGCTCTCTCAATCCCTGGTTTAATTATCTTTCTAAAAGTCAGTGGAAGATGTGCAGATTTATGAACCAGCTGTCAGAAGTAAACTAAGTACCCTACCCATATCCAAAACTCTCAAAACAAAATGATAGCCTTTCCACAAATGTGCACCCACCAATGCAAATTTTATCATTCCACTCTTGTACATTAAAGGATTGGTAACGTCTAAAATCACGGGAGAGGTGTCACTTAGGACTCAAAACTACTTGCCACCCATATTTGTCTTTTATGTCTCTAAGATAATGAGTACGAATCATAATATCTGAGATTTCATATAAGGCAAGCTTTCCATTCCATAGTTCTGCTTAAAAGCCCACTTACACCAGTAAGTTTCCCACAAAACCAGAGAGGCTTGGGCAACTGATATGAAGGGTCACTGGGTTTAGACCTCAAGAAAGAAGTTTCCTGCGAAGGCCTCAGTTGGCTCACCACCAGAAAGCCGCTGAGCTAAAGAGACAGTGTGGTATTAGTGGGGAAACGCCTGGGGACCCTAACATTGGTTAAGCTCCAACCCCACTGACAAGCTGAGCGCCATCAACAGAAACAGTAGCCCCCATGACTCTTGCTGTGGGAAGTATAGTCCTGTCATCTTCAGGGTTACAAGATCAGCCAGATTTTGTTAGAAATGCAGGTGCCCAGGTCCCACCCTGGGCAGTGCCTGTGGATCTGCATTCTAGCTCTGATTCGAGGTGATTCTCTTGCACGTTAAGGTTTGAGAAGGGATGCTTTCAAATACCAAAGGTACAAATATCAATTGTCTACTATTAAAATGTCTCCAAATTTCCTTGGATACCCACTTTTAAAGTTTTTTCACAAGTAATACCAGCTAGCACAAAAATACTGATATGGTCAATAATGGCTAAAGGTTTAATGAAGAGAAATATGATGCAAAGATTTTAGTCTTTTCTCTCTTAAAAAATAGCCCTGCCCAGGTCCCACCCTGGGCCAATTTATTCAATATCCCTAAGAGTTGAGGTCAACTGAATCTCTCTCCCCGAGTGTATCTAATGTGTAAGTGAGAACCACTGTTTCAGATGGTCATGTTAGGGCTTGTTTGTTGTTTAGTTGCTAAGTCATATCTGACTCTTTGCAACCCCATGGACTGTAGCCCACCATCTACTGTCCATGGGATTCTCCAGGCAAGAATGCTGGAGTGGGTTGCCCTTTTCTTCTCCAGGGGATCTTCCCAACCCAGGGATCAAACCTGTGTCTCCTGGATTGGCAGGTGGATTCTTTACCAGAGTCATCTGGGAAGCACATTTAGAGCTAAACATATATAAATGTTACCAATTATTTTCCGAAATGAAAGTGTGACATCATTCAGTTTGATATTATACTCACTTATTTTGTTTACTTAAGGGTCATACATTAGAAATTTATTTTTAAATTTTATTTTATTGAATTAATTTGCAATGTTGTATTATTTTCTAATGTAGAGCAAAGTGATTGAGTTTTTTACATATATATGTGTGTGTGTGTGTGTGTGTGTGTGTATATAGCAGTTTGCATCTGCTAATCCCAAACTCCCAATCTGTCCCTCCTACACCTTCTGTCTTGGCAACCAGAAGTCTGTTCTCTATGTCTGAGTCTATTTCTGTTTCATAGTAAGTTCCTTTGTGTCCTATTTTAGATTCCACATATACGTGATATCATATGGTATTTGTCTTTATCTGATTTACTTCAGTTAGAATGATCCATCCATGTTGCTGTAAATGCCATTGTTTCACTCTCTTTATGGCTGAGTAATATTCCATTGTCTATATGTGCCATATCGTCTTAATCTAGTCATCGGTCAGTGGACATCTGTCCTCATGTCTCGGCTAATGTGAACATGCCACTGTGACACAGTGGTGCAAGTGTCTTAGGAACTTATTTTTCATCTACAACCAAATGTCTATGTTAGTCTGCTGCCCTTGCAACTCTCCGTGCATGCAAATAGAGACCAGGAGAAAGGGCGGAGCAGAGGTGCAGGGGTGCAGCGCCAGCCACGTGTGTGCATGCTAAGTTGCTTCAGTCGGGTCTGACTGTCTGCACCCCATGGACTGTGGTCCACCAGGCTCCCCTGTCCATAGCATTCTCTATGCAAGTATACTGGAGTGAGTTGCCATGCCCTTCTCCAGGGGGTCTTGCCCACCCAGGGATCGAACTGAGGTCTCCTGCACGGCCGGCAGATTCTTCACTGTCTGAGCCACCAGGGAATCCCCAAATCACAGTAAACTGACTTACAAATGAATTCACTGTACTAGAAATGACTGAAAATATTAAGTGAATCTTGAATATCTGATTTAAACTGGACTTCAAAAATACATGTATCAGATGGTGTGGTTCACATGCAAGTAACTCAGTCTGAAAGCTTCCTTGAAACTTCATCGCTTGTAGGGTTAATTGAGGCAGGATGCTTGCCATCTGTGCTGCTGCGTTTTCTGGTTTTTTAAGCCGCCAGCCCACACACCTCCACATCAGACTTTTGGTAGTGACGGCTCTCCTTCTTGGGTAAAGAACAGCCCAGGGAGGTTGGTGTGCATGCTGAGGGTTTGGGGAAAGAGTTAAAAGGGAAGAGAGATTGAGTTTTCTGAAAAACTTATCTTATAGCTAAGTTCTAAACTTTGAATATGGTTATATGGATGTTGTGTGTATATGTGTGTGTGTTTAAATACACATCAATATTTAAAAGCAACTTTTTGGAAGGGATTTTTTTCTTTGTAAACCGAAGTATGAATACTATGTGGTAAATATATAGCACAAACCACACGCTATTTTTTCTTTGGCAAGGTTGGTGGGGGAAAAGCCAATCTACATTGGATCTAGTACTTTTTTTTTTTTTTTTTTAATCTAGGCACAAGCAATCTGCAAACATTCGGGAGGCACATTCACTTTTAACTATTCAAACATGAGTTGAGAAAGGGAAACTCGTTTTAAGTCACTATAATTTTTTTTTTTTTTACATTATTTGGGGATATTTTTCTAAATGCATTTAAAACTAAATTGAACTGTTTTTTCTTTGAACTTTTTTTAATGGGGTATAGCCAACTAACAATGTTGTGATTCTTGAGGATTTTCAGGACTTCCCTCTCTCACTTTTAAACAAAAACAATAAAACTGGCTCCATTTTCTTTTCTTTTTTACTATAAACTGCAAACATGCTACCTGATATTAGATGATTTCATTCTAACTCAAATGCACTCAGGAATCCCAAGTAAGTGACCCACAAACTGAGTGGAAATCAAAAATCTATCTCTCATTTGGTACCAAGTTCTCATCCAAAGGAACTGATGTAAGTGAAAACATTCAACCAGTGTCAGGTCAAACTGGGTCTATTCTCTCAGCTAGAACTTTCAAAGAAGGCTTCCAGCAAATGTAAAAGTGTAAAGAATTGTAGACTCAACCTACAGGTACTGACCATAGAGTTTCAACAGTTACCAGTGGATCTATAAGCAAACATGTTATTATTTTGAAACAAATTCCAAACATTCTATTTCATTTGTACCTTCTTCTGAATGTATCTCTAAATGTCTAGGACTCCTTTAGATATCATCCTCAGCAAAACCTAACCACATCTAGTGGGATATTCCTATGAAAACATTGTTCCAAATATTACTTCTTTACTGAAGAAAGCCACTTTTTAAAAATGCAGCCCAAAGCTGGGTTCAGCATAATGGCTAATACATTTTATATAAATATTGGAGAATCCCAATCTTCATGACATCTAGGAAAACTGTACCCAGAAATTCGATGACATTAAATTCTCCAAATGAAATTTTTCTAGCCAGGCTTATTAACTTACATGTGGACTTTGAAAAAAATTGTTGGAAGTTTTCACTGTTATCCATGTGACGTCAAGACTGCTAAACGATCATGAGAAGGCTAGACTTCTCAGCCCGCCAGACCATTAATACTGGGACTCCGTACAAAGAGGTCAAACAATTTCTTCAACAGCCCAGCAAGTCATTCTTTTTGAAATGGTCACATTTCCATGGTTCCTGTCAATCTAAGCTGTTCCTGGTCCCTACAATCCATTCATCCCCTAGCTCTTTCAGTGCTGAATACTCACTTCACAATTCCTGCTATGAAAATGCCGTAATGCTAAGGTGTTAGAAGAGATAAAAGACGGAGAAGTACTGGGGCTTCCCCGGTGGTCTAGTGGTTAAGACACTGCCCTTCCAATGCAGGGGAGTTGAGTTTGATCCCTGGTGGCAACTAAGAACACACATGCCCCAGGACCAAGAAATAAAAATTAATTAATTAATTAAATTTAAAAAGAGGGAACGACTGCATCTTCTGTCTCTTTCCTCAATGCTTCTCTCTTATTTGACTAGGAATCTAAAGTCTTTTGTTATAGTCCCCATCATTACCTGGCATCATGCATGCAACACAGCAGATGGGCACTGTATGTTGACTAAATGATTCTTAACTCGTATTCCGCACCACTGAATAGTGCCAAGTGCAGCGCAGGCACTCAGTATGTAAGAATTAAACGGGGGAGGGGGCAGGACCATATACCGGATGAGAAAATGGATAAATCAGCCATTTTTGGCTGCAGCGCAGTCCAATGAAAGAAAAATGTTTCATCACTTTCATATAGATTTGTGTAATCTAAGAGACCCTGATGCTGGGAAAGATCGAGGGCACGAGGAGAAGGGGGGGCAACAAAGGATGGGTTGGATGACATCACCGACTCGATGGACATGAGTTTGAACAAGCTCCGGGAGGGAGACCGTGAAGGACAGGGAAGCCTGCTGCAGTCCATGGGGTCGCAAAGAGTGGGACAGGACTGAGCGACTGAATGACAACGTTGCAAGAAAACTACTTGAAAGTTGTGGTTTTAGAAAAACTTTCTCAACAGGAAAATATGTTTATTAACATACAAATACAAATTTTCTAAAATACTGTGCCTAGTATGTCTACTTCTGTCTCAGTTCATAAACTAGTTCTACAAAATGCAAATTAGTGGATACTGAATACTTAGCAAAAAGTCTATGATGACAAGCTCAGGACTCTGGCACATGTCAAAAACCTGTACAATCCAGGCAATGCCATGTCTCATGCATCCAATTTGGTTTAGTAATCACCTTTGAATCTGAAAACCAATGAAGTCCAAACCCAACTCTCTTTTCCCATAAAAAAAAATGCACAGTCAGCCCCCCACTTCCTTTGAGAAAGAGTTCACAGCACCAGACAAGAATATTTGAATGAATCCAAGCAACTGCACAGCAATTTCCAAGAAAACACAAGAGCAGAAACCACCAGAAAGCATAATGTTACAAATTTACCCCTTCCTTTCTACTATCTTCCCCAGTCCCTAGCCGGTTTCCCCATCTTTGAAAAGCTTGGTTATTTGCTAGATTGTCGCCAGGCTGTGCCAGGGCAGAGAACTTCACCACCTCCACACACGTCTCGCTTCCTTCCTCCGCCCACCTTCGTGGGAAGGCACGTGGGCCCTTCTCTCTTCTTTCACCCAGAGCGAGAGAAGCCCGGCTCCTAAGACTAGGCGTCCCTGGCCACGCTGTGTCTTTTGGTCCATCTGTATGCCTTGGGCATCGCCACCCGATGCTCCAGAGGCTGCGGGCAGCGCACGCATTGCGACCTTCGGCTCCGCGCGCACCCCGGCACGGTGCAAAGCAACCGGCCCCAGGACCCCGCAATCTCTGGGGGGTGGGTGGGAAGGGAAAAGGTCGGTGACGCCTGACTGGAGACGCTCCATTTTGTTCCTAAGTGAACATCAATAAGTTCATTCTTTGCTCCAAGAAGGATACAGAAGGGGAGAAAAGCGCGTAATCGTTTCCAAAAGAGGTGAGCGACCAATGCGGTCTCGCCGGGGGAAATTCAAACGCACCACGCCGGGCGAGCCCAGCCTCAGCGAAACAGCCTGGCCGGGCTGCGCCCGCGGGGACCGAGGCCAGCGCTCCGGGCCCCGCGCCCGGCTGCGCCGCAGTCACACGTTCTCTTTTATTTAAGAGTCCCTTTCCCCTCCGGAATATGCAAGATCCGGGGAAGCCCGGCCGGGGTCGGGGGGGAACCAAACTCCACCTCCTGCCAAGTGCTGGCGGGTCGAGGTGGGCGCGCCCCACCCGCGCGCCCTGTGGGGCGAGCACTCACCTGCGCTCGGAAGTAGAGGAACAGGGCGACGCTGCACACGACCTGGCCCAGCCCCAGCCCCAGGAGGGCCACGAACGTGGACCGAGAGGCGGCGGCGGCCGCGGGGGTTGCGGGCGGCGGCGGGGCGTGCAGCGGGCCCTCGTGCGGGGCGCCCGCGCCGCCCATCTCCTCGGAGCCGCGCAGGTACTTGGTGTAGTCTCTGCTGGCGCGGCGCATGGCGCTCGGCCCCCTCGCTCGGGCGCTCGCCTCCCTCCCGGGCTGGGCTGCCGCGCGCTCAAGTCCGAAGGCGGCGCGAGCCGGCGCGCGGCCAGGCGGGCCTCGACGCGGGGCGCTCAGAACCCGGCGCTGCTCCGGGGGCGCGCGGACCGGCGGGGAGGGCTCCCGGCCGCCCCAACTCTTATAAACCGCCTCGGGAGGGCTGGCCCCGCGAGCCAACCCGCCCCGGGCGAAGCTGCCTCTTCCACTCCCACCCCGGGCTCCCCTTCCTTCCTTTCGCCCTCCCTCCCTGCCTCTCTCACTCAAAGGCCTCCTCCCTCCCCGTCGGGGCCCTCGGGGGTGGAGGCAGTGGGTTGGTCCAGCGGTTCCCAGACACCACTTGCCCGCCGTCTGAAGCTCGAGGAGATGGGCTTTCTGAAAGTCCAAGAGCTGGGTAGGGGGAGAGGCGAGGCAATGCCTTGGTCAAGGATGAAGGTGACGTTACAGACGTTCCTGAGTCAGTCTGCATCCCTGAGCCTCAGTTTCCCCTACAGGATTTAAAAAGTCGGACTTAGTGATGTCTGAAGGCCCTTCCTGCCTGTCTCACCTCCTCTTTCCTCCCACGACCCCCCCATTTTTTTTTCTGCAGGAAGCATCCTCAGGAGCACTGAGGGTGCAGCCTCTAGCATATAGGTTCCAAATATAGATTCTGATTATGTATTTTGGCAAGCTTAGGAAACCAGAACCCTCTCCCCCAAACCCTGGTTTCTGCACCCTCAAAGTGGCTTTAAATGAGGCAGATTTTGAATGTGGCAGCAGGAAGCTTATAGGAACCAAGTCAGACTTAAAAAAAAAGAAGAAGAAGAAAGAAATGGTACAGAGAGAGGATCCAGTAAGGTCACATATAGGACCATAGATGTTAAGAGAGTTGGGTCATATGCCATTCCTACCGCTTGGCAGTTATTTTCCTTCAATGTCCTAAAAATAAGAGTATACACTTGGAGGTGGGCCACCCAGGAGGGCCCATCCTGCTGCCAATCAGGAAAGGAGAATGTTACCCAAAGCTGAGCTGGCCTTAAATGTTGGGTTTCCTTGCTAAGGAAAACTTTCTAGGGCTTTTCAAAAGTCTCTCTTCAGAATTGTACCCCTTGGCGAGAAAATGAAAATATGAACATTGCTCACAGATTTTGAAACTTTTTCAGTAGGAGAGAATGGAGGTGCTGGCCAAGGTAAACACAGTTAAAAAGTTCGGATGTTTTCAGTTTGTGTCCGTATGTTTTCAGTTTGTGTCCCCTTTTTGCATAGTTCTCGAAAGGACACTTCCAAGAGGGGAGATTTTTCACAATGGCACATCTCTGAGTCACCAAAGTTTGTGTTCTCGGTTGAACACTTAGAACTCATCATGCTTTGAAGAAGAGCAACTGGGATGGGTTAAAAAAAAAAAAGGACCCAAACAAATGAAATGATTTGTTCCGATTCAGATCAAACCCAGGGCTCTGTGACAACCTAGAGGGGTGGGATGGGGTGGGAGGTTCAAGAGGGAGGGGAAGTATGTATACCCATGGCTGATTCATGTTGATGTATAGCAGAGGCCAACACAACATTGTAAAGTAATTGTCCTCCAATTAAAAATACTGCTACTGCTAAGTCATTTCAGTCGTGTCCGACTCTGTGTGACCCCATAGACAGCAGCCCACCAGGCTCCCCCGTCCCTGGGATTCTCCAGGTAAGAACACTGGAGTGGGTTGCCATTTCCTTCCCCAGTGCATGAAAGTGAAAAGTGAAAGTGAAGTCCTTCAGTCGTGTCAGACCCTCAGCGACCCCATGGACTGCAGCCTACCAGGCTCCTCCGTCCATGGGATTTTCCAGGCAGGAATACTGGAGTGGAGTGCCATTGCCTTCTCCGCCAATTAAAAATAAGTAAACTTTAAAAATTGTGTTTAGCATGTATACGTGTATGCATCTCAGGTTTGATGGGGGAAACGGGAGAACAGCTTTCAAACTCCAGTAGAGAAACAGCAAACGTGTCTACTTCGCGAGGTCCTAGGTTTCTTCCTACTTTTTGTTTATTCACTTTGGGAAATCAGGGTTGTATTCCCTCTCTTCCTCTTCATTATTTTTCTTCTTTGGGGAAACAATTCTATATTTCATCCTTTTTACAAATCTTTATTGAGTTCAAAGATTTTTAAAATGTGTGATAACTACTAAACCCACAGTGATTTTCATATATAGCCCTATCCATTCTTTTTCAGTGTTTTTTAAAATATTTCTTTGTTTCTTTTTGGCTGCCTCAGGTCTGTCAGTTGGGGCATGTGAGATTTTTCATTGCCATGCTGGCTCAGTAGTTACAGTGTGCAGGCTTAGATGCCCTGCGCATGTGGGATCTTAGGTTCCGGGCCAGGGACAGAACCTGCGTCCCCTGCAGTGGAAGGCAGATTCTTAACCACTGGAGCACCAGGGAAGTCCCATTTTCCAATGCTTTATACAAGTCTTTTATTCCTTGGCATCTTGCTCTTCAGATTACAAGGAGTTCCCTCAACTCTCTGAATCGCGTTTGGCCCAAACTTCCCTGGTGGCTCAGCAGTAAGGAATTTGCCTACCAATGCAGGAGACTCAGGTTCAATCCCTGGGTTGGCAAGGTCCCCTGGAAGAGGAAATGGCAACCCACTCCGGTAATCTTGCCTGGGAAATCCCACGGAGAGAGGAGTCTGGCGGGCTACAGTCCATGGGGTCACAAAAGAGCTGGACATGATTGAGTGACTAATCAGCAACCACAACAAATGCTTGACCCAGTAGCTTCATGCATAGGCCCATAAATTACACTCCTACGGAATTCTTCATGTGACACTCTTACCTGCACGGCAGTTATTTTCCTTTCTTATCCCAAAGATGCCATCCCACAGTGTTCCCACATCCACAGGCTGGACTGGAGACCCCAATGTCAGTCCACGTGTTGCTTCTTCAATGGTAACGAAATTTTCTGACCTATTAATTTTTTTGTTCATTTGGCAACATTCCACTCCCTAATTATTCAAAATTTGCCTAATAAATGGGTGGTCCCATGGTTGGCTTCCTTTGGAAAATTCTGCATTAAACAAAATTACAGTAGTTGCTTTTTGTTTAACACAGGTCTTATCGGTGACATTAATGTACACATGTATTTTGTAAATCTCCAATAAAGGGATTTGGAATTCTCTGTTTTCCAAAGAGTTCTCATCTTTTTTCCAGGGGGAGGGAGGCTTCACATACCAAGGGTTTAAGAAACAAAGTTGGGTAAAAAAACCCAAAAAAAACAGATGAGAAGCATCTATAGGACACGAATGGACAGTGAAACAAAAATGGCCTGAGTGTCAGTAAAATAGTCAGTAGAGGGGGAACTGAGAGGGACTGAAAGAGCAGGAGGGATCTGAAAAAGACCACCGAGGATACTAAAGATTGTGCCAAACTGGAGAAAAGCATTCAGATCCATTTATTTTTATTAATTCTATATTGGAATATAGTTGATTGACAAGGTTGTGTTAATTTCTGGTGTACAGCAAAATGATTCAGTTATACATCCACATGTCTCTGTTCTTTTTCAAATTCTTTTCCCACTTAGGGTATTGAAGAGTATCAAGCAGAGTTCTTTGCGATGTACAGTACAAATCCTTCTTAAAGCATCATGTTGGCTGTCCAAGTTATCACCACAGACCTGCAGTTTTCTGTTCTTGCCAGGGCATCTTGGAGTGCCCTAAACCCCACTGGCCCATCAGTGAACTCTCAAGCTGGTTACCGCGTCTTAGATCATCTCTGGTTCCTGCTTCCTTCCTGCTGCATGTTTTCCCCTCCGGCCTCACATTTTATGCCCCAGCAACATGGGACAGCTTTCACCCTCGCATGTTCTTGCCTTTATGTGCGCACAGGCACTCAGTCAACCTGACTCTATGACCCCCAGCGACTGTAGCCGGCCAGACTCCTCTGTCCTTGGGATTCTGCAGGCAAGAATACTGGAGTGAGTTGCCATTTCTTCCTCCAGGGGATCTTCCCGACCCAGGGGTCGAACCTGCATCTCCTGCATTGGCAGGTGAATTCTGTACCCCTGAGCCACATGGAAAGCCCCTCATGCCTTTATATCTTGCATTCATTCGATGTCATCTGCCAGGAGTGATCTGCCCTGACGTTTTCACTTGATCATTGCCTTATTTTCAAGCATTCAGCTAAGGTCCTTTGTCCCCATGAAGCTTTTCCTGCTAGCCCCCCACCCCCAGGCTGAGCACTACTTCTGATCCTTTATGACGCAATGTGAATATATTTATCGTAGTTGTGAAACTTGTTTTTATGATCTTTCGTTTTCTTCTCTGTCTCTGTCTCACCCACTAGACTGCAGGCTGCCTGAGGGAAGTCATGAGCTTTGTATTCCTTCCGCCTTCCCACAGTGCTTCATGATGGTTTGTGGAATGAATGAATAAGTAATAGAACATAATGTGTTTCTGACATTCCGATAACAGAGGGCTGACCTAGGGAGAATACTAAGTGTCAAATAGCAAACTGCCCAAATAACATCACTCTCTATACCAATAACCCAATTTAACTGGGGAAACACAGCAAACGTAAGGGCCTATCATACCTGGACAATAAGGAGGCACACATATAGAAATTTTAATGCCAATTTTGTAAAATTAATATCAAGCTTGTAGAACTTCAGAAAATTTGAACTTGGGTGACTTTCAGTTTTATGTAATTATCTACACTGTAGCAGCTTTCAAACTTTTTGGCCTCAGAATTTGTTTACTTTCTTACAATGGAAACTTCCCAAAGCATTTTCTGTTAATGTGGCCTGTAGCTGTCAATATTTACCATATTAAAAATTCACAGAAGTGTCTACTCATTTGTGGTAACAATATATAACATCATTTATGAAATATGTATCACTTTCAAAATAAAAATAAAGGTGAATAGGATTGTTTATGCTTGCAAATCTCTTTAATAGAAGACATCTGTATTTTCTTAAGTGCTTCTACACTCTGATGTGGCACATTTTTTTCCTCAACGTATATGAAGAAAATACAGCCTCACACAAACATATAGTTTGAAAAAAATAGGAATATTTTAGTTGCTTTTCCTGATACAATTATACAGGGTGTTTTCCTTTTCTGCTGCTGCTAAGTTGCTTCAGTCGTGTCTGACTCTGTGCAACCCCATAGACAGCAGCCCACCAGGCTCCCCCGTCCCTGGGATTCTCCAGGCAAGAACACTGGAGTGGGTTGCCATTTCCTTCTCCAATGCAGGAAAGTGAAAAGTGAAACTGAAGTTGCTCAGTTGTGTCCAACTCTTAGCGACCCCATGGACTGCAGCCTACCAGGCTCCTCCATCCATGGGACTTTCCAGGCAAGAGTACTGGAGTGGGGTGCCATACTACCGCCAAACTCAACAACTGGTCACTTCTCAGCCATTATCTGTACTGTGGAATCTAAAACCTTTGGTGAAATTTTCCTCCTCTGTTTCAAGGCTATCTTTATCTCTATTTTTATTTGAATAAATCTTTTACCCAGGAATGATTTTGTAACATCAGGCATTGGTCATTTGGAAAATACTCATTTACTGAGTTCCACAGATTTTCTAAGTATTGACCTATTTCATTATACAATATCAAAAACCTGCATTCACTAATATCACCACTGATTTTATCAGAAAAGTCTTTAGTATTGGGAAGCTGTTAAGTTCAGAGAGGCAAATAGGAGCTTTTTGAAATTCTAATTGGTCCTTGAAAGCTTGCATCGTCTTGGCAAAAAAATACTGCCAATTGCTTTTCTTAGATTGACAGGCTCACTTTGTTCATTTTTCAGACCATATCTGCCAGATACCCAAGTCTGAAAAGCATAATGTTTGCCATTAATTCATCTGGCAACTCGAACCAATCACTTGAGTGCTTTTTCTCATGACAGTCATACTTAGTTATGTAGCAGAAGTGCTTAACGGCATACATCCCATTTTGTTCCATGTAATATAAAAAGGATGTGTATTCAAGTATTAAGACAGGAAAAATAATAGTTTTTACTCCATCAAGGATATTCTTAAGTGAAGCTGTCAAAAAAAAACCAACTCTGAAGTGTGTAGCAGTGACGAGCACATGACTGCTAACTCACTTTCACATCAACTGTACTGATTTATGCTATGGCTCCATCATCTTACCCATCAGTGCAAATGGCTACAGAGTAGAAAAGCAAATTATGATCTTAGTAATACCATAAAGATAGCTTAGATCTTGAGGAGCCCTTGAAAAGGTCTTGGAGACCTCAGAGGTCTGAGGACCACATTTAGAGAACCACTGAAGGCAATGCCACCCCACTCCAGTACTCTTGCCTGGAAAATCCCATGGACAGAGGAGCCTGGTGGGCTGCCGTCTATGGGGTTGCACAGAGTTGGACACAACTGAAGTGACTTAGCAGTAGCAGTAATCTGTTAGATGGAGGCACATCTTGGCACTTTGTACACAGTACAGCTTAGTTCTGTTAGATACAGCAAACACTTGATCCAAAGGTCTTGGAGACATTTTTAAATATGTAAGAGAAAAAATAGAACTTGATGAGTGAACGTGGAAGGTGGCTTGCAGGAGTATTGGCTGGGGTAGCAGGGTGGATGTGCCCTAAACCCAGAATATAAAGAATATAAAACGTTTTAGTGATGAAGTCAGACATTGTGAATCTCTTCTCTCTTTTTTTTTTTTTATTGTATTGTGTGGACCAGGGATTGAACCTGGGCCAAGGCAGTAAAAGTCCAGAATCCTAACTGCTGGGCCACCAGGGAACTCCCGAGTCATTGTGAATCTTAAAGAAAGAGAACACAAGAGAAAAATTAAGTGTTAGGTAGATTGGGGCAAAAAGATGTGGTGAGTTTTATTTTGGACACACTCTTCTTTCTCCCCTGAGCATCCCTGCCTCTTCTGATCTAAGGTCCAAGCTGTTTCAATGGTTCTCTGAGGACCCATTGAAATCCCCTATCTGGGTCTGACCTCCCTAAAAATCTAACCTATCATTTCCATTACCCTTTATAAGCAATCTGTTCTCATCACATTCCCTTGTGATAACAAATGAACTAATAAACTGTAACAAGTTAACATTGATTTGTGTCGAAAGGCGGTTGAATTAAGCTTTTATGTTTGCATTCAGTTGTGAAATTTACTGCTATATCCCTAAAGGAGTGCATTTATTTTTTTAAATTTTATTTATTATTTTTTTGGCTGCACTGGGTCTATCGTTGCTGTGCGTGGGCTTTCTCTAATTGTGAAGAGCGGCCCTGCTCTCTGCTTGCGGTGCACGGGCTTCTCACTGCAGTGGCTTCTCTTGTTGCAGAGCACGGGCTCTCGAGTGTGCAGCGTTCAGTAGCTGGTGGCTGACTGGCTTAGTTTTCCCTCGGCAGGTGGACTCTTCCCGGACCAGGGATCAAACCCGTGTCCCCTGCATTGGCAGGTGGATTCCCGTCCGCTGCGCCACCAGGAAAGTCCAGGAGTGCATTTGTAATGGTAAATTATGAGACTCCAGGGAATCTTGAATGGTAAAGTGGAGGTGAAAAGAAATCTTGATCACGTAGGAAGGAAGTAACCTGCCTGCAGCGGTGTGGCTCCTCTGTGCACAATGCTGGAACTATCTGAAGTCATTTTACCTCCAGCTTTTTAGGAAGCAACGGTGTTTGATAGGGCTTTTTAAAACAAGTTTTTATTGAAGTATAGTCTGTTTATAATGTGTTAATTTCTTCTCTATAACAAAGTGCCTGAAATCTATCTATCTATCTGTCTATCTATGTATATGTTCTTTTTCATATTCTTTTCCATTAAGATTTCTCACAGGATATTGAATACATTTCCCTGTGCTGTGCAGTGGGAACTTGTTGTTTGTGTTTCATAGGTTTTTAACTAATTAACATCATCTCAGACTTATTCTTGGAGAAATATCAATAACCTCAGATATGCAGATGACACCACCCTTATGGCAGAAAGTGAAGAGGAACTCAAAAGCCTCTTGATGAAAGTGAAAGTGGAGAGTGAAAAAGTTGGCTTAAAGCTCAACATTCAGAAAACGAAGATCATGGCATCCGGTCCCATCACTTCATGGGAAATAGATGGGGAAACAGTGGAAACAGTGTCAGACTTTATTTTTCTGGGCTCCAAAATCACTGCAGATGGTGACTGCAGCCATGAAATTAAAAGACGCTTACTCCTTGGAAGGAAAGTTATGACCAACCTAGATAGCATATTCAAAAGCAGAGACATTACTTTGCCAACAATGGTCTGTCTAGTCAAGGCTATGGTTTTTCCTGTGGTCATGTATGGATGTGAGAGTTGGACTGTGAAGAAAGCTGAGCGCCGAAGAATTGATACTTTTGAACTGTGGTGTTGGAGAAGACTCTTGAGAGTCCCTTGGACTGTAAGGAGATCCAACCAGTCCATTCTGAAGGAGATCAGCCCTGGGATTTCTTTGGAGGGAATGATGCTGAAGCTGAAACTCCAGTACTTTGGCCACCTCATGCAAAGAGTTGATTCATTGGAAAAAACCCTGATGCTGGGAGGGACTGGGGGTAGGAGGAGAAGGGGATGACAGAGGATGAGATGGCTGGATGGCATCACTGACTCGATGGACCTGAGTCTGGGTGAACTCCGGGAGTTGGTGATGGACAGGGAGGCCTGGCGTGCTGCAATTCATGGGGTCACGAAGAGTCAGACTCGACTGAGCGACTGAACTGAACTGAACTGAACAGACTTATTCTTGAGATGAAATCATCTGAAGTATTAGACTTCTTAACTAAAGTTTTGGGAAATACAGGAATTAATCAAAGGGATTGTAGCTGTTTCTGAAAACATCATCAAATGGGATTAATGATAGTGAAGAACCTTACTGTATGTATCTCCTAAATGTTATCTGAATCTTTCCCCTCTTCAGTTTTGCTCAGAAAGTAATTATTATTTCTCCTTTCCTCCCCTTTGGAAATCCTATTTTCACTATATTGGGTCTCTCAGGTGTATCTCTCATGATCGCTTGTAATGATCTCATGATCACTTAACTTGTAATATTCTTTTGTTTTACTTTTACTTTTCATCAGGAATGTGCACTTTCATTTGATCTTCTAGGTCTTTGTTTTCATTTTTCAGAAGTTTCAATTCTATTCTTCAAGTCATCTGTTGGATTTTTAAATTCAGAATTAAATTTTATTTTAAGAAGTCTTTTTTTCCCTCTCTGATCTTTTGCAATGCTTTCTTGTGTCTCTTTAAGAATTCTCCTTACAACCATTTTTACATTCATCTCTACTCTGCAAGGCAGTTCTTTTGTTTACTTGGGCTGGCTCCTCTATCAAGTTTCTGAGGTCCTTTCAGTGATGTTTTGACCTGTGTGTATCGGTTACTGGAGGCGTCTTAGGCAGTGATGGACACACGGGAAGTGGGGATGAAAGGGCAGCTGTATAGCGCAGGGAGCTCAGCTCGGTGCTCTGTGCTGACCTGGAGTGGTGAAACAGGCCAGGTCGGAAGGGAGGTTCAAAGGTGAGGGGATATCTGTATACATACGGCTGATTCCCTTTGTTGTACAGCAGAAACCAACACAACATTGTCAAGCAATTATAGTCCAATTTTTTTTAAGGTGTTTTCTCACCAGGAGGCTGACTTAGGAACATCTGATGGGATTCAAATAATTCCCAGTGTGTTTCAGGATGCACGGGTATCACCTGGCCAGAGTCTCTCAGTAAGCTATGGGATTATTTTTTAAGATTTTATGGAATCTATTAATTCTTAGATCTACACATTGCCATAAGTAATTTCATCCAGAAATTAGCCAATGCTTTTCAGCTTCTCTGCTGAGTCCTCAGGATGTGAAATTTCAGGTAAACCTCCTGCATTTTATCTGTTTTATTGAGAGTCAGAGGGTGACAAAGACATTTGCTGATGCTGCCATCTTCCCAAAATTATTGTTCCCCGCTATCTGTATCTGAATCGGCCTTTCGTCATTTCTTGCCTCTCATACTAAAGTGGCTTCCCTGCTGTCCTTTTGCCAACCTTCTGCTACTGCCTGTTTCCAGAAGAATCTAATCATCATGAGCAGCTGCCTGTGTCATTCTCCCATCTGAAACTGGTCAGTGGCCTATGATCACTTCAGATAAAATCTGAGCTCTTTACAAATGCCTTCTTAATTTTTTTTCCCACTTGTACCTTTAGTCTCATCGCCCATCACTCACTGCCTTGTACTTAAAGTTCTAGTTTTAGAACATAAAGGATAAGTTATAATTTCCCTATACACTGTGCTATTTATTTCAAACCCCTGCATTTTTTGTTCATGCTGATAATTATTCATGCAACAAGCACTTACTGAACACCGGCGATGAGTCTGGCACTGTGGTAGGCATAGGAGGTATGATGTTGTCCCCGTAGGGCTTACATTCTAAGACAGATGTCACAGTTACATTGAAAGAACAGAAACCTAATAAATGCACAAAGGAAAAAAAAAGTGCATTATCCCTCCTTCACTGCCTCTGTTGTTCCCCCTCCTCTGGGTAAATATTTATAATTCTCCCCCTCAGTTTCTACAACTAATAAGTGTATCCCATTGTCTTCTGACCACAGTCTGTCTCTGGATGAAAGCCCTTTTTCAGATGGAGTCCTTTTATTTATTTAATTTTTTAATGCTTATTTTTTTTACTTTACTTTTAAAAGATGTTTATGTATTTTTAATTGATTGATGATGGGTTTATAATATCAGTTTGATTTCTGTCATGCATCAACATGAATTAACCATAGGTGTACATATGTCCTCTCCCTCTTGAGTCTCCCTCCCCCCTCCCATTCATTCCCACCCCTCTAGGTTATTACAGAGTTCCAGTGTGTGTTCCCTGAGTCATACAGCAAATTCCCATTGGCTGTCTGTTTACATATGGCGGTGTAGATGCATCCATGCTGCTCTCTCCATTTATCTCACCCTTTCTCTCCTCTCCCCCACCCTTGTCCATAAGTGTGTTCTCTATATCTGCGTGGATGGAGTCCACTTAATACCATCTTCAGATGGTCTCCTCTCTGATCGCCCACCTGGGTACACAGGTGATGGCAAGAGCAGTAGAGAGAAGCGATGGGTTCCCGAGCCATTTAGGAAATGGAATGCATTGGATTTGGTGACTGGCTGGCTGTGGACAGTGAGGCACAGGGACCAAGTCAAAGATACCCACAGGTTTCTGCCTCCTGCAAGTCAGTGGTGCCATGCATGTTGCTGTTTTTCTCATTCTTCTTCTTTCCTCCTGCCCTCCCCCTCCTCTTTTTGATGTTATTCCTGTGAGTACTATGCAGCATCATTTGTCAGCCGGGGAGATTGTCTGTCATCATCAGTCAGGACTAGAAGTGGGAGGACAGGCACGAAGGAGAAGAGCTGTGCCAAAGCCTATGTCCTGTATTTAGCGGCGGTAACTAAGAATCTTAGAAGAATCGTTGTTTGGGCTCTTATCTTCAAACATAAATTCTGTACATGTGAAAAGAAACAGAAGCGTTGAAACAAGAAAATCCCCCTTGTAGTACAGGATGGCCAACTGCAGTTAGAAATGATTGGTGAGAGCAGTTGAAGAGCTGGAAGAATGACTGAACAAGTAAGGATCGCACAGCAGGGTGGCTGCAGAGCTCCACAGCTAGTGAGCCTCGGGGGTGTGATGACCGGGGTCAGTACTCCAGGGCTGAGGGCAAGACCCTCATAGAAGGTTGGCTGTGTCAGTATGCCCTGCTTAATTAAGCTTAGACATTCTATGGAAATATTTCCATCAAGCTTGAATTTTCCATTCTGATGATGTGGGAGTGTGAAAAAGAAAACTTATGAACTTTTTATCTGGAAAATTCCTTCATTTTTCAATGGTGAAATATTTTTGAGAAAGAAAATCATTGAGAAATGTGTAAGATCAGTATTAGTAGTCAGTCATCTGTTTGGTCATTCATGTTAGTATGCCCAGACCTAATTTTAAGTTGTTGTAAGCATACCATAGGACACAGAGCAGACAATTGCATAACCTCAGCTCTTTTAAAAATAAACTTTTTATTTTGTGTAGGAGAATAGCCAATTAGCAATGTTGTCATAGTGTCAGGTGAACAGGGAAAGGATCAGCCATCCATACACATGTATCCACTCTCCCCCAGACTCCCCTCCCATCCAGGCTGCCACATGACATTGAACAGATTTCCATGTGCTATACAGTAGGTCCTTGTTGACACAAAATCTCATTTTATTATTGACATTTGTATTTGCATTTGACATTTATTCTTCCTATACACTATTGTAATGAAATTGTGTGAGGCATCTATAAAAGGTATTAATAAGAATATGGACTTCTTTAATATTTTCAAAGAAGAAAAGTAACATTGCTAAGGGCCTTGTACTGAATTAGATCAGCCATTTTGGACTAGGGGGAATTCACAGAACAAAATCCAATGCCTTGTAAAGCAACTGTCTATTCTCAGAATTTTCAAGCCCCAAATAGACAGAGAATTGTTGCAGAGTGGATTAATCATCAGCTAGGTAGGTGATCTAGGTCATCTTTAAAGATGTTTCCAGTCCTGAGATATAAATGTAAAATCTTACCTGGCCTTTCCAGATGTCATAGGCTGCAGTTGGCAAAATGTTTTGAAGTGATAAATATTCCATATGAATCTGTATTTCTTTGTTCATTGTCTACACCAGTGCTGCCCAACAGAGCATTCTACCATGATGAAATGTTCTTGATTTGTGTCATCCAATATGGTAGCCATTAGGCAAGCATAGCTAGAGAGCGTTTGAAGTGTGGCTAGTTCAACTGAGGAAATTAGTTTCCTCAGCCCTCATCAGCCACTGAGATAGGTGGCTACCATATTGGAAAGTACAGATCTATATTCACTTTTCTTTAACACTGATTTAGAAATGCTTCTTAGTATTTTGCATTTAAAACATCATTTCACAGAAACTCGGGATCACTGTGACCCAATAACTCTAGAGCCAGCCCACGTGAATACAGTTCTTGATGGACCTGAGAAGAAAATTCAGCTTGACTCCAGTTCCATATCCTAGCACAGTGCCTGACACAGGGTATCTGTCAAAAAACACCACGCAAATTTTCTTTGAATCCCTTGAGTCTCTGAATTCAAACATCTCATTCACTCCATCCCATACGTTTCTTTTAAAGAAAAGCACCAGTTTCTTATTTCATTTTTACTGCACCAAAAGTCTAAGGATAATAAAAGTTCAAGAACTTCATGAACCAACTCAGCCCATGAACTCAGAGATTAGTCAACAGCTTAAACAAACAAGTCTGGCCAGCTGGTCCTTGCTCTCTTTTACCGCAGTCTGGGACAGGGACAAAAGGCATTTTAGGAAAGGATTTGTGTTCCTTTCACCTCGTCACCCAACCCCCTGGCTCACAACCCATCGCTTTTGCTCACAAAGCATTTGACTGATGATAAACAAGATGGCAGCTGGTCTTGGCGACCACTCCGGGCAACCCACCACGGCCCTCAGGAACGTCTCTCTCCAGGGGACCCTTGAACTTCTGTCACCCAGGGCCCCAGCCCAGTGAGATGTGGCGTGCCTTCCCACTTCTCCCTACCAAGACCTGCAGCCGCAGGCAGACGACCATCACTACACGGGCTCTCGTTTTCTTGTTGCTTAATGCCTAAGCGGGGCGGTTCTGCCACACTGAGAAGAGTTTAGACAAATAAACAGGATCAGGGCACACTATAATTAATGGGCTCCACCACACAGCCAAACTGCCCAGCTTCATAGTTTCGGACTATTTTGGATTCACCATAGAACTTTGCTTTTTCTGCAACTGCTCCATTTAGAAGGAGAGCAGGTCCCCAGTCTAGGCTGGGGTTGAGTGGGTGGTTCACGCAGTGCCCTGTTGTAAGACTGAAGTTTTGCATGCAATGTGTTTGCTGATTGGTTTTCTCCACCCTTCTCCCACTAGGATAAAGAGTGGAGAAACCCAGACCTGTAGACTCTGAAGACTGAGAAATACTCCTCTGCCAGAGTCTACCACAGCCAGAAATGAATGAGCTTTGTTATGGATCAAATTGTATATCCTCCCAAATTTATATCTTTTTGAGATTAGAGCACTAATTTGATTCAATTTGGAAAACTCTTATGTGTAGGGAAAAATAAAGATGTTTTCATTAAAAAAAAAAAAAAAAAACCAACAACAGTATTTCTAAGGCACTGTGCATCTACTCTAGCATATTTACAAGTTGTTGTTTGGTCGCTGAGTCGTGTCCCACTCTTTGCGACCCCATAGATTGTAACATACTAGATTTCCCTGTCCTTCACCACCTCTTGGAGTTCGTTCAAACTCATGTCCGTTGAGTCGGTGATGCCATCCAACCATCTCATCCTCTGTCGCCCCTTTCTCCTCCTGCCCTCAATCTTTCCCAGAATCAGGGTATTTTCCAATGATTCTCTTATACATAAAAGCACCTTACTTAGAATGGAAAAGAATGCCACAGAAATCAAATCAAAATTTGTATTTTTTGAAGCTCTAACCCCCAGTACTTCAAAATGTGATCGTATTTAGAGATCAGGTCTGACGAGAGGTAATTAAGATAAAATGAAATTATTAGGGTGGGCCCTAATCTAATGTAACTGGGGTCCTTATAAGAAGAAGCAATTTGGATACAAATTCATGCAAAGGGCAGATGGTGTGAAGCTAAAGCGGAGGCCTGAAGCACATCCTTCCCGCACTGCCCTCAGGAGGAACCGCCCCTCCTGACACCTTGATCTCAGACTTCTGGCCTCTATAACTGTGAGAAAATGGATTTCTGTTGTTTAAGCCCCTAGTCCATGGAACCTTGCTACGGCAGCTCCAGTAAATGATCACAGACCTCTTCCAGCTCCATCTCTGTATAGGGCCATAGACTTCTTGGGAGGGATATGACCTCTTTACCGCCGTCTTCTTTTTTCTACCATGAACACACAGCCAGAAAAAACACCAGGGCGCTCCTCTGCCCAAGATGGGAGCTGTTTTTCCTCCCCTGGAAACCTTTACCCAAAATGTTGCAAATCAGTTACAACAATTCATTTGCTACTTCTCTCCCTTGGCTCCCTCTTTTCCCATTGCCCAGAATAAATTAGGAAGCATCTTCAGGATCCAGACTGTCCCTGGAGAGGCCAGGGAAGCTCTGAGGGGTCCCCGGCATCCAGGCCAATTCTCCCAAAGTTGGCTTTAGGAAAACGAAGACTGATACGGGCTGCTTCTGGTCCAAGTGGTATTTCGTCAGGATCCATGGGAATAAAATTCCTGCTCCATAACACACCCTCTTCCATGTCCTGCCTCCAAATAATTGAAATTATTAATGAAATGAATGATATTGCCTTTAACTTTATTCCGGAGATATGTATTTTCTTGCCCAAGTATGTGATTCCATTCGTTATTTAGTGTTGCCATATTGAGCTTCCCTGGTGGTTCAGATGGTAAAGAATCTGCCTGCAGTGTGGGAGACCCAGGTTCCATCCTTGGGCTGGGAAAACCCCCTGGAGGAGGGAATGGCTACCCACTCCAGTATTCTTGCCTGGAGAATCCCATGGACAGAGGAGCTTGGTGGGTTACAGTCCACAGGGTCACAAAGAGAGCTGGCCATATTTTGAGAACCTCAAAGGCAACTGAAAACCTTAGGAGAGTCTCCTGTCCTCTTCTGATGCCTACCTATCCTAGTCTGGGTCTATATCCCTGAGAAAGCTGGACCTCAGGGTTTGAGAGTAGAGGTCACAGCCAATTGCAAGGTAAAAAAAACCGTTCAGCTTAAGCTGCTTCTGGCTTTGTTATCTAAAGCTGTCATCTAATCCATTAGCACCTCTCACTGCACAATGCATAGGAAGCCTTGTGAGAAGTAGATGAACTCAGCCCTCAAGGGTTCCACCGTCTATCAGTTCAGTTCAGTTCAGTTCAGTACAGTCACTCAGTCGTGTCCGACTCTGCGACCCCATGAATTGCAGCACGCCAGGCCTCCCTGTCCATCACCAACTCCCGGAGTTCACTCAGACTCACGTCCATCGAGTCAGTGATGCCATCCAGCCATCTCATCCTCTGTCATCCCCTTCTCCTCCTGCCCCCAATCCCTCCCAGCATCAGAGTCTTTTCCAATGAGTCAACTCTTCACATGAGGTGGCCAAAGTACTGGAGTTTCAGCTTTAGCAGCAGTCCTCCCAAAGAACACCCAGGACTGATCTCCTTTAGAATGGACTGGTTGGATCTCCTTGCAGTCCAAGGGACTCTCAAGAGTCTTCTCCAACACCACAGTTCAAAAGCATCAATTCTTTGGCTAACAAGGGCTTATACTGAAAGGGGACTTGAGTGTAGTAAAGTAGTAAACAATAGAGAACTTACCAACAGAGCTATGTCCTTGGGATAAATTTTCAAGCCATGTCAGTAGTAAAGCACTTTCCAGAAAAACCATGGTCAAGAGAAAAAAACATGAGCATTGCATGCTGCAACGCTAAACTATCCTTGCTCTGTCTCCGTAATTTAACAGATATTTAGAACAGAAGAGGTACCAGTGACCTGGATGGCCCACACCTCAGATTCAGTAAACTTTCAGGGAGAAAAGTGGGCATCCTTTTTCCATAACTCTTGGGAGCAAGTAGCCACACATTTTACCCAAGGATCTCATTTCAAGTATTTAAAAGCATTTTCCATCAATATGTTCTCCTTGGTGGTTAACCCAATCCAGCCCACAGTCATTTTAATACTTTTATTATAAATTTTTAATTTAAAAAGCTATATGCCCCTATATGAAAAAATATATTAAAATATTAAGAAGAAAGTAACCACTCATCATATCTCACTGGTGAAATTCATGTAAATAATTTGGCATGTGACTATCTGTATATTCATATCAATATGTTTATATTATTTAGATTGCATTGTATGTGCATATGTGTGTCTTGTTTTTTCTTGATATTATTTTAAGTATTCCTTTTCACAAATAAATACACGCATGCTTGATTGCTCAGTCATATCCAACTCTGCAACCCCATGGACTGATTGTAACCCACTAGGCTCCTCTGTCCATGGGATTTCTCAGGCAAGAACACTGGAGTGTGTTGCCATTTCCTTCTCCAGCGGACCTTCCTAATCCAGGGATTGAACCCATGTCTTCTGTGTCTCCTTATTGGCAGGCAGATTCTTTACCACTGAGCCTCTTGAAAGTGAAAGTGTTAGTCTCTAAGTTGTGTCCCACTCTTTGAGACTCCATGAACTGTAGCCCTCCAGGCTCCTCCGTCCAAGGAATTTTCCAGACAAGAATACTGGAATGAGTTGCCATTTCCTTCCCCAGGGGATCTTCCCAATCCAGGGATCAAACCCAGGTCTCTGGCATTTCAGTCTGATTCTTTACTATCTGAGCTACCAGGGAAGCCCTTGGGATACTTGGGAAGCCCAAATGAATAAATACTCTTCATAAATAAATATTACCCTGATAAGTAAAAGTTGAACCCTATTTTTTTTTTTTTTGGCTGTCACATTTAACATCCACAGCTATTTGGTGACACTAAAAATAAATCCTTAAGCTTTTGATTTTAAATTACGGATTATTTGTGTATCAAATAGACTCGTCCTATCTCTAAAATCCACCTAATCCCAAAAGTCCTGGGGTTAGGGTCAGAGTAGGAAGAAGTAGTGTTCCAGAGATGGAATATGTGTTAAGTACATCACTTTTTTTTTTTTTTTAATTATGAATTGAGTAGTTTGTTCTTTAGGGACAGAAAATATCCATGGCCACAAAGAAGTGCTCTATAATCCACTTTAATGATTACACCCCATAATTTACATAGCCATTGCCCCTTGCTGGACTTTAAAATTGTTTCCAGCTTTTGGCTCTCATATGTCGTGATGTCATGAACTTTACTGGATATGGATCTTTTGCTGATTTCCATATTATATCTTTAGGCTATATTCCTAGAAGAATTCTTAGATGAAAAGATAAAATTTTAAGGCCCTTTGAGCTATAATTTATACTCTTGCAGCCAACATCATTTTCAAAGAACATGATCTTTCATAATCTTAAATTGTGCCATTCAGTTTTCCCCCACCAGATCCATTGACTTCAGTTTCTTTAAACATTAATCCCCTCTCAAAGGAGTGATAAGATTCTAGACTCCCAAGGAATATATAGTCTATCTTAGACACAGAAGCCTGCACACTTCAAGACTGTTCAACCATATTGGAAAGCCTTTGGAGTCCATTCTCCCAGGAAATCATGAGATGCTCTCAAACGTATTCTCTCCCCAGCCCTTGGAAAGTTGCCATCCCCATTTCAACAATAAAAAAGAGAAAACAGACACAGTGACTATACTGACTAAACCAAAAATCTAGCATGATTGTATATAAATGTACATATGAAGACAGTGGGACTGGATATTTTAAGTCCAGACTATATCAACTGTTGTGTATGTGTCTATTCAGTTCACTTCAGTTCAGTCGCTCAGTCGTGTCCAGCTCTTTGCAACCCCATGGACTGCAGCACGCCAGGCCTCCCTGTCCATCACCAACTCCCAGAGTTCACTCAAACTCATGTCCACTGAGTTGGTGATACCATCCAACCATCTCATCCTCTGTCGTCCCCTTCTCCTCCTGCCTTCAATCTTTCCCAGCATCAGGGTCTTTTCCAATGAGTCAATTCTTTGCAGCAGATGGCCAAAATGTGTCTATTAGTAGACATTTATTCAACATGAATGGACCTAGAGATCATCATACTGAGTGAAGTAAGTCAGACAGAGAGAAATATTGCATGATATTGCTATCAATATCACTTTTAAGTAGAATCTAAAAATAAATGATACAAATGAACTTACAGAAAGAGACTCACAGGATTAGAGAAGAACTTCTGTTTACCAGAGGGGAAGGGACAGTTAGGGAGTTTGGGATTGGCATGTACACACCGCTATATTTAAAGTGGATAACCAAGAAGGGCTCAGTGAACTCGGCTCAATATTACGTGACAACCTAAATAGGAAAAGATTTTGAAAAAGAATAGATACATGTGCATGTATAACTGAATCCCTTTGCTGAACACCTGAAACTATCACCACATTGTCAATCAACTCTATTCCAATATGAAATAAAAAGTTTAAAAATAGACATTTATTATTCAACAAGCATGCACAAAGAATCTGATATGCATCGGGCACACATGTGGTAGATGTTGGGATTGCAAATGGCAAAGAACATAGACACAGCCTCCACCTACGTGGATTTAGTTTCTGTGGCTGAGGGAGTTTGTGTAAGAGGCGCCAAGAAGTCAGATGGGGAAGCCTTCCTGCTCAGCTGGGAGAGCCTGTGGACGACGCAGTGCAGCCTGGCCTTTCAGCTGCCAGCCTGACCAGCCCGACCCTCAAGCCCTCCCACATCCTCAGAAGGGAAGTCACTGTGAATTTAACTTCTCTGTGTTCACCATGCTGTTGAGGAGAGGCAATACAGAGAGCAAAGAGGCAATGGCTGGGATTTAATCGAAACCCCAGTCTGTCTGGAGAAGAGGAGAGGAGCTGGCCCTCCCAGACCCTCCCCAGGCCCTGCATGCAATACTTCTGTGAAGGTGGAAGGTAAACAGGAAAACTCACCACCCCCCTGACTATGGCCTGCTATCTGCAGGGCCAGAGTGGCAGGTTTCCTAGGCAAATAGAGCCTCCTGTGTGTGTGTCTAGGGCAGGTTTTATTTGCAGAGCCACTGACAAAACCCTGGGCTCTGGGAAGAGCCCAGACCGTCACGGACCCCAGCTATGCACTTAGTGCGGGTCCGTCAAGGGTGTCTTCTGTCTCTTGCTTTGCTGGTTCGTCTGTCTGTTTGTCTTCTCTCCAAATCTTTAGCAATTCAATAATAAACACCAGAAACCTAACTCCACTCAAAACATTCACGAAGGCACTGCAACCATACTTGATGGCACTGGAGCGAAGGAAGTGGGGCTGGGGGAAGCAGGGTGTTGGTGGGTGTTCCCAGTTCCTATGGTCACGGTCGTGGCCACAGCCCTGAAACACAGTGTCGGGTTCTTAGCTGGCCCCCTCGGCGGCAAGAGCTGGGGGTTTCTGACCTCCTTTGGGGTTACGGATGCTGGTCTCAGTCTGCGTAAGCGAGTGGTCAGAGTCCTTAATTGCAAAGGGGAAGTGGTCAGAAAACACACTCTGTCCTGGTGAGATTGATAACTTGTAAGATACCTTGGAAGCGCGCCAGGAAGTAACAATGAGGTTTTATGTGAAACTAAATATACACGCATCACTTGCATATTTGCTTATAATTTCCAACGTATTCTGGAAAGGAAAAAAAAAAGCAGAAGGAAAGAACTTTGAGATGGCATCCATAACAGAAGCCAATAATATTCTCTGCTGCTTCCTGTCTCTGGTGAAGGGAACATTTTGAAATCATAACAGCGACCATTAAACCCAACACTGACTATGTTCTGGCTACTAGTCAGAGTACTGTCTCTTTATTGACTCACCCTTTATTGACTCAGTTAATAGGCCATCATACTTTCCTTTAAAACAGTCCTCTGCCTCCATTTTACAGATAATGAAACTGAGGCCCAGAAAGTCAAAGATCCCTAAGATTTAGTTAGTGCTACCACCAGGATTTCTTTGGAAGCAGATGGTTACAGGTCCCCTGCAACTAATAAATATACCCAGCTACCGCTGAGAGCTTCCCAGGTGGGGCAGTGGTGAAGAATCTGCCTGCCGAAGCAGAAGACACAGGAGATGTAGGTTCGATCCCTGGGTCGAGAAGATCCCCTGGAGGAGGGCACGACAACCCACTTCGGTATTCTTGCCTGGAGAATCCCTATGGACAGAGGAGCCTGGTGGGCTACAGTCAATGGGGTCACCAAGAGTCAGACACTACTGAGCAACTGAATACGCACAAGCACCATTGAGAACTGAATACTTGCCGTCAAGTTCAGAAGCAACATATTGCAGGAAAAAGAGACTTAAGTTTTTGGTCATGCTTCTCGTGAAGTTGTTGCAGTTGTAGTTGGTGTGATTTTGAACTGGACAGTCAGCCTCAATGAGGCCTGTGAGCTGGGAAACAGATTTATTTTGTGCTCTCTTCACATTTCTTAAGAAGAAAGCAACCTAGAGAAATGACATAGAATTTGACCATATGCAGCTCCCACTCTGACACAGCATGTCATTTCTGTTTGGGGCCACCATGTTACCTGAGTTGTCATTGTCACCTAACCTAAATGGAAAGAATTGTTGGGTGCATTGTCCTACCAACTCCTGGAGTTCGAAGTAGTTAAGTCTAGGAACAAAATAAAATGTTGTGAGTTGGTAGACAATGAACTTGAGACCACAAAGCATACTTAGTGATCACAGGCCCATACTTTGTCTTCCAGGAAAAACATGAGAAAGAGTTTCTCTGCCCTTATGAGCTGGCTCTGTTTAAAATGAAAGCCAAGGGCAAGGCTCCAGGGTTTTGCTTTTTGTTCCTGAAGGTTGGTGAAGTTTTTGAAGCTAGTTTAGAAGTCTTATGGAGATAACCTAAGAGACTACAGTAAATCCAGCAAAAACTAATTGAGAACCTACTGTGTAAAGATGTCCTTTCTAGGTATTGTGGACACAGAAAATAAACAACAAAGTCTCTCTCCCCTAAGATTTCATGGGATTACAGACTCATAATTATCCCCATTTGAAGACAGACTGGGAAATAGGCCTGGGACTTTGAATTAGAGGGGAAATAATTCTGTTTGAAGGGATAGAAGAAATGTCTTTGGCAAATGTGAGGTTTGAACTGGACTTTGCAAGTCATGAGCAGAGTGTCAACAGATGAATAAAGGATAAAAAGGAAATTTCAGATCAAGGAGGTACCTGAATTGAGGGCCCAGGTGTGAGAGACTGCATGGAGAGTCCTGGATGAAGGGGGTGGGCCAACGTGACTGTGGGCCCAGACGTGTCTCTGTGTGTGTACCCACACGTGTACATGCCTACATGTGGGGAGGAAAGGGGTCAGTGCTCTACTGAGGTCTGGAAACATAGGCCAGGGTAATGCCTATATGAGCTGGAAATTAGCAACTTTTTTCCACACATCCTGGCAGTAGATGGCCATTTGGGTTTCATCCAGTTGAATGACTGGATCAGGACTTTGAGATTTGATATATCTTTAGGCAGTGTCCCTGAGTTGCAGACCCTAACGATCAGACTCAGGAGATGACTTGGACAAGAGTGTCCCTGAAGACTGTGTCTGACCCCACTGTCAGACTGTAGGACAGATGGATGGGATCAGTTTGGCTCTCATTTTTCCCTGGGGAGTAATAATGTAACCAGTATTTCACCAGTAGTATGGCATGGCAGGTCAATAATGGCTGTGTGACATTAAAAGTTTTACAGGAACCACCAGCCTCTCACTGATGGGCTCATCCATTTTTGCACAGCATGAAGCCCAGGGAAGAGAGTCCACTCTCCTCAGTAGAGGCTGTAGGGAGTGGTGTTACGGGGAGCCTAGGACTCAGGCACAGAAATGCAAGTGTGAGCTACAGACCCCATTCTCTGGGCCATCTTTGGCAAATTGCATTACCTCCATTAGTTTGGTTTGACTAGTTTGCTAGGGCTGCCTTAAAAAAGTACCATGAATGTGGCTTATACAACAGAAATTTATTGTTTCATGGTTTGGAAGGCTGAAACTCTGGAATCAAGGTGTCTGCAGGGTTGGTTCCTTCTGAGAGTTGTGAGGGAAGGGTCTATTTCAGGCCTCTGTCCTTGGCTTGTAGATGGCTGTCTTCATGTTGGGGCTCTCCCTTCATGCCTGTCTCTGAGTCCAAATTTCCTTTCTCATGAGGACACCAGTTTATTGGACTAGGCACCACACTTAGAGGTCCCATTTTAACTTGATTACCTCTTCCCAGATGACACAGTTGGTCAAGAATCCGCCTGCAATACAGGAGACATGGGTTTCATCCCTGGGTTGGGAAAATCCCTTGGAGAAGGAAATGGCAACCCACTCCATTATTCTTGCTTGGGAAATCCAACGGACAGAAGAACCTGGCAGGCTACAGCCCCCGGGGTTGAAAAGTTGGACATGCACGCACTGTTGTGTTCAGTTCAGTTGAGTCACTCAGTCGTATCCGACTCTTTTCGACCCCATAGACTGCAGCGCACCAGGCTTCCCTATCACCAACTCCCAGAGCTTGCTCAAACTCATGTCCATCAAGTCAGTGATGCCATCCATCCATCTCATTCTCTGTCATCCTCTTCTCCCGCCTTCAATCTTTCCCATCATCAGGGTTTTTCCAATGAGTCAATTCTTCGGAGTTTCAGCTTCAGCATCAGTCCTTCCAATGAACATCCAGGACTGATCTCCTTTAGGATGGACTGGTTGGACCTCCTTGCAGTCCAAGGGACTCTCAAGAGTCTTCTCCAACACCACAGTTCAAAAGCATCAATTCTTTGGTGCTCAGCTTTCTTTATAGTCCAACTCTCACATCCATACATGACCACTGGAAAAACCATAGCCTTGACCAGATGGACCTTTGTTGACAAAGTAATGTCTCTGCTTTTCAATATGCTGTCTAGGTTGGTCATAACTTTCCTTCCAAGGAGTAAGTGTCTTTTAATTTCATGGCTGCAGTCACCATCTGCAGTGATTTTGGAGCCCAGAAAAATAAAGTCTGACACTGTTTCCCCATCTATTTGCCATGAAGTGATGGGACCAGATGCCATGATCTTAGTTTTCTGAATGTTGAGTTTTAAGCCAACTTTTTCACTCTCCACTTTCACTTTCATCAAGAGGCTCTTTGGGTCTTCTTCACTTTCTGCCATAAGGGTAGTGTCATCTGCATAGCTGAGGTTATTGATATTTCTCCCGGCAATCTTGATTCCAGCTTGTGCTTCCTCCAGCCCAGCATTTCTATGATGTACTCTGCATATAAGTTAAATAAGCACAGTGACAATATACAGCCTTGACATACCCCTTTTCCTGTTTGGAACCAGTCTGTTGTTCCATGTCCAGTTCTAACTGTTGCTTCCTGACCTGCATGCAGGTTTCTCAAGAGGCAGGTCAGGTGGTCTGGTATTCCCATCTCTTTCAGAATTTTCCACAGTTTCTTGTGATCCACACAGTCAAAGGCTTTGGCGTAGTCTATAGAGCAGAAGTAGATTTTTTTCTGGAACTCTCTTGCTTTTTTGATGACCTAGCAGATGTTGGCAATTTGATCCCTGGTTCCTCTGTCTTTTCTAAATCCAGCTTGAACATCTGGAAGTTCACGGTTCACATACTGTTGAAGCCTGGCTTGGAGAATTTTGAGCATTACTTTCCTAGCGTGTGAGATGAGTGCAATTGTGCGGTAGTTTGAACATTTTTTGGCCTTGCCTTTCTTTGGGATTGGAATTTGGGGGTGGAATGCATGCACTGTACTGTACCTCTTTAAAGACTGTCTCTAAATATGGTCATGCCATGGGTTTAGACTTCAACATATGAATTTTGAAGGGATGCAAATCTATATACAACATTCAGTTTCTTTCTTTGTGAGATGTCCCTGATAGTATCACCTACCTCTTACACATGTTGCAAGAAAAAAGTCACCAGAGCTTATTAATTTCCTTTCAGCAGTGCTTGGCACATAGTAAGTACTTAGAAAATCATAGCCAGTGTTGCATATTAACACAGGAATATAGAATGTTCTCTAACCCCTCCCATCTGTCTTGATTACTCTTGCCTTGCTTTCAAAGAAACATTGGACTGACTGCCGTGTAAGCAGACCATCCAAATTGTATTACAGTCCACTATGAAGATGGTCACAGTGGCTCCTAAGTCACCTTTCGCAGCTTTGAATGTGTATATTCTTCACTGAGCAAAGATTGGTATTATAAAATGAAAAAAGGATGAGGCAACACATTTAGATTTTTCTCTTGGAAAGTATAAACCTCCCAATACTTTTTCCATGCAACAGTCTGATTGATGAGCTTGTACAGCCAAGGCCAATCGGAGTCTCGGCGCTGTGGCCCAGGCTGCCTCAGCGTCCCCCTGCTGGATGGGAGAGCCAACATAGCCCTGGGAAACAGACTGTGTTTAACTGCCAGTGCCGAGTCAGCAGCAAGCGTGCAAGGATGGTTATTTGTGGGAGGCACCAAAGAGTGGCTATTATTTTAAAAGAAATTCTCAGAGAAAGAATGTTGGATTTAAAATAAATAAATGGTCATAGAAGCTGAATAAAACTGTAATGTAAGTCCAATACTGAGCATTAGACGGTGTCCATCCACTGCCCATGAAAACAGCTCTCAGAAGCTCTGTGCTTTCAGTTCTTTCAGGATTCACATGACAATAATTGTAGTAAAAAAAAAAAAAGGCTTCTAAAATAAAAACACACGTAGTCGATTATGCCTGCCTTATAATTTTTGAAATGTAGCTTGGGTTGGTCATGGCATACCACTGGCTCTAATGATATAAGCTGAACATGCATGTTTTGTCGATTTTTTCACGCTTTAACATCTCCAACATTGATACATATCTTAAAATTGACGTTTTAAGAAAACATGTGTCACAGTTCAGTTGACAACATTTCTTGCTCTTTCTTTCTGTGCTGTGCTTAGTTGCTCAGTAGTGTCTGACTTTTGTGACCCCGAGACTGTAGCCCACCAGGCTCCTCTGTCCATGGGCTTCTTCAGGTAAGAATACTGAGTGGGTTGCCATGCCCTCCTCCAGGGTATCTTCCCAACCCAGGAATCTAATCCAGGTCTCCCGTATTGCAGGCAGATTCTTTACCATCTGATCCACCAGGGAAGCCCAAGAATACTGGAGTGGGTAGCCTATCCTTTCTCCAGAGGATCTTCCCGCAGGCATCGAATTGGGGTCTCCTGCATTGCAGGTGAATTCTTTACCAGCTGAGCTACCAGGGAAACCCTGTTTTTTCTTAGTGATACAGAAATACTGCTCAGCTAAAAATTAAGGGAGGCAGATTCAAAGAAATGTGGTAGCGATTGAAAAGTTATTTGGATTTCCTTTGGGAATAGAAACATGACTTGCTTCAGACTTGCTTCATCCTCTTTATATCTCCTTGTTTTTCTTCCTCTAGACCTACATGTGTGTGCCTAGCTGTTCAGTCCTGTTCGACCCTTTGTGACTCTATGGACTGTAGCCCACAGGCTCCTCTGTCAATGGGATTCTGCAAGCAAGAATACTGGAGTGGGTAGCCATTATCCAGGAGATCTTCCAAACTCCGGAATCAAACCCCGGTCTCCTGCACGGCAGGCAGATTCTTTACCATCTGAGCCAGCAGGGAAGCCTTCTAGACACATACTATGGGGTAAATAATAACATTCTCAAGGTGCAAATGTAAAAAAATGGACACAGAGAGATTAACGATCTAAATGATATCACCCTGCAAATTCACAATGTGTGATTCGGACTCAAAAATAGTGTAATAACTACTGCTAGGTCATGCAATAAAAATTGTAAGATCTTAAAAGAATAGCCATGGAATTTCTTGTGTGAGGGGGAGTTTGTATCTTCAGTGCCATGATGTAGACTGGGAACTGGAAAAGAGAAGGAAGCTGAAGCAACGTAAGTGACAGAAATAAGAAGCTTAAGTGGCAGAGACCATCAGCAAGACTCTGAGTAGGCAGGAAGTACAGTCCTCAACATTGTTATCATGCAAATATCCTGTTCCCAACTAGATACTTAACTTCATGTCCACACTTCAGCTCCACAATGGAACCATACGTTTACAATTCTTTATATCCTGGGCATCCAGTTAGTTGCTTCCTTCTTTTTTTTTCAAACACCTTCCTTCTCTTTTTTTTCCATTAAACTATAGTTGATGCTTTTGAACTGTGGTGTTGGAGAAGACTCTTGAGAGTCCCTTGGACTGCAAGGAGATCCAACCCATCCATCCTAAAGGAGATCAGTCCTGGGTGTTCATTGGAAGGACTGATGCTGAAGCTGAAACTCCAATACTTTGGCCACCTCATGCGAAGAGTTGACTCATTGGGAAAGACCCTGATGTTGGGGGGGATTGAGGGCAGGAGGAGAAGGGGATGACAGAGGATGAGATGGCTGGGTGGCATCACCGACTTGATGGACATGAGTTTGGGTGAACTCCGGGAGTTGGTGATGGACAGCGAGGCCTGGCGTGCTGCGATTCATGGGGTCGCAGAGTCGGACACGACTGAGCAACTGAACTGAACTGATAGTTGATTTACAATGTTGTGTTCATTTTGGGTGCACAGGAGCATGATTCGGTTACACACACGCACACACACACACATGTATCTATTTCAGACTCTTTTGCCTTATAGGTTAGTGTAAGATATCGAGTGTAGTTCTGGGTGTTATATAGTAAGTCCTTGTTTATATATAGTAGTGAGTATAATTGCAAACTTTGAATTTAGCTCCCCACCTTCCCCTTTGGGGACCCTCAGTTTATTTTCTTGTCTGAGTCTATTTCTGTTTTGTAAATAAGCTCCTTTGTATCGTTAGATTCCACATACAAGTGATATCCTATCATATCTGTCTTTGTCTCACCTCCTTTCTTTTTTTAAATAATTTTGTTTCTTTTTGGCTGTGCTGGGTCTTTGGTGCTGCACATGGGCTTTTTCAAGTTACCGTGAGTGGGGGCTCCTCTTCCTTGCAGTACGGGGGCTTCTCATTGAGGCGGGTTCTTTTGCTGTGAGCACAGGCGCTAAGGCATGTGGGCTTCAGTAGTCGCGCCACGTGGGCTCCAGAGCACAGGCTCAATGGTTGTGGCACACGGCCGTTGATGGTCCACAGCATGTGAGACCTTCTTGGACCCGGGATCAAACCCATGTCTCCTGCAATGGCAGGTGGACTCTTCTCTAAGTGACCAGGAAAGCCCCTCACCTCCTTTCTTAAGAAACACCTTACAACATATTCCTGTTATGATGTCTACCATATGCTGGGGGGAAAGGAAAACAAAAGGTGGATGAACTTTCATCCCCAAACTTCAGGAAAATTCTTCCAGCAGAATGAGGGCCTCTGATGTCACGGAAAGTCAAAAAGAGAATTTTAACTTGTTCACACGAGTTGAGAAACGACCACTCCTGTAATCATAGCTGCTTCTTCAATGCAAATAACTCTTAACTCTTCTTAAATCTAAGTAACCTTGTGGTACATGAACTAGACTAAACTTTTCAGTAGCATGGTTTTTGTCCCTGTCTCACAACACAAATAATTTTAGACAGACATGAACCTACTTAAGATCAACCAGGAAACAAGCATATTTTAAAACAGAAAAAGAATTAAATAGATTCACCACATGACCCAAGGGAATCTACACTTTCTGTTTTTCCTTCTTAGGCTATAAAAAAAAAAAAAGATGGAAATACTAACCATCATATAAGAAGGCATCTTAAAGACGTTCTCAGGAAAATATAACAGTAGAAGAAATATTTTTAAAGAAAATAAAGCTTACACAAATATAGGCTTATTTGCTGTCATTTTCCCTCTTTCTCCACATTTTCTCCTTCCCTACTTCTGATAAACATCGGAAGCTTCCCACCCATCTCCCTGTTGTGTTACAGACACAGAAGATCGACAGGTATTTGCTGGAAACATTAACTCTGCTAGGCTCTAGGGATGTGATGTTGAAGAAAACAGACAGTCGCTGCAATTCTGGAGCTTAAACCAATTACCAGGACAGCAGCCCAGTTCTTCCCTCTAGCTCTTCTGTGAATGTTCTCAGTGAGCATTTCTCCTGGAGTTTGTGAAGCAAACGTGACTGTGGACCCAGGTGTTTATGTAGAAATCCCAGTAAGACGGAGTTTCCAACTGAGGTGAACAAGTCTCCCATCTCTGCCTGGGTCCTTGAGTTTTCTCTTAGGATCCCGCCAGTACCATTGCAATGCAATAATGGACGTGAAAAGCGCCCCCCCTCTGTCGAGACCTGTAACAATCCCCATTGATATCCCTGCCTTATGATTACTAGATATCCAGCACTGTCCTGTTAAGACTGGAAGAGGTCACAGCCTCATTACTCTAAAGAGTAATGCCCTTTTCTTCCGGAAATAGTGAATTTCAACAGCCTAAAGAGACCTAGGAAAGGTGAAAGGGAAGCAAGGAAAGCTTGCTTCGAGCAGAACCACGTGGAGGAAATAGGTTTAAATTAAACATGAGGTGTGATGTCCTGATTCGGTAACAACCTATTGAATGATGCACATGCTTAGTGACAAGTTGACATCCTGGAAATTCCATGTACTGTCTTCAGACATGTGACTTGCCACTAAGGAGAAGGATGAGGATAAGCAGTCTATTATTTTATATGTCATTACAGACTTGGGATAGAACCACAAACCAGAAACAGAGGAGCCAGACAAGTACACGACCCATCACAATACTGCTATCGCTCATTGCCATTAACTGTGCTTTCTCTCGCCTACTGTCCAAAGGCCGGCTAAAGCAGAGTTCGCCTGACAAATGCAGTGAGTCCTTTTTCTGCCTGTCTCTGATTTTTTTTTCCTTTTTAATTTTATTTTATTTTTAAACTTTACAAATTGTATTAGTTTTGCCAAATATCAAAATGAATCCGCCATAGGTATACATGTCTCTGATTTTTAAGAAAACATTTTTATTATCAGCCACATAGGCTAGAGGCTTGGGCAGCACTATGGCTGAGACATGACTGGAAGGCTCAGGATTCCTTTTGCTTTAAACAAAAGACTGGGGGGCGCCTTGGAGGGGACCCACAAAGACAGCTTGAGTGGCATCTTTTCAGCACCTTAATATTCCTTCAAAAAATGTAGCCCACAAAAAAGGCAGAGAGTTGATGGTAGGTTGCTAGAAATTGGTCAAAACATAAATAATAAAAGAACAGATGTAGTATTCTAGAGAGTTCAGTGTGGGGGCTACAGACTGGAGCTCAGTAGACCCACATGGACTTGTGTCCACAAAACATGAAGGGAGATGCAAAGAAGGAAAGAAGGTGAGGGGGAGGCAGGAAGGAAGTCAGTCAGCACTAGTCTCCTACATCTTATAGCTCAGAGGAGGAGATAGGGTTAACGAGGTTACAGCCCGCTAGTGTAAAACCACAACTGTGACAGCTCCTACAGAGCAGCTTTCCATACCGATACGAGGACGTTTGGCAGAAGGAGCCCGATTCCTTCTGAGCATTCACAGGGGCTTCTCCAAGGAAGCGAAGCTTGAGCTGATAGAGGAACACTGCCTGCTAATCAGGAGACTGCACTGAGGCAGAGGGTCTCAGGCAGAGGGCAGGGTGTGCAAAGGCCCGTGGGTGAATGAATCACGGTCCACCTGCAAAGTGAAGAGCAGGGTTGTTGAAGCCCAGATGACGATGGAGTGAGGAGTCTGCAGAGCATCCTGACCGCATAGACTCAGGTGAAATGGCAAAGGGTTTGGTCCTCCTCCTAAGGAACCTAAGGGGACTGGAGGCCCACAGGGTTTTAAGCACAGGACAGGGTTTTTTTTTTTTTAATCACCATGGCTTCAGGGTGGACACTGATTTTTGGAGAGTGAAGGGGATGCAGAAAACCAGTTAGGATGGAAGCTATAGCAGCTGTGCAGGCTTAACGAGAATGCATCTTAGACTAAGGTAGTAGAGATAGAAGGTGGGGAGAGGAGGTCAGGAGGAGAGAAAGAGACAGAGACCAAGAAAGAAAAAGAGAGGGAGAATGAAGAGAAAGAGTTTGATATCGTATATTAGTGCATGTAGGTAGAATCTAGAAAAATGGTCCAGATGAACTTAGTTCTGGGGCAGGAATAGAGATGCAGGCCTAGAGAACAGGCGTGTGGACACAGGGGGAAAGGGCAGGGTGGCATGAACTTGGGAGATGAGGTTCGACATGAATACACCACCATGTGTAAAGCAGAGAGCCAGTGGGAAGCTGCTGTGCAGCACAGGGAGCTCAGCTCTGTGCGCTGTGCTGACCTAGAGGTGTGGGCTGGGGAGCGTGAAGGGAGCTCCAAGAGGGAGGGGATGCATGTTTACACAAAGCTGATTCATGTCATTGTACAGCAGAGATGAACGCAACGTTGTAAAGCCATTAACCTCCAGTTTTCTAAAAAAGAACCTTATACTTAAAAAATAGATATATACCATGGTGGCTCAGAGGGAGATTTCAGACTGGTTCAGTGGCGATCAGGGTTCTCAGCTGACAGCCACTGATGCCCTTCAATGAACACTGGGCAATTTCTAGCGATATGTAAGGTTATTTCACCTGAAATTGGGGGTGCAACTGGCATCTAGTGGGTAGAGTTCTGAAGCATTGCTAAATATCCTACAGTGCATAGAACAATGTTACAACAAAAATTTATTCAACCCAAATTTGAGTAATACCAAAACCTAAAAGGAAAGTTATGACCAACCTAGACAGCATATTAAAAACCAGAGACATTACTTTGCCAACAAAGGTCCATCTAGTCAAAGCTATGGTTTTTCCAGTGGTCATGTATGGATGTGAGAGTTGGACTATAAATAAAGCTGAGAGCCGAAGAATTGATGCTTTTGAACTGTGGTGTTGGAGAAGACTCTTGAGAGCCCCTTGGACTGCAAGGAGATCCAACCAGTCCATTCTGAAGGAGATCAGTCCTGAGCGTTCATTGGAAGGACTGATGTTGAAGCTGAAACTCCAGTACTTTGGCCACCTCATGCGAAGTTGACTCATTGGAAAAGACCCTGATGCTGGGAAAGATTGAAGGCAGGAGGAGAAGGGGATGATAGAGGATGAGATGGCTGGATGGCATCACTGACTCAATGGAGATGAGTTTGAGTAGACTCCAGGAGTTGGTGATGGACAGGCAGGCCTGGTGTGCTGTGGTCGGTGGGGTTGCGAAGAGACGGACAGAGTTGAGTGACTGAACCGAACTGAACTGAACTGAACTGCAAATTTAGAAAGCCTCGGCTACATTTGCCTTGTCCCTTCTCAGTCCCACTGAAGGTAGACCATCCCCACCTTCACATCACCCTGAGGATAACTGAGTCATGACAAGAGCATCGTCCATCGGAGAGCAGCAGGAAGGACCACTCAGGGGCCATGCAGCATCCAGCGAGCTCCCAGTGGGCTCAAAGGAAGCTCCTTTTTGCAGGTGAGGGCGAGCTGCACCATCCTCCCATCTTCCCCTCCCTCCCTCTCTTCCCTTCTTCTCCCCTTCCTGACTGCAGTCATCTGTCTCGAAGTCTGTGACAGATGGGGAGACTCGTCCTGCCCTTGGCTTCCAAACACACGTCTCTCTTTAGCTTCTGCCCAGTGTGTATAGACTCGTATCTGCTGCCCCCGTGGGCGGCCCATGAATGACTCTATCTTCAGGCTTGGGGAGCATTCAGGAGATACGCTAAGGGATTTTTGAAGTGCAGAAATACGGGAGAAACTTACTAATCAGTCCTTTGCATAATTATCCCAATGTATTATTTCGAATCAATGGTTCACCTTTCATATTATTTCTAATCAAACAACAGTTACTCTTTCTTCGTGGGCCCCATGGCACTTGGTGGTACCCTACACTTCCCCCTAGAATCAGGTTGAGGACCAGACCCCCATTCCTTTTACACTTTTCCCTTTTGCTCCTACTTCACCTCTCCCTCACCAACATTCACCTTCTCCCAGTGGCTTCCAGACAAGTTACCTCCCAGTCAGCTCTAGGGTTAGTCAAGCCTTCTCAAAAAAAGTTAGCTTCTCCAAAAAGTTAACTCTTAAGCACCTTTAGGGTAAGGGTGACTTGAGTCACAGTCCCAAGGCAGTAAACCTTCCTTAATATTTCTCTACCCCTTGTTCCTCTTTTGCAGACTTTCTCATTCTCATAGGGAAGGTTGCCTGCTTTACTTGTTTTGAGATAAGATTCACCACGTTGGCTTCTTAGAGAATGAGAGATCCATGATCTCACAAGGCAGACCAGAAACTGGAGGAGAGAGCAGGCAAGCGGGCAAGAATGGGTGAGGATAAGTGATTGTCAAAACACCAACCATAAAAAAGAAATACGGTCACTACATTCCATCAGTGAATACCAATTTTCTACATTTTCATGCTGAGGAAGCATCATCGCCATAATAATGGTCTGCATTGTAGAAACCAGAAGCGTTTGATATTTTATCACATCGCAGGTTCGTTTCTTTTCCAAAGCCCACCTTGCCCTTACATTATCATTGTTCTGCCATTTCTGAAAGTGCGTGATATTACCTTTGTAAGAACAATGACGCCTCTGGAAGATTTATCGATGAGTCTTCCACATGAAAAACTAAAAAAGAAAAGGACTTGGATTTGGCACTGATTGATTTTTCTGCCTTAATGTAATGGGTAGAAGATTGACTTTCCTCTAAGAAATTTCAGAGAAATATTTGTTTCTTTTCCACCCTTAAGGAGACAGTGATTCATTGTTTACCTTGCTGTTATGATTATGATAAATAGGGGAATTACACCGACGTTCACAGCAGATGCACAAAGCAATAGGAAGACTTTTTATTTATAGATGATTTCCAAATATTAACCCAGACTAAAATAAATGTGTGTGGTATGTGTCTATAGCTAAAGTCATTTCTACATAGTCCATGCGTAGCTTCAGAGGAGAAGGAAATAAATCCATTTATGGACTAGCCCAGGCGCATCTCAAGAATAGGCTGCCACCTGTATGAAGTGATTTCAAAGTCACTGGGAAGGACCTCCGTACCCTCTACTTGCTCTCCAACAGTACTTAGCAATGTTCACAATTTCTCACTTTTTAAATCTGAGCCCTTGTTAAAATGCAAATGTTAATGAAGAAGCAGAGACATTTAGCCATTACACACATCAATAATTGTATTGGTTGGGGTTCTTTAGAGAAATAGAACCAATAGGAGGTGTGTGTGTATATATATATATATAGAGAGAGAGAGAGAGAGAGATTTATTTTAGGGAATTGACTCATGTAATTGTGGAGGTTGACAGGTCTGAAATTTACAGAACAGGCCAGCAGTCTGGGAACTCCGGCAGGAGTCAATGTTGTCATCTTGAGTCCAAAAGCAATCTGGAGGCAGAATTCCTTCCTTCTTAAGAAGATCTCAGTCTTTTCTCTTAAGGCCTTTGACTGATTGGATGAGGCCCACCCCCATTATAGACAGTAATCTGCTTTTTCTCAAAGTCTACTGATTTAATGTTAATCATATTTTAAGAAGGCTTCCCAGGTGGCTCAGTGGTAAAAACCTGCCTGCAGTGCAGGAGACATGAGTTCCATGGGTTGGCAAGATCCCCCGGAGAAGGAAATGGCAACCCACTCCACCATTCTTACCTGGAGAATGCCATGGACAGAGGAGCCTGGCAGACTACAGCTCATAGGGTCACAAAGAATCAGGCACAAATGAGAGACTGAGCATGCACACACATATCTTAAAAAATACCTTCACAGCAACATCTAGACTAGTGTTTGATGGGACAGCTGGGCACTGTATCGTAGCCACATTGACAAAATTAACCATTACTAGCTTGGATTAGTCCATCACATTTATTTGCCAGTTTCCTGAGGGGCCAGTACTTGGAGAAGGCTAGTAAAAGAGAAGAGGAAAAAAGAACAACAGGACAGGAATACCCAACAACAAGGGGCATAAGTCAGACACTGCAGAGGGGAGCCCAAGGCCAGGGTGATGACAGTGGGGACACAGGGTATGGGATCTGGCCGAGGGGAAGGGGAAGGCGGGCATTGGAAGGAAAGTTTTCCCAGAAGATGGAGGATGACTACGGAAATAATCTCAGACAGAATTAGCCTAGAGCTTTAGAAAGCTCATCTGTAGAAGCCCTTGGACCACTCTTGAGCTAGTGCTTGTGGTACTTGGAAACAGTATCAGACTTTATTTTTGGGGGCTCCAAAATCACTGCAGATGGTGACTGCAGCCATGAAATAAAAAGACGCTTACTCCTTGCAAGAAAAGTTATGACCAACCTAGACAGCATATTAAAAACCAGAGACACTACTTTGCCAACAAAGGTCCGTCTAGTCAAGGCTATGGTTTTTCCAGTGGTCATATATGGATGTGAGAGTTGGACTATAAAGAAAGCTGAGTGCTGAAGAATTGATGCTTTTGAACTGTGGTGTTGGAGAAGACTCTTGTGAGTCCCTTGGACTGCAAGGAGATCCAACCAGTCCATCCTAAAAGAGATTAGTCCTGGGTGTTCATTGGAAGGACTGATATTGAAGCTGAAACTCCAATATTTTGGCCACCTGATGCAAAGAACTGACTCAGTGGAAGAGACCCTGATGCTGGGAAAGATTGAAGGTGGGAGGAGAAGGGGAGGACAGAGGATGAGATGGTTGGATGGCATCACCGACTCAATGGACATGAGTTTGGGTGGACTCCGGGAGTTGGTGATGGACGGGGAGGCCTGGCATGCTGCTGTCCACGGGGTTGCAAAGAGTCAGACACGACTGAGTGACTGAACTGAACTAAACTGAGTCTGTATTATTTAGTATTAGTATGAGAAGTAGCAAGAAGAGGAAGACATTGGTGTTCACCATGAGTCAGATTCTATCCTAGTTTCTTTATTTGTTAATTCATTTAATCTCCTCGACAATGAGATGAAAATGGCCCTATTGTTGTCCTCATTTTACAAATAAGAAAACAGACATAGAGCGGCTAAGCCACTTGCCCAGAGTCACACAGGTGGCAGTCAGCAGAGCTGGGATTTGAACCTGTGCAGTCGCCCTGCCCTCCTAGGTAGCAACTGAGCATGCACAATCCATCGTCAGACCTGGGCTCATTCTGTTGTCTCCAAAACTGCACTTGAAGATGTCGTTCAGTAAGTGGCTTTGTGTTCCGCGTGTTAGAACATATACAGACACAACATGTTCCTTTTAGTACCAGGAAATGATTGTATCTCCCAAGGAACTGGTTTACTTAGATGTATCAGATAAACTAACCCATTTGGCTTTCTCCTTCTGCTTAGTGTGTAATTCTCTTTTTCCATTTCAGTAGACTCCGTTTATGAATGCTTATTTTTCAGATTATGCCAAGCCCTGCTTGTCAGTAAGAAAGATATTAACCCTAAACAATTTGTAACATTTTATACATGATTTTGTTGCTTAAAATAATCCAGTAACTATGGACAGTGAGAAATTTCATATTTCTGAAGTCCTATTATCCCAGAAAATGAAGCTTTCAAAGTGATTTCTCTGACAGAAACAGCTGAGGCTCAAACACACACCAATATTTCAAGAAATCACGTTCCAAGGTTAAGTGGGTGGAGATAGGAATAGTCTGCTGGAGATTTCAGGCTTCAGAAGGACCAGATCATTCTCACCTGTGATATGCAGAGGAGCCAAACTTCCCATATCCAAACTCTAGGGGTCCAGTTATGAGAACACTAAATAGCACACAAGATTCTTGAAGAAAAATGATGCAGAAAGGTAGAAGCTTACACTTCTAAGGCCCAGAACAATTCCAGAAGGGGAATAAGGGAAGATAAAAATCTGCAGCTGGCTACAGGGTCCCAGCAAAGCAACACGTCTACTCGTTGGAGTTGGTCCCTGGTTTTGCTTCAGATCGTGCTTCTGTTTCTGCTGCCTCCCCAGCCCAGATTTCTCTCCGTGACCAAGACTGGTCTATACTGTCCATGCCCTGGCCTTGACTTGAGTAGAACCCAGCCTCCAATGTCTATAGAGCCCTGCCTCCACATCCTGTCAGTGGCCTCCATCTCACACCAAGCCTTCACTCCACTTTCACTTCTAACTCCCGCTTCCCAGTGATGGCCAACATCCTGCCTTATCTCTGCTCCAGCCCAGAGTGCCTCGACCTACTGACACCACAGCTAAAACACTGCCTTTATCCCACCCCTTCATGGTGGAATGGCAGTGCCCACACTGTCTGTGACATGGGGCAGAAGACCAGGGACACAGGCCAGGTACATCATCTAATACTGCATGGTCAGCACCTTCAGGACCATCAGACCAAGGTGGCATAGTCCCAGGTCCAGAAAAGTCTCAGCTTCCTTTCTACAAGTGCCCGAGTCAGATGCAATAGGACACGGCAATGCTCAGCTCATTTCTTGGCACAGCTAGAAGTGTCCATGGAGCTGTAGACAAGGCATCTTTTTCCTCCATACGGAGTGAGCCTTCCTATGAGTCAGCTAACTGGACAGAGTTGCCCATGGGTTACATCCTCAAATGCTCTGAACCAGCAACTGCAGGAAAAACCAGGTCAGAAACACTAAAGCCGAGGTTATGAGACAATCTGAAAAGTCCAGAAGACTTCATTGAGGTATACCTCACAAACCACACACACATCCTCAGCAAGAAAAATTCAGTCACGTGGTGATAATTGCAATAGCCTGAAGGATACTTGGGACACAGTAGTCTCAGAAGCTTCCAGTGACCACTGGTAACCAATGGTTTCTTCCAGGCTTCAACCAACCCCCTTTTCCTTCATAGTCCTTGGGATCCAGTGTCCAGGAGTCTCACCATGTGCTTGGACATCTTATGGTCTCAACTCCAAGTTTGAATGCTGAGCCATCCTTCAGGACTGCTGGGCCCACCTACACCAGAGCTGTCCATTTGAAAGCATCTTTCAGACCATCTCTAAGAAGTGTTTAGCTTTTGACGATTCTGCCCATCATCCTCATTATCATGCCATCAGCCTAGTCCTAGGTTGACCCATGCCGTCTCCCTGTGCTCTCATCCAGAGAGCATGACCTTTATGTACCTGAGAAAAAAAATGTATAGTAATTACATTTATATCGGCTTCCCTGGTGTCTTAGACGGTAAAGAGTCTGCCTGCCATGCAGGAGAACTGGGTTTGATCCCTGGGTCAGGGCGATCCCTACAGAAGGGAATGGCTACCCACTCCAGTATTCTTGCCTGGAGAATTCCATGGACAGGGGTGCCTGGTGGGCTACAGTCCTTTGTAGCCCTTTGTCACAGGGTTGCAAAGAGTGAAACATGACTGAGAGACTTTCACCATCATCAATGGCATTTATATGGTGTCTGAGCTACCCTGGCTAAAAGCTGTGCATGGATAGAGAATTTGCCAAATGAGACAGACTGTGGAATTCTTTATCAACAAATGATCCATCCCATTGCAAACGATAGAAGACCCAACACCAACTAGCTTAAACAAAAATGGGATTCACTGACCTGCATAACAGAGGAGTCCAATGATAGAGCTTAATGGCTCCAGGTTCAGCAGGATTCAGGGCCCAAACAACGTCATTAGGATTTAGTTTTTCTTTTTCCTGCAATTTCACAACGTTGTCTTCTTCTATGTTGACTTTGGAGAAGGCAATGGCACCCCACTCCAGTATTCTTGCCTGGGAAATCCCATGGGCAGAGGAGACTGGTAGGCTGCAGTCCATGGGGTCGCTAGGAGTCAGACACGACTGAACGACTTCACTTTCACTTTTCACTTTCATGCACTGGAGAAGGAAATGGCAACCCACTCCAGTGTTCTTGCCTGGAGAATCCCAGGGACAGGGGAGCCTGGTGGGCTGCCGGCTATGGGGTCACACAGAGTTGGACACGACTGAAGTGACTTAGCAGCAGCATGTTGACTTTAAATACAGGGTCAGATCAGATCAGATCAGTCGCTCAGTCGTGTCCGACTCTTTGCAACCCCATGAATCACAGCACGCCAGGCCTTGGTACAAATGGTATTAAAATACTGGCAGCAAATTCAGTGCTTACATCTTCTGGGGGTTTAGGCCCAACCAGAAATATTGAGTCCACTTTCTCAACCTTTGTTCTGATTGACCTAATTTAGGTCAAGTGCTATTCTTGGACCTGACTGTTATGTAGAGAAAAAGTGCATAGTGTAAGGTAAGATTCTGGTGTGTATCAGTTAAAATTCTAGCTGAAAAGAAGAAAACCAATTCATATTAATTCATTTAAAAAGCTTAAGTGAGGTCTTCCCGAATATCTTTCTCTCTAAATGTAAGCTCTGCTATCAACTGTGTTGACATCATTGTCAGACACACTCTTCCCAGTAGGGGAAAGGCGGTCACAAGTAGCTCCAGACGCATATCAAACCAACTTAGCACTCCAGTAAAAAAAAAAAAAAAAAATATCTCTTTCCTGGTATCTCCAGCCTAAGTCCCAGAGAAGGTTCTCATTAGCTAAGACTGAGTCACACGCCCACATGTCAACCAATTGCCATTGGTCAAGAATAAGAAATACTGTAACTGGCCTGGCCTAAGGCATTTTAACATTTGATTAAAAGCATGGTGCTCTGGGCTTCCCTGGTAGCTCAGTGGTAAAGAATCCATCTGCCAATGCAGAAGACACAGGTTTGATCCCTGGTCTGGGAAGATCCCACATGCCACATGCAACAAAGCCCGTGTACCACAACTACTGAACTTGTGCTCTAGGGCCCGGGAGCTGCAACTGCTGAGCCCATGTGCCCTTGAACCTGTGCCCCACAGCAAGAGAAGCCACTGCAATGAGAAGTCTGTGCACTGCGACAGAGTAACCCCGGCTCACGAGACTAGAGAAAGCCTACGTGCAGCAGTGAAGATCCAGCACAGCCAAAATAAATAAATAAATAAATAAATAAATAAATAAATATATATATATATATATATATATTAAGTACGGGGCTCCAAAACTAAACAGAAAAAAAAAAATGAAAGTGTTGGTCACTCGGTTTTGTTCAACTCTTTGTGACCCCATGGACTGTAACCAGGCTCCTCTGCCCATGGGATTTTTCAGGCAAGAATACCGGAGTGGGTTGCCACTTCGCTCTCCAGGGAATCTTCTCGACACAGATATCTAACCTAGGTCTCCTGTATCTCCTGCATTGCAGGTGGATTCTTTACCCACTGAGTCATCAAGGAAGCCCCCAAAACTAAATGGCCAGGAGTTAAATCTCACTTCCTCTTTATATCAGTTACATGCTCTTTAAATCATTGTTTTCTTCATTTGTAAAATGGAGAGAATAGTTCAACCTTGTAGGAAATCAAAAAAGCTAATAGGTGCAAAGTGCTAATAGGTGTAAAGTGCTTAGAACAAATCTGGTCCATCCTACACATCAAATAAACTAGATTCTTTGCTTATTCCCATAACAACGATGAGGATGATGATGGTTTGTCCTTCCCTGGATGGGGGGAGTGTGGTGAGCCACACAAAAAGCATTTTCTGAGAGTGAGAGAGAGATGATTTCTGAGAGTGAGAGAGGGTTCCTGTATGACGCCATGGCGTATATGTAATCGATTGACATTCACATAGGATCTGGGGTACAGGTACGTGTGTGTGAGTGACGTGTATTGGCATATGGGAAGAGGGCTTGGAGACAAAGTGCTCCCTGTAATTATTTTTAAACCTGTCAGTGGTGTCTCCTGACCCCTTTAATGAGGAGACAGAGGAAGTCTGGGTTTGTGGTGGTGGGACCCGATTTGACTTGAGTCTGAGTTTGTGGTGGTGGGACCCGTTTTGACTTGAGTCTGAGTTTGTGGTGGTGGGACCCGATTTGACTTGAGTCTGAGTTTGTGGTGGTGGGACCCGCTTTGACTTGAGTCTGAGTTTGTGGTGGTGGGACCCGCTTTGACTTGAGTCTGAGTTTGTGGTGGTGGGACCCGCTTGACTTGAGTCTGAGTTTGTGGTGGTGGGACCCGCTTTGACTTGAGTCTGAGTTTGTGGTGGTGGGACCCGCTTTGACTTGAGTCTGAGTTTGTGGTGGTGGGACCCGCTTTGACTTGAGTCTGAGTTTGTGGTGGTGGGACCCGCTTTGACTTGAGTCTGAGTTTGTGGTGGTGGGACCTGCTTTGACTTGAGTCTGAGTTTGTGGTGGTGGGACCCGCTTTGACTTGAGTCTGAGTTTGTGGTGGTGGGACCTGCTTTGACTTGAGTATGAGTTTGTGGTGGTGGGACCTGATTTGACTTGAGTCTGAGTTTGTGGTGGTGGGACCCGCTTTGACTTGAGTCTGAGTTTGTGGTGGTGGGACCTGATTTGACTTGAGTCTGAGTTTGTGGTGGTGGGACCCGCTTTGACTTGAGTCTGAGTTTGTGGTGGTGGGACCTGCTTTGACTTGAGTCTGAGTTTGTGGTGGTGGGACCCGATTTGACTTGAGTCTGAGTTTGTGGTGGTGGGACCCGCTTTGACTTGAGTCTGAGTTTGTGGTGGTGGGACCTGCTTTGACTTGAGTCTGAGTCTGTGGTGGTGGGACCTGCTTTGACTTGAGTCAGAGTCTGTGGTGGTGGGACCTGCTTTGACTTGAGTCTGAGTCTGTGGTGGTGGGACCTGCTTTGACTTGATTCTGAGTTTGTGGTGGTGGGACCCGCTTTGACTTGAGTCTGAGTCTGTGGTGGTGGGACCTGCTTTGACTTGAGTCTGAGTTTGTGGTGGTGGGACCCGATTTGTCTTGAGTCTGAGTTTGTGGTGGTGGGACCCGCTTTGACTTGAGTCTGAGTCTGTGGTGGTGGGACCTGCTTTGACTTGAGTCTGAGTTTGTGGTGGTGGGACCCGATTTGTCTTGAGTCTGAGTTTGTGGTGGTGGGACCCGCTTTGACTTGCCTTCACTGCATCCATTATGGTCCCGAGTGCGCAGCCCAGCATCACTGCAGCGAGACACTGGTGGCTCGAATAGAGCTAGTGGTTTCCAGTGGTGGTCTGGCTAATGCTGAGAGAAAATCTGAATAATGACAAAGCAACTTTTTGCCTGTATTCAACAAGAAGGTTTTTATCCCCCTAAAAAACTCATGAATTCACCTCATAAAATTTCCTAAGTACATCTCATGTACCCAGCACCCTCTTAAGGCCCAGAGCTGAAGTACAGGGGAAAAAAAAAAAGAATTAGAGTTGAAGATAATAAAGCCTAGAGCTAGAGGCATGCTCAGGAGAAGCCAGAAAACTGTGTTTGTTTTAAGCAAAAGTGTTATCCTTTTGAAATGATTTCCTATATTTATCTTCTGAGAGCAGAGTCCACATTAGATAGACCATAAATCTAACTGAGCTCTGAGAAATAATATATTCTCAGACTTGCCTGAGGTGGGGTTTGCATGGCTGTATGTTTTTCTTGGTTTCATTTGCATGAGAGAAAAAGAAAAAAAGAATAGAAAAAAAGCTTAGCAAGCACAGCTGTAAGGCTTTCATTTCAGCAGGCTATTAAAATGACTTAGCTCAAAAGGTAAATTTTGATTTTTCTTGAGCAGGTCTTTCACAAAAAGGTAGCCCTATAATTTTCTTCTAAATTTAGATTATTTTGTAGATTGTCCATCTGTCTTTCATTTAGTCAATCACCTAAAATGCTTTCATACAGTCATGAGTAAAGGAGAAGGAAGTTGAGGTTTGTGTTTTTTTTTTTCCCCCTAAGCCTTTAAGGAAAAGTGTTGAATTGATCACCTCAGACGTGATTCTTCAACTAACTTCGCTGAAATAGAGAAGGCTTGTAAATACATGCTCAACACTTTTTTTGTCTAATGTTTTTTTGTTTATAGTCCTCCTCCAGTAAATGATTGAAATCATTGTCTACTTCCTCATTCACCATTCTTTGCTCTGAGTTGAGAAAGCTGTTTGTCACAGGATGTAATAAAACATTTTAATCAACTGGATGAAACAGGCGAATTATGCCTTGAGCAGTGGGACCCTGTGCTTGGAAAGAATTGGCCTGACCTCTTGCATGTCTAACCTGTGGGGCAATGAGTGTCTTCTGAAGTGGAAGGGTGGTCACCCATGGGGAAGTGAAAGCTGGTGTTTCATTGGAAGACGCTCTTGCTGATACCTTGCTTGCCAAGCACAGAAAATTGGCTCGAAAGCAAAATCAGTTGCAACACACAGTATTTGGAGAGATTTTTGAAGTGGAACAAATTTCCCCCTTTCTAAAATCATAATAATTTGCCGAACAGAAACTGTGGTCTAGGAGGAATCCATCTGAAAAGAGTTGGGTATTAAAAATAGCTACTAATCACTCCCTGTCTAGTCTCATGGAGCCAAGTTTAGACCCAATAAAAGTTGTATGACATTCTAATGATATCCAGCTGTTACAATCCAATGAGTGAGACCACAGAAATCAAAGGAAAGCCTTTACTCAGCTGGATTCTTATACCAAAATCAATGATACCATGACTCTTTGGCTGTTTGAATCTTCTGGGGGAAAGAAAATGACAGCCATGTATTCTAGACAATAATAACAGCTACCACTTCTTATGGTTATTGGTTATCTAAGTGCCTGGCAAATTTTAACCTGTAAGCCTGTATTAGACATGAACAAAATCACTCAAGTCTCTCAGTTACTGTGTAGTAGATTGGTCAGGGGTACCATCGACAATGTTAGAAGATTTTGCATCTACTTTGCTGACAAAGTGCAGCTTGACATCAATTTAAGGACTTTTATTTGTTTTCACTTATTTTTACAAAATGGCTTCCCTGGTGGCTCAGTGGTAAAAAAAAAAAAAAAAAAATCCCCCTGCAGTGCAGGAAACACGGGTTCAGTGCCTGGGTGAGGAAGATCCCCCTGGAGAAGGAAATAGCAATCCACTCCAGTAATATTGCCTGGGAAATCCCATGGACAGAGGAGTTTGGCGGGCTACAATCTATGGGGTCGCAAAGAGTTGAACATGACTTAGTGGCTAAAAAACAACATTTTTACAAAACAAAGCTCTTTGACTTATGTTTCAAGTAATTTTGCAAGTGAATGTAATGCGTTTCTCTCCCTTCAGACATCACGGTAGAGTAGGAAGTGTATTGATCCAGACAAGTTATTAACCACCTACCTTTCAGTGCAGGGTGCTTCTCTTCTGCACAAAGACAGAAAGTCATTTGACTTCGGTTGTTGAAGGTTAAAATGACATAAAACATGCAAAGGATCTGGTCATTCTTGGCACTTACTAGGTGCTTAATAATCATTTATCTTCCCAATTATTTTCTGGTCCCAGTCATTCATTTGTCCACACATTAGACAGCTTCACATTTGGGTTTTGTTTGCAAGTGCCCACTTGTCACCAAAGGTCAGACTGTCCTGCCCCCAAGACCAGATGCCAACACATGTTAACGCATCTGTAATATTGCTCCTTAACCACTAGTGTTATTCTTCTGTTCGGTGAACCCCTGCTGAGCACCTATTCCCCTGAAGCCATGTGGTGGGGATACTAAGATGAAGAAGACCCAAGGCCAGCACTCATAAAGCCTCAATACCTTGTGAGGAAAGTGGGTAAGAAAATCAACAATTATATCTCAGTGTCATAAGTTTTACCCAGGAGGTCTGCACACAATGTTTGAAAGAAGAGAATTTGGGCTCCCCATGGGCAACAGAGGGGAAAAGGAAGTCCAAGAATGTTTTAACTGAGTGTACACCTAGCAGAAGTTTTAGCCAAACAAGAGGAGGACAGAAAAGGATGCAGGTAAGAGGGTTCAAGGTAAAAGAAGCTATTGCCTCTTTTTTGGTGGCACAAAATCCACCACACTTAGTGTCTATAATCTCGTACTTCAACTCACCATGGATAAAGATGGAAGAACTGTTAATATGGAGCGTCTCTTGTGGCCAAGGTGGACTGTTAAAAGGATGTAAAGATGGAATGAATACCTTCAGGGAGCTTGAAATAGAAAAGAGTGAGATGCATAGATGGCAGACAACCATGTAAGGCTAGAAACTGACAATTACTGCTGGAACTGTCCAAGCTACCCAGGATTGATGAGTGCTTTAGAGTGACTGTTGAATTTATTTTACAGAACTGGTGGCTTCTCAGGACTAAAGGAGTTGCGTGCCAAAGTATTAGAGCCTAAGACTTCCACGTCCAGTCTCAGAGACAAAGTTGGAACAGGTACCAAAGCACCATTCCTGTGCCCAAAGGGATGTTTCCAAGGTGAGAACATGAAAGTGAGTGAATTGTGTGTCATCTTATATTTTGAAATAATAGACAAGTTGTAAAAATGGTTAAGCACTTAAGCAGTGGGGAAGAAAGCAGCGGACCTAAGTATCTTTGGAAGGCAGTGTTTTGACTGGATCCTATAAGGCTAAACATAAGAAGACTACACACAAATATCTGGATCTTCATGACCCAGATAATCACGATGGTGTGATCATGCACCAAGAGCCAGACATCCTGGAATGTGAAGTCAAGTGGGCCTTAGGAAGCATCACTACAAACAAAGCTAGTGAAGGTGATGGAATTCCAGTTGAGCTATTTCAAATCCTAAAAGATGATGCTTTAAAATGCTGCACTCAGTATGCCAGCAAATTTGAAAAACTCAGCAGTGGCCACAGGACTGGAAAAGGTCAGTTTTCATTCCAATTCCAAAGAAAGGCAATGCCAAAGAATGCTCAAACTACCGCACAATTGTACTCATTTCACACACTAGTAAAGTAATGCTCAAAATTCTCCAAGCCAGGCTTCAACAGTATGTGAACCATGAACTTCCAGATGTTCAAGCTGGATTTAGAAAAGGCAGAGGAGCCAGAGATCAAATTGCCAACATCCATTGGATCATAAAAAAAGCAAGAGTTCCAGAAAGAAAATCTATTTCTGCTTTATAGACTACACCAAAGCATTTGACTGTGTGGATCACAGCAAATTGTGGAAAATTCTCCAAGAGATGGAAATACCAGACCACCTGACCTGCCTCTTGACAAATCTGTATGCACGTCAAGAAGCAACAGTTAGAATTGGACATGGAACAACAGACTGGTTCCAAACAGGAAAAGGAGTACATCAAGGCTGTGTATTGTCACCCTGCTAATTTAACTTATATGCAGAGTACATCATGAGAAACTCTGGGCTGGAAGAAGCACAAGCTGGAATCAAGATTGCCGGGAGAAATATCAATAACCTCAGATATGCAGATGACACCACCCTCATGGCAGAAAGCGAAGAAGATCTAAAGAGCCTCTTGATGAAAATGAAAGAAGAGACTGAAAAAGTTGGCTTAAAATTCAACATTCAAAAAACTAAGATCATGACATCTGGTCCCATCACTTCATGGTAAATAGATGGGAAACAGTGGAAACAGTGATAGACTTTATTTTCTTGGGCTCCAAAATCACTGCAGATGGTGACTGCAGTCATGAAATTAAAATATGCTTGCTCCTTGGAAGAAAAGCAATGACCAACCTAGAGAGCATATTAAAAAGCAGAGACATTACTTCACCAACAAAGGTCCATCTAGTCAAAGCTATGGTTTTTCCAGTGGTCATGTATGGATGTGAGAAAGAAAAGAAAGTGAAGTTTCAGTTGTGTCTGACTCTTTGCAATCCATGGACTGTAGCCTACCAGGTTCCTCCATCCATGGGATTTTTCAGGCAAGAATACTGGAATGAGTTGTTGCCATTTCCTTCTCCAGGAGATCTTCCTGACCCAGGAATTGAACCCAGGTCTCCCACATTGTAGGCAGATGCTTTACTGTCTGAGCCGCGAGGGAAGCTCTCATGGATGTGAGAGTTGGACTATAAAGAAAGCTGAGCGCCGAAGAACTGATGCTTTTGAACTGTGGTGTTGGAGAAGACTCTTGAGAGTCCCTTGGACAGCAAGGAGATCTAATCAGTCCATCCTAAAGGAAATCAGTCCTGAATATTCATTGGAAGGACTGATGTTGAAGCTGAAACTCCAATACTTTGGCCACCTGTTGCGAATAATTGACTCATTGGAAAAGACTCTGATGTTGCCAAAGATTGAAGGTGGGAGGAGAAGGGGATGACAGAGGATGAGATGGTTCGATGGCATCACCGACTCGATGGACATGAGTTTGAGCAAACTCCGGGAGTTGGAGATGGACAGGGAGGCCTGCTGTGATGCAGTCCATAGGGCTGCAAAGAGTCGGACATGACTGAGTGACTGAACTGAACTGAACTGAACACATAAATACTGTAGTTGGTGAATTGTTCCACACAAGGATATGTGTTCACAATTCTGAAACTATTTGATATGCTTTATAGGGTTGAGCTAATAAGTAAACATATTTTATAATGCAACTCAAAAAGTATTACTGTCAACAACTAAGCCTTTATTGTTAAACCAAATGTACTTTCAAATTATATTTATATACAGAATAAAATATAAAGAGTTCGCTTATAAGATATCATACATAAGTGATATTAACATTATCTTGAGAAATGCAGTTTGATGAGGATTCAGCTTGAGTAAAAGATTAGTCTCTTAAGTACAACCTATTTTTTCACTGCTAATGAGAGAGAATCCACAAACTTTATGTCAAGAGGAAGTCCCGCATTTCTTGGTTTGCTCTTGGAAGTCCATGATTCTTTAGATTTGGAGGAAGGAATGGACCATAAAGGAGTTCATTGCTGAATCCAGCATGTGAAGGTGGAGGAACTCCATCTGATGGGGTGTTCCTCTGGATCCACTGGCCTTGATGACCCCGCGGGTGGAGGCCAAGGTGGATGAATACCGTGTGGCAGCTCAGGAGGCCTGGGTGGAGTTCCGGGGAGGGGGGCAGGGCAGAACACAGCATTGTTTTAAATCCTAGGACCCCTCCTGCAGAAGCGACCACCTGGGCTTGACTCTTGGCCTCCTGGCAGGGTTGGAGAAACTCTTTGTGGATGCTAAGTCTCGTGATCTCCTCTATGACTTCAAGCATCATTAGCATTTCCTCTATCTCTTCTTTCTGTATCGAGCGTTTGGGTTTCTCTTTCAGCTCTTTAACCAAGGAAGTTAATTTTTCCATCAACATCAAGTTGGTCCTCTTCACCTTCTTGTAAGCATTTGTAAGTTGGCTTATGTTTACAGACTCTTTTTCTAGCCTGGCACTCTCTAGAACCAATTCAGTTTCTGCATACTCCTTTTCAGCCACCCTTAACTTGTCAGAGCAGTTGGCATTTCTCATTAATCCATGCAGCCAGTGTTTCTAAGAGCTGTCTTTCACGTCTTACGTAAAGTCAGCTTCTAACAGACTGAACAAGTCTTAATGTAAATAGGAGACCCACCAATAAGGTGATGGCAAGCAGACACATCCCTGCCTCTCTTTGAATGCTGCAGAAAGTGACTTGTGGACTCAGGTCATTGAGCAATGGCTTCACTACCACCTCACTCACCTTCCAAAGGGCCAGCCCAAAGCCAGGCTCCACAGAGGATCACAGCCACTGCATTACACTAGGCCTACCACAGGGTTCTGCCTGGTAACCGTGGGTCCACCAGCCACAACAGAACCAGGAGAAGCCCCCAGCGTTCCACCCAGAACCCAACCAGCAACTGCCAGCCTGGACTGGTCAGTGGTACGATTGCTGGAGCTGGGAGACTTGCGGATAAAATATACTCATCTTCAAAAAATAAAAAAAGATAAATAAATTGTAGATAATGAGATCCAGGTTTCTCATAATTAGAGAAACAGATTCTAAAAAGAAAGGGTTGGGGTAAGAAAGAACCCTATGGTGTTAGATTGGAGTTGGAGAAATCAGTGTGAACTGATTTTTAAAATATATATAAACGAGAGATATGAAAAAAATATATATAACTGTGTGTGTGTATGAATTAGTACATATACACATATCTCTAGCTTTGTCTGCTGTGAGAGACTAGAAGCATGACACCTGAGTAGCAATGAGCCCTCCTAGCATCCAAACTTTGGCTTCCAAATACTGTTCTTCAATAAAAGAAATCAGGGTCCTCTTTGGAGTGGTAGATGATCCCAGAGGTGGGGCAGGGTAAATACAAGATGAGCAATGCACAAAAACAAACAAACAAACAAACAAACAAACAAAGTTTCTTGAGAGAGAGAAAGAAAGAAAAAAAATGGACTGAGGCATATTGAAAGGCACGGACATCTACTTGAAAGAGCCCCCAGTGGCCAACTGAAACAGTTTAAGCAACAGAATAATGGATCTGGGTCATAACCCAAAGGATAGAGCAAATATCCTTACGTCCATGTAAATAAATAACTGAATAAATAAGTACAACTCGGAGAAGGAACAACTCTCTCTATAGATCTCCTACTAACAAATGTAGAAGGACTAAAGAAACTAGAAAGTCTCCATGACCACACTCCAGTGGTAATTGTTGCAGGTAAGATTCATGGGTAAAAGATGGCATTTAGTGGGGCCAGTGTTTAGGGAGAAACAGGATTTTTGTGTAGCTTCAAAATATCTCTTCCCAAAACTATATGTACTAGTTTTAAAGTGAAAGATGGTAATTTACAGTCGAAAAACCTGTAGCTAAATGGTCAAGGTTAACATCACTAGTAACAACTCCACATCATGAATCCTTGATATGATGCCCTGAGAAAAATCTCTCTGTGGTGTTCTTCTCAATAATACAGTCTCACTGTCCTCATGAGAAATCATTACACAGACCCAAACTGAAGACACCAGAGATCGTGAAAGGCAAGGAAAGTCCGAGAAACTGTCACGGACTGGAGGAGACCGATAAGACACGATGACTAAATGCAAAGTGAAACCTTGGATCAGAAGGGGAAAAAAAGGACTTTGGTGGAGAAATTGGTAATATCTGAATAAAATCTGTAGTTTATAGTATTATACCAGTATAAACTTCTTAACACCGGTCATGTCACTATGATTCTGTGTGATGTTAACATTATGGAAGCCTGAGTAGAGAGTATTTGGAAACTCTTCCAGAAGTCTAAAATTATTCCAAAAAGTTTAAAAAATAAAATCCAAAAGCATTTAAGTCTCATGCGTCATCTTTCTATAAGTGGATTTGGTATCCTCTGGGACTGTAGTTGTTGAGTTGCTGAGTCCTGTCCAGCTCTTTTGAGACCCTGTAGACTGTAGCCCGCCAGGCTCCTCCGTCCATGGGATTCTCCAGACAAGATTATGGGAGGGCATTGCCGTTTCCTCCTCCAGGGGTTTTCTCAACCCAGGGATCGAACCCTCATCTCCTGTACGGCAGGCAGATTCTTCCCCACTGGGGAAGCTGTCAGTTTCCTATTGCTGCAGCAGCAAATTATCAGAAATCAAACGGTTTATATAACAACACCAACTTGTTACCTTATAGTTCCGTAGGTCAGAATTCTGTGTGAGTCTCACTCGACTAAAATAGATGTTAGTAGGACTGCTTTCCTTCCAAAAAGCTCTAGTGATGAACCCTTTTCTTTGCCTTTTTCAGCTTCCGGGATGCCTGCACTCCTCGGCTCACAGTCGCTTCCTCCATTTCAGAGCCCGCACTCTCGGGTCACGTGGCCGTCTCTGTGACCTGCCTTCCATCGTCACAGCTCCCTGACTAGAGCTGGGAAAGATTTTCCTCTTTTAATGATACATGTGACCAAATTGATTAAATTGTACCTACCCACATAATCCTCTCTCATTTCAGAGTCCTTAACTTATTCCCATTTGCAGAGTTCCTTTTGCCACGGAACACAACATAGTCACAGTTGTGGGGATTAGGACATCCTTGGGGTGGGGGGGTGCAGACCATTGCTCAGCTATGACAGGGACTTTTTGGTGGAAAGGAGACTTAATGCTCTGCATGGGAAACCCCCCACCAGCCCCCGCCAAAAAACATGAGACAAATTCCCAGGGCTTCCTTTTTGAAATCAGTGAAGTATCCTACACAGTGCTACTTTTCTCTTCTTTTTTTTTATTTTTCGATGTGGACCTTTTTTTTTTTTTTTTTTTTTTTATTTTTTTTTTTTTTAACTGACGGCTATTTGCTATACAGAATTGGACCATATTTTTAAAGTCTTTATTGAATTTGTTACAATATTGCTTCTGTTTGTATTTTGTTTTTTTGGCTTCAAGGCACATGGGATCTTATTTCCGCAACCTGGGATCAAGCCCTCATCCCCTGCTTTGCAAGGCAAAGTATCAACCACTGGCACTGCCAGGGAAGTCCCCATAAGATATTCTTAATTAATTAATGATTGATGATTTGTACTGAAAATAAAGTTACCATAAAATACTACTACAGTCAGTGTTGGACTGCCTCTTGGGTGGTTCGTCTTTATTCGAACGGCATTCTCCTTTCCAGTATGTAGGAATATATAGCCATTTTTACAGCTACACATTCGGGCCCTCCATTCTCAATGGGCTGGGTCTGGGCATCCTAGAAGTACCACTCATCTTGTTCTGTGACCCCTCTGTGCCAGTGCCCTGCCCAGCATCGGGCACAGGGTAAATAATGAATCAGTAATTGTTGAAATGAACCTCAGTAGTATATTTGCTTCTGCCATCCATGCAGTGGACCCACACAGTCTTGCTTTCTCTCTGCTTTGGCCTGTTAAGAAACGGAAACCCATTTTTCACCCTGCTTCCAGGAGAATATGAGAAGGCAGAAAGAAAGGATTTTTTTCCCTCTAATTTTGGTGTGGCAGAGCAGATGATATGTGTGTGATGGTCTTTGATGCAAACAGAAAGAGCCAGGCTGAAAATAAAATTTTCATGGGTTATTTAAATGTTAAATCTCAGCACTCTGAAGCACCTTCCTTATACAATGCTCATACCCTCAGATTGTTCTCGGATATTTATGTGAATAAATGTATATTTTATTCATGGGCCTTTCACAAGCTCTGCTAATAGTTTTTTAGAACCATTTGCTGAAGCAGCTAAACCTAGAAGGCTCATTACCACCACCTGAAGTGCTTTTTTAAAATACTGATGTCCTATTAAAGCATATATATGGAATTTAGAAAGATGGTAACGATGACCCTGTATGCGAGACAGCAAAAGAGACACAGATGTAAAGAACAGACTTTTGGACTCAGTGGAAGAAGGCGAGGGTGGGATGATTTGAGAGCATAGCATTGAAACATGTATATTATCATGCGTGAAATAGATCACCAGTCCAGGTTCGATGCATGAGACAGGGCGCTCAGGGCCGGTGCACTGGGATGACCCTGAGGGATGGGATGGGGAGGGAGGTGGGAGGGGGGTTCAGGATGGGGGACACATGCACACCTATGGCTGATTCATGTCAATGTATGGTGAAAACCACCACAATATTGTAAAGTAATTAGCCTCCAATGAAAAATTTTTTTAAAATACTGATATCCATGCTTGCCCTTAAAAATTCTGATTTAATTATCCAGGTAGAGTCACAGGCATCAGTACACTGAAGCTCCCCAAATGATTGCCACATGGAACCAGGATGGAAAACCATGACGCTAAAGATCCAAAGCGTGTTTGTTACTATTAAAGCCCAAAATGCGTTTTTACGGAAACAATGGAGGTGAGGCGGCTGAAACATGCCATTTCCTAGGTGCCAGTGACATCCACACTGATCCAGTGGTTCCTGGCAAGGGCTAACCAGCACAGGCCTTTTCACTCACCCACTCCCATTCAAATGCTTTATTCTGGAAGCATCACTCTTCTCTCCCTTGTCATTCCTGCCCCCGCCCCACTTCTCTGTCTTCATTCTGTGGCTGAACCAGAATTAATGCTCCAGGTGCTGCCCTGTCTGCCCCCTGCAGCCACGTCCAGGCACCCACATTTGTCATTTTCGTGGCTCTGCTGTTTTCTTTCATCCTCCTGTCATATATCCTCATCCCTCATAATCCTTGGCTATTTCTAAACACAAATAATAGCAAGAGTCAGCATGGGAAAGGAATTCAGGTGATGTACGGAGGCTGCCATAGAAATGTGCCTCTCAGCTCTCCAGCTGCAGGGAGCATGATTGACCTACGGGTCCTGTGCGATGGTCTGAAATCTACCAACCTGTTAGCAGGAGGCTACGCTTCCCTTGGGGGCTCCCAGCCAAGGCTTGAGCATGGGGGGGCGCTAAATCTAGCCTGCCCCTGGGGGCCTTAAGCTCCTCTTACTGGTGACTTGGGCTCTACGGCTCCCTATCGGCCTTGCCAAACTTACCTAAAGCCGCAACACCCACTGTTTGTGTGTGTGTGTTTAGTCACACAGTGGTGTCTGACTCTTTGTGACCCCATGGACCATAGCCTGCCAGGCTTCTTTGTCCATGTGATTTCCCAGGCAAGAATACTGGAGTGGATTGCTATTTCCTCTTCCAGGGGATCTTCCCCACCCAGGGATCGCACTGCAGGCATGTACTTTGTCCCTGTACCACCTGGATCACCTACGCTTTATTCTTCTTTTTCTCTTCCTTCCCTAAGGTCAGACGCATTGTTGGTTCTCCAAGCCCTTCCCAGCTCCTCCTTCGTTTCCCTCCCAGTTGTTTCTGCAGGCAAGTTTTTTTGCACATACATCCCATCATGGCGTCTGCTTCATCTTCTTCCTCTTTTTGTTTTAAGAAGAACATCTGAGTTTATTAAATAAACATTCGATGAAGCCCTAATTTAGCCAGTCAACTTGGGCAAGTTTAACGTACTAGACATTCTATTGGCAAGTGACCGAAAAACATTTTTAAATGGCTAAAATGACCACTTTTGAATGCTTGAGGTAAGCGAGCTACTAAATGTTTTACATGCAGTCGCATCAAATCCTTAAACTTTGTAGGGCAGTAGCACTCCCTCTAAGGTCAAGTGGGCCTTAGAAAGCATCACTACGAACAAAGCCAGTGGAGGTGATGGAATTCCAGTTGAGCTATTCCAAATCCTGAAAGATGACGCTGTGAAAGTGCTGCACTCAATATGCCAGCAAATTTGGAAAACTCAGCAGTGGCCACAGGACTGGAAAAGGTCAGTTTTCATTCCAAACCCAAAGAAAGGCAATGCCAAAGAATGCTCAAACTACCACACAATTGCACTCATCTCACACGCTAGTCAAGTAATGCACAAAATTCTCCAAGCCAGGCTTCAGCAATATGTGAACCGTGAATTTCCAGATGTTCAAGCTGGTTTTAGAAAAGGCAGAGGAACCAGAGATCAAATTGCCAACATCCGCTGGATCATGGAAAAAGCAAGAGAGTTCCAGAAAAGCATCTATTTCTGCTTTATTGACTACGCCAAAGCCTTTGACTGTGTGGATCACAATAAACTGTGGAAAATTCTGAAAGAGATGGGAATACCAAACCACCTGATCTGCCTCTTGAGAAATTTGTATGCAGGTCAGGAAGCAACAGTTAGAACTGGACATGGAACAACAGACTGGTTCCAAATAGGAAAAGGAGTACTTCAAGGCTGTATATTGTCACCCTGTTTATTTAACTTCTATGCAGAGTACATCATGAGAAACGCTGGACTGGAAGAAACACAAGCTGGAATCAAGATTGCCAGGAGAAATATCAATAACCTCAGATATGCAGATGACACCACCCTTATAGCAGAAAGTGAAGAGGAACTCAAAAGCCTCTTGATGAAAGTGAAAGTGGAGAGTGAAAAAGTTGGCTTAAAGCTCAACATTCAGAAAACGAAGATCATGGCATCCAGTCCCATCACTTCATGGGAAATAGATGGGGAAACAGTGGAAACAGTGTCAGACTTTATTTTTCTGGGCTCCAAAATCACTGCAGATGGTGACTGCAGCCATGAAATTAAAAGACGCTTACTCCTTGGAAGGAAAGTTATGACCAACCTAGATAGCATATTCACAAGCAGAGACATTACTTTGCCAACAAAGGTTTGTCTAGTCAAGGCTATGGTTTTTCCTGTGGTCATGTATGGATGTGAGAGTTGGACTGTGAAGAAGGCTGAGCGCCGAAGATTTGATGCTTTTGAACTGTGGTGTTGGAGAAGACTCTTGAGAGTCCCTTGGACTGCAAGGAGATCCAACTAGTCCATTCTGAAGGAGATCAGCCCTGGGATTTCTTTGGAAGGAATGATGCTAAAGCTGAAACTCCAGTACTTTGGCCACCTGATGCGAAGAGTTGACTCATTGGAAAAGACTCTGATGCTGGGAGGGATTGGGGGCAAGAGGAGAAGGGGACGACAGAGGATGAGATGGCTGGATGTCATCACTGACTCGATGGACGTGAGTCTGGGTCAACTCCGGGAGTTGGTGATGGACAGGGAGGCCTGGCATGCTGCGATTCATGGGGTCGCAAAGAGTCAGACACGACTGAGCGACTGATCTGATCTGAGCACTCCCTCTTACAGATAAAAAAGACCTCCTCAGATGAATGAACAGACCAAGGTCATAGAGTGAGGGGTAGAACCGGCATTCAGCCCAGGTGGGTGGGATCCTGATGCCCACATTCCTCACGCTTGCTCTGTATGGCTTCCTTGCCCTCCAGCAGCTGATATTCTAATTGAGATTGGGCATCTGCTTCCTGGAGACCAACATATGTACTATTGGACAAGGTGGTAAGAATTATTGAATTTAATCTAAAAACAGTGACTGGGAATTCGCTGGTGGTCCAGTGGTTAGGACTCTGTGCTGCCAATGCGGAGGGCACAGGTTCAAGCCCTGGTTGGAAAACTTAGATTTCCCCCCCTCCCCCACCCAAAAGTGACCATTCTTAACTCATTCATTAATCATCATCAACAAGATGTGTATATATGTATGTGGGCACATCCACTGTACATGAACTTGGGCAAACTCTGGGAGAAGGTGAGGGACAGAGAAGCCTGGTGTGCTGCAGTCCATGGGGGCGTGGAGTTGGACATGACTTGGCGACAGAACAACAATGCACATCCACTCACTTTCAAAGAAAGATTTACAAGGCTAATGAAGACATGTACAGAATGAACAAATTGGACAACTGGATAGAAAAAAGTGGGGCCCATAATATGTGCAAGAAGGCCCCAGAGCAGTGGTTCTAAACCTTGGCTGCATGTCAGAATCAACCAGAAAACTTTAAAAAATGCCAATGTCCCTCTTGAGATTCTGATGCAATTGGTCTGGGGTCAGCCCTGCCACTCACACTTACAAACCTCCCCAGATGGTCCTAGTGTGCAGCAAGGTTGGAGAATCCTGTGCTACAGGTTTGTGATAGAGCCCCAGGCTATCAGTAGGGATGTGCCTCAACATACAGTAGCTACAATATGTAACTATACCCAGCTGCTCAGGAGAAATGTGGTTAATCACGGCCCTGAGGGAAGAGAAAAATGTCTTCAGCAGATCTTCATAAAGGAAACACTGTGGGATGTCATCAACCACATCCTTAACAACATCCCTACTGTAAACACAAAATGAGTTGCATGGAGTTGCTTCTAGGACATCCGTCAATGTTGCCAGGTTCTTTCCATGGGCTACCGCTTAGCGCAAGCAGGTTCTGCTTCCATACAAATTTGGAGAGGAATTTTCCACTTTGGTTAGTATAGGTCATCCAGAGACGACTTCGTGCTGTAGAGTTTCATGGTTGAATGCCAGGGATACCAGAGAAGACACGCTTTTATTTATTTTTCATGCTGACATGCTGCATAAAATTGTGTTTGGCCAAAAGAGTCTACTCCTGACCAGTGTTTTTGAAGATCACTCTCCAGTCTGTAGAAAAAGTAATCCTCCCATTTTTGGACAAGTCAAGGTGGGTCTCAGTTGAATCCACAACAAATCCTGACTTCAGAGTTTCAGAAATAATTTCTTTCACTATGGGTGATCGATAGAGATGAACGGTGAGACTTTTTGATATCCAGACAGACAAGACATACCTGGCCAATGGTATCAGCACTAGCTCCTATCCAGCTAACACCAGGTCATAAGAGACCAGAGAAACAAACTGCTCCCACATGGCCAGAAAATTCAAAGCAGTAACTCAAAGACTAGTCCTTATCTCGTGGTTAATTCTTATCATTTCCTCATTGCTGTTGTTGTTCAGTTGCTACCCCATGGAGCATGCCAGGCTTCCCTGTCCTTCGCTATCTCCCAGAGTTTGCTCAAACTCACGGCCATTGAATCAGCAATGCCATCCAACCATCTCATTCTCTGTCACACACTTCTTTTCCTGCCCTCAATCTTTCCCAGCATCAGGGTCTTTTCCAATGAGTCAGCTCTTCATATCAGGTGGCCAAAGTATTGGAGCTTCGGCTTCAACATCAGTCCTTCCATAACACTAGTTACGATTTACTAACCCCCTTGATTTCCTTTAGGATTGACTGGTTGGATCTCCTTGCAGTCCAAGGGACTCTCAAGAGTCTTATCCAACACCACAGTTCTAAAGCATCAATTCTTTGGGACTTAGCCTTCTTTATAGTCCAACTCTTACATCTGTACATGACAACTGGAAAAACCATAGATTTGACTCTACAAACCTTTGTCAGCAAAGTGATGTGTCTGCTTTTTAATATGCTGCCTAGGTTTGTCATAGCTTTTCTCCCAAGGAGAAGAGTCTTTTAATTTCATGGCTGCAGTCACTGTCCACAGAGATTTTGGTTAATTCTTTTCATTTCCTGATAGTCACGGAGAAAAACTATTTGAAACCTTGAATATGAGAAAGTACAGCTTTCTTGGACATGGTACTAAAACGCATCAGAAAGGCCAGCCTGTTAGGATTCTTGCTTCCAGGTTCCAATCTGGCCATCCTGTCTTCATGACACTGAGTTATACAAAGTCATCCCACTGAGCCCCTGCAAATGGGCCAAAACATTCCTGCACAGACACACAGGTGCCCAGCAGCTTCGCAAGCATTGCTTCATGCTCAACATCTGGCTTCCTCCCTTCCTGAGCTTTTCTTCCCAGTATGCTTGCAGCCAACCTGGAATGTTTAAGACGTTTAGAAAATGAGTTCTCCTCACCAGTTATGATTTACTAACCTCCTTGCTTATTGAGTTGCAGTTCACTGTAACACCAGAGAAACTGATTAGAAAATAACTTTAATATACAGCTCTATTCCCCATGAATTAATGTATGCTTCAAGGACATTGCTTTTTAGTTAATAGAGGGTGCCTGCCATTAGCATTGTAGAAAGACTCTAGTGGCGACTTTGAATAACTCAAGCAGGAGCGGGATTGAGAAGCAAAGAAGCAAAGAGCAGCAGTTGAATGTCGGTTCCAAGGTGGGTGTCTGCACCATTCCAAATGAGTCAGCAACACTGTCCAAAGAATCAGAGTTCAAGGACACCCAGAAGAAGAGAGCAAAGAGAGAGTAATTGTATCTGCTGACCAACTGGGATCTTTGTTATTATATGACCCTTATCCTTGACTTCAAACAAATAATATACTATGTTGAGCGAGAGTCTTATTTTTTTTAAGTATCATGCTTTCTTTGTTGAATAGTCACCTATGCCAACTCTAATCCATTTTCACTAATACACATTCTCCACAGATGGTAAAAATAAAAAGAGCCAAATTACTCTCGGGGAGCCCTCTACGACTGGTAAAATTTGGGGCAACAAGGTACCCTCACCTTCCCTACCAACTTGCCAAACCCTGCCTTCTGCTAAAGTTGAGGGGTAGGGGTAATAAACCTATCAAAGTCTTTCTGGAGAGAGAATCTTGTTAACGTGCACACTAAGTCACTTCAGTCGTGTCCAACTCTGTGTAACCCTGCAGACTGTAGCCAGCCAGGCTCCTCTGTCTGTGGGATTTTCCAGGCAAGGATACCGGAATGGGTTACCATTCCCTCCTCCTGGGATTCTCTCGACCCAGGGATAAAACCCATGTCTTTTTCATCTCCTGCATTGGCAGGCAGGTTCTTTACCACTAGCACCAGCTGGGAAGCCCCAATCTAGTTAATGCTGAGATATTTAAAAAAAAAAAAAATTAAGCATGTGAGTAAAATAAGGCAACCCAAGTAGGATCAAGGTAGAAAACAGCTGAAGAGCCAGGATTCGACATTTTACCAACATCACCACCATCTTGGTTTCACCCCATGTTGGCTTAAGGGACAGACCTGATATTCAGTGGAGCACAGTGAGACAAGGAACTCACTAATGCTGGGAGGGATTGGGGGCAGGAGGAGAAGGGGATGGCAGAGGATGAGATGGCTGGATGGCATCACCGACTCTATGGACATGGGTTTGAGTGAACTCCAGGAGTTGGTGATGGACAGGGAGGCCTGGCATGCTTTGATTCATGGGGTTGCAAAGAATTGGACACAACTGAGCGACTGAACTGAATGCCTCCCAGCACTGAGATTCTTCCCAAGTGTTCATGGTTTTCAGCCTCTGCACAGTCAGTCCTGTCTTGCCATTACGCTAGGCCGTCAGGCTGCTGAGCCAGCAAGGTCACATCAAGGTGGCTTGGAAGGAAGTCATATGACACAGGCTCTCCCTATGGAGCTTGGTCAAGGCTTGTGGTGGATTTACAGGTTATGGAAATAAAATCCGCTTCCTCACTTCTATTTTTAAAGGCTGTGTCAATGATGCATGTGAGTAATGACACAGGTGATATTTAATACCTGGTGATTTGCTGAACATTTCACTTCAAACCTGCAAAAACCTTTTTAGAGACAATACAAGGACAGATTTTGAGATTCTTTTTTCCATCTGGAGTGAAAGACAGGGACCAGGAAATTAAAAATGAAGGGCTCCCATCGTGGCAGGTTGAAGGGCATGGAGCATAATGCCAGCCTGTAGAAAATCTCAGTAATTCAGCTCTGAAAATTGTCTTTCTCCTTCATCCCCTAAGGCCAAAAAAAAAAAAAAAAAAGTGAAGTAAGGGATGAGAGGTTTTATCAAATTGGACTTCACTTCATTATTCTCAGTATATCACGAATCCATCACTCTCCAAGGTAACCTTACCCCAGATGACGCTTTTTAAATGAGGTATGCTTTCTCAGACTTACCTAGTCACAATTTATTGGTGACTGTGTGGAAAGGTTAAGAGTGGAAGATTCTGCCACTAATGCTTTTGAGACAAGCCTGAGGTGTTCTTAAATTGATTAAGCCTTTTCTAGTGTGCATCTGTATATGGGTATGTGGTCAATGGCATTTAAAAAAAATATCTTTTAAAGATGTTTTTATCTGATTCTAAATTAAGAAAAACCATGATTACTGTAGAGAAACAGACCATATGGATATCTTAGAAAAGTGTACAGATTTATTGACAAGGGGATTCATTTTAACATTATTTTTTTTGATAGGTAAGAAGTGGATTTATTTAGAGAGAAAGACACTTCACAGAGAGAGTGTGGGCCATCTCAGAAGGCGAGAGTGGCCCCAAATATAGCGTGGCTAGCTTTTATGGGCTGGGTGATTTCATAGGCTAATGAGTGGGAGGATTATTCCAACTATTTCGGGGATGCATTCTTTTTAATTCTAAAACTGTAAGCAACCTACATGGCCAAAAGAGTTTAGATAAATATAGATATGCTCTGCAGTCATTAAAAACCATTTAAGGCTACATCTGAAACTAATACAACATTGTAAATCAACTATATTTCAATAAAAATTTTTTTAAAATTATGTAAGGATATGGGATAGTGATCATAGTATATTAAGGAAAAAAATAAGGTTATAAACACTATGTACATTATGATCATATTTGCTTTTACATATTTATTCATTTATTTTATGGACAAAAGAAGGACAAATTCCAAAAGGTTAAATGTTATAATTTCTGGATGATCCCAAGTGATTTTTACCTTTAAAAAAAAAAAGGATTTCAAACTCTTTTAAAAAATTATTTATCCTTGGATTGCAACACACAGGCTTGGTGGTTGTGACTCGCAGGCCCCAGAGCACGAGGGCTTCAGTAGTTGTGGAGCATGGACTTGGTTCCTCTGCGGCTTGTGAAATCTTCCCAGACCAGGGATCGAAGCCGTGTCTCCTGCAGGCAGACTCTTACCCGCTGCCCCACCAGGGAAGTCCAATGTTTATCTTCTTTATATTTTTCTGTATTCTACAAAATGTTTGGAATCACTGTGCATTGCATTTAGAATCAGGAAAAAGGAATCATTGTTACTTTCAAGTTCAAACATGCTGATAACTCCAATACCTTAAGAACTAGTCGTGTTCATAATGGTTTTAAGTCCTTTGAGGGGCTGGGTCTTCCAGTTATATGTGAAAGAAGTGGGGTGCTCTGCCTCCCTCGTAGCTGGAGTCAGCGAACGTCTAACCAGGTTCTTTGTCTTGAAGTGTTTGGCTTCTCAGCCATCTCTGGCTGGGGGACAACTTGCCCCTCCGAGAGCCTCTCCATATTCTTCTTGGGCTGAGCAGACAGGAAGAAGGCATATAATCTGCATCCAGCTGCTCCATCTAGGCAGAGTTTCTGACCATCTACCTCAGAGTTTCTCTTCAAGGATGAGGGCAGGATTTCCCTGGTGGTACAGTGGATAAGAATTCGCCTGCCAATGCAGGGGACACAGGTTTGATCCCTGATCCAGGAAGATTCCACATGCCAAGTTGGAATGAAGCCTGTGGGCCAAAACTACTGAGCCCGTGCTCTAGAGCGCACGAACCGTGCCTACTGAGGCCACGTGCCTGGAGTCCATGCCCCACAGCAAGAGAAGCCACCGCAGTGAGAAGCCTGAGCGCTGCAGCTAGACAGCAACCCCCGGTCGCCGCAACGAGAGAAAGCCCCAGTACGGCATGAAGACCCAGCCCAACGAAAAATAAAATTAATTAAGTGATAAAAAATAAAATAAAAATAAAGGATGAGGGCCCATCACCATCATCGAAAGGTGATGTGGACTAGTGTGTTCAAGACAAGTAACCTGAAGACCAAACAGATGAATTCTAGAAAAGCATCCAGTTCTCCTTCTTCTCTAACACTCCACACTTCCACCTTCATTTAAGGAAAGGACTATTTCTGTGACTTTTCTGTAATTTGTTGGTGAATCCAGGTCTCCCTACCTACATTCTTTCCCAGGCCGTTAGCCACTAAGTTAGAGTTACAGAACTTTAATCTCAACACCATAGATGTATCTATCCTCATCAATGAGTTCTCATTGGGTATCCTCTCTACATCTGGTAAAGCTGTAGGTATAAAGAAATTACAGCAATTTTTCTGTCTTGAGAAATTAGAATCAAGGGAAATTTATACAACAATATGAGAGTGTGAGCTTACTGTAGGTGAAACATTACACAGAGGATTTCCAACTTTTGTTTTAAGTCACTCTTGTCCTATAAATAAGTAGAATGGCCAGAATAATCTTAATCAATTTTATTGTGCAAATTAAAATTCAAAAATACTTTTTTGTATTCTGTCCACATCTCAAGACAGTGGGATTTAATGAATGTAGCTATATAGAGATAAATATCAACCATCATTTTTCATTTTCTCAAAAAGATGGTGAGTTTAATGATATCGTTATCTTCACTAGCTTCTAGTGTAGGGAATCTAAGGTTGGTCCATTTCCCCCAGATATTTTGTTTAGTAAGTTTTTAGGCAACTGGAAAACTTAGTGCTAACAGAAACAAATTTGACCACACTTTTTAAATTATGGGATAATTACTAATTCTGTGGTCATTCATTCCCATGCCATCAACTCCAACACAGGAAACTATGAGAAATAGAACCACTGGTAAAATTAAACCTGCAATTATAGCACCAATTTCTAGGATATGTTGATTTTTCTCTATTTTGCAACATGCACACAGATATATAAAATTTTCTCATTTATTTCTCACACATTGACCCTGTAAATCCAGTTTGTCATGCCATAATGATTTTACTAAATTTAAGAGAGTTTTTGATACTGCTTTATAGCCTTCCTTGTTAGTTGATTTTTAATGTGAAGGTGATAACATACTCAGTGTATTAGCACAAACTGGCATCACCAACTCAATGGACATGAGTTTGAGCAAACTCTGGGAGACAGTGAAAGACAGGGAAGCCTGGCGTGCTGCAGAGCGTGGGGTTGCAAAGAATTGGACATGACAGCGACTGCACAACAACGACAAATCCTTGAAAATACAAATGGAAGAAAGAAGAGGAAAAAAATGAAAGAAAGAAAGGAACAAGAGAGAAAGAATGAAGCAAATCCATGCTTTACCTTAAAATTTATCTTAATTCACCACCATTTTACAAGAGAGAAAGAATGAAGCAAATCCATGCTTTACCTTAAAATTTATCTTAATTCACCACCATTTTACAAGAGAGAAAGAATGAAGCAAATCCATGCTTTACCTTAAAATTTATCTTAATTCACCACCATTTTAGCTAATAATTACCTTTGCCACCTAGTATTTGGGTCAATCTCTGTATTTGCAGTAAATTCCCATCACATTTCATATCCTTGCTAATATCCACCAACTATTTCCGGAAATTTTTGTAGGTACCCTTCATTTCTCTCATCCTCTACTCTCTGCCCTTCTTGGTTCTTAGGGCAAGGTCTTCAAGGTTTCACTATACCTTGACTTAAAACCACTCAAACAGTTCCCAAATTTTCCTGATTGGTTGAATCCCCCTCTAACTAAAATCCTCCTTCCATCACCATTATCTACATAACTAGTCTCTAATCGTTTCCCTTTTCTATAGTCATAGCAAGCTATTAATTAAGTAAATTTCATCTAATTCTCTGTGTCATATGCCTCTCTGAACCAATATTGCCATTTTTTTTTCTGGCCACACTGAATGACATGCTGGATCCTAGTTACCTGACCAGGGATCAAGCCCATGCCCCGGCAGGGGAGGCTCAAGGTCACAACCACTGGGTAGCCAGGGAAGCCCCAATATTGTCAGTCTTAAGTTATCTGTTTCATTGGCAGGTGCCCTGGCTAATTCAAATGACACGATCATACGTCTGATTTGACACACCCCATCCACAGATCGGAAGTGGAAAGGACAGTAATCAAAGTAATAGTAAATATTGAGCACTTAGTGCTTTGCAGTACTACCTGAATTTAAACTCAGATGTCTAAATATGAAACCATCCCTTTTACTAATACACTATACTGCTGCGCTGAGGAGGAAGAGAAGAAGGAAGGCAGAGGAGGAAGGGGGGAAGGTGTAGCAACAGCGGGTTAGTCTCTAATGTTGGAAAGTACTGGAGTGGCATCCTGAATTCCATGCTCTGTGGCTGCACACATGGCCCAACGCAGCGTGTATTGAAAGATTACAGTTTCAAGTCCTCGGTGGTGTGCTGTACGTGACATGCTGCCTGGTGTGTAGGAAGTGATGCGGTCCCCATTTTCCTAGAGCTTACAGTTTAGTAATGGAGAAGAGTAAAGGGCACAGAAGGACATAGAATCGGGGACGGGGGTTCTTCACCAGGGAAGTGTTGTCTGAAGTGTTCTCTGAAGGATGCTGTGCTGTGCTTAGTCGCTCAGTCATCAGTGCTGATCAGAGAGGGGCAGGGAAGAGCCTTGGAGCAATGGAACTAGTGTGTGCAAATGCCCCGCTTCATGTGAAAGAGAAGGGTTATTAAAACACTGCAAGGGAAGTTCCCAGCACAGTTCCTGGCACATAGCAATGGTTAATAATATTAACAACGTTGATGATAGAGGCAGTAATGGTGATGATAACGATGGCGATGGAGGTGGTGACGCTGGGTGTAAGAGACGTGGAGGTGGTGCTGCTGGTGTCGATGTTGCTGGTGATGGTCGGGTGGTGATGATTACGGTGGTAGTGGCTTCTACAAGAAGCATCTCCTTCCAAATTATTGCCTTTAGATTTTCTTAACCTTAGAGCTCAGTAGCTGAGATTTACTCTTTTTTCCCCAGGTTCTGGGTCACTCTTTGGTGAAGATTTTTATTCAAAGTTAATTTCCGTAAGGGCAGAAAAGAAAAGGGAATGGGAAGAAGGAATAAAAGTCTAGATCATGGACATCTGACTAGTATTTATTTTATTTTTAAATCATTTTACTGTAGTATCAGTGGGCTTATTGATTTAATCTTTACAAATAAAAGAAAAAAAAAAACATAGATGATCTATCACTCAGTAGTTTCTCCAGAGAAATATTGATCAGTGTGCCAGCTTCTTCAGAGAAAATCTAATGAGAGCAATTAGATGAGATATTTACCCATAGAACAAAGAAAACAATATTTCCTTCGGAGTAAACAATACCTCTTCCAAACCCATGCCCCTTTCAGACAAGTTCTGAGCAATCATTGCTAATAGCAATGTCTTTTAACAGTCATGCAAATGGTATGGAAATCACGGTCCATGCAGTCTTCTAGTTCTCTTTCATGTTTACCAGCCATCTCAAATAGGTGGGCACTTATTTGAAACACTTTGAAATGCTATGCAAAATATGCAGTGAAGTAGTTTGCATGGATGATTAAATCTTCATCTGTGACCTTCACCTCTTTCTGCAGCTGCTATACATATAACGGGGTTCAAAGGATGAGAGAATCTCACAGCTGTAAACGTGAATTCCCACACCCAAAACATTTTCATAAAAGCCAGATAAAAACACACAGAAAGGCGTGGTTGCTCACCTTCATTTTCTTTTAAGTAGTTTGGTTATTTTTTATTAGAGTTCACCTGGTTTATTTAAGGTTTATTTCCAATAGGCTATTGCCTGAAGAAGGAGAAAACAATCATTGCAAGCATGAACTAGAGAAACTACAATCTTCCCACCAGTGCATGGGAAGTAAATTAATTCTTTAAAGCAGAACTTCTAGGAGAAGCAAAGCTCCACCTAAACCCTGAAATTGTGTGTCCATGTGCATAGGTGCGGGACTTCCCAGGCGACGTTAGTGGTAAATAAACCACCTACCAATGCAGAAGACTTAAGAAACTCAGGTTCTGTGGGTTCAATTCCTGGGTCAGGAAGACCCCTTAGGGGAAGGCATGACAACCCAATCCCATCATCTTGCCTGGAGAATCCCATGGACAGAGGAGCCTGGCAGGCTACAGTCCATGAGGTTGCAAAGACTCGGATACTACTGAATCGACTTGGCACACACTCACTTGTATACGTGTGCCCCTCCCCAGGGCGGGCAGTGGGGTGAGGAGCCATCACTTTCCTTAGATATTCGATGAAGTCCATGACCACAGAAGAATCGTTAGATCCATGGCTCAGCAGTGTCCTCCTTTTGCTGTTCTTTCCCTGGGCAACTGTTAAACACGTAGAAATATATTTTAAAAGGGCAGCGCCTCTGTTTAATTGCTCATATTTTAAATCTGAGCAATGTGATGTACAGTAAGTATAAAAATGATACGGATGTAAAATAATATCAATAGAATAAAATGATCTCTTGTCCAACCATCAGAAAATATCACCAAGAAAGGTAACGCACGAACTGGAGTAGAAGACTATTTAAAAATTTTTGCAATTATTATTTTAAAAAATTTCAAAACCTCAGCATGTGTGTGAATTATGGTGTGATATCCCTGGGACAAAGTTCTTTTCAGTTGACATACAAGACAGGAATTTGAGTGCTGTAGAAAAATCACCACATTTGCTGATATCATCTTTTTTCCAATTGTCATGGTCTGTGAATTTTCGGAGTCATAATTTCTTTTCCCGCACTTAGTCCTTATATGCCTTGCTCATTTTTTCCAGTGATCCTCATCCTTCGGTGGTTATAAGCCTAAATGTCCTCCAAGGTGGGATGCTATGGATGATAACCGAGTTTATGTGTACTTTTAACTGGTAACCTATACTGGAGAGCTAAACTAGCAGTTCTGTCGCAAAAGGAAATGCTGGAGGGAAGGGACTAGTTGCTTGTTTATTTAAGGTGCTATGATTTACTCACCTCCAGGGATGTTTGAGCAAACTCCAGGAGACAGTGAAGGACAGGGTAGTCTGGTGTCTAGGATGCCACAGAGTCAGACACAGCTGAGCAACTGAGCAACAAAGGATGTAAACGAATGCCTTGGATTCTTTCCCTACTTTTGTTTTTAAGAAGCTCGGTTGTGTCTGACTCTTTGTGACCCTATGGATTATACAGTCCATGGAATTCTCTAGACCAGAATACTGGAGTGGGTAGCCTTTCCCTTCTCCAGGGGATCTTCCCAACCCAGCGATCGAACCCAGGTCTCCCACATTGCAGGTGGATTCTTTACCATCTAAGCCACCAGGGAAGCCCAAGAATACTGGAGTGAGTAGCCTCTTCCTTCTGTAGAGGATCTTCCCGACCCAGGAGTCAAACCAGGGTCTCCTGCATTGGAGGTGGATTCTTTACCAACTGAGCTATCAGACCAAAGTAAACAATTTCAGAGCTTATACTAATTAATGATGTGCCTTTTTACGATGTCTGTTGAGGCAGGGGTCCCCAACCTCTGAATGTGAATTAGTATCTCCTGTCAGATCAGCAAGGACATTAGATTAGAAATAAAGTGCATGATAAATGTAATGGGTTTGAATTATCCTGAAACCACCCCTCACCCCTCACCCGTTTCAGGCTGTGGAAAAACTGTCTTCCGCGAAACCAGTCCCTGTGCCAAAAACGTTGGGGACCGCTATAGGTGCATCACCATGGTATGCCTCTGTAAAATAATAGAAAAGAGCTGTTTCTAAGGAAGAAAAGAAAGAGGAGGAGGAAGAAGAAGAGAAGAACTGGAAGAAGAAAAAGAGGAGTGGGAGACGGAGGAGGGGCAGAGAGGAGGATGGCTGAAGGAAAATCCTTTTGCAAAACAGCCTTCGAAGAACATCCTGGGCCAATATACACTAACATCTTGGAGCTAAATCTCTCTCTCTGTGGAGAGGAGAAGCAGAAAACGAGAGAAAGAAGCCCGGTGAGGGCTTAGTTCTGTCGGTGGAGCTCTGGTGGAGTCGTCTTGTGGAAGGGACATGAGGAAATATAGACAGGGCTCCCAGGAGTGCCGGGCTGAGCGCTAGACTATGCTCAGGGCAATTATTTCTCTAAAGCAAGGGTTCTAAGAGGAGCGTGTGCTCAGAGACTTGTGCTGGTGGTTCTTTGGTCACTCAGTCATGTCCGACTGCATGTGACCCCATGGGCTGTATGTGGTCACCAAACTCATCTGTCCATGGGATTTTCCAGGCAAGAATGCTGGAGCAGGTTGCCATTTCCTTCTCCACCCAGAGATCGAACCTACATCTCCTGCGTCTTCTGAACTCTTTACAGATTCAGGCAGGCAGATTCTTTACCACTGAGTCACCATGGAACCTCATAAGACTTAGGTGCACGTTTTTTGCCCCGGAGAGAGGAGCCATAGCTTTCTTTAGATATTTAATGTAGACCATACTTCAAAAAACATGTTAAAACAAATTGCTTAGGGACAGGGCTTCCCAGAACCACTCTTTCCAGAAGCATCGAGGTTGCTCTGCTCCTCCTAAGTCCTGATTTCATCAGCAGGGAAAGAAGCAACATGTAGGTGTTGGAGCAGCTTTTTCCTGAGTCTGAAACCTAAGGAGCTTAAATCCATAGCCTTGGTCTCCTTAAGCTCATGTCCTAACAAGAACAGGATTTAGACGGACTGCACGTATATGGGAGCACATCTTCTCTATTTGCTGTGTTATTTGTTCTTCACACACCTTTGGAGATAAGTAGGTCGCCTTACTATCAGTTCCCATTCATAGAACAGGAAATTGAGGGCCGGAGAGCTAAAACAACTGGTTTAAGTTTACGAGCGGTAGTGACCTGCTGAGCTGAGAATCTAGGCTTCCGACTCCTAGGCCAGTGTCTGTTCTACCGCAGCCCTCTGCCCCCAGTTTTTATCATGGGCAGGAATCCAAAGAAGGGTAAGACATGTCTGCCCACAAGGAAGTTAAAATCTAAACACAGTTTTGTTTTGTTTTCCTCCCAGTGGCAAAAAGATGTTTTTAATCCCCTCCACTCAACCCTGCACATGTTGCTGTTACGTGCCCTGCCCTTTCTCAGAGGTAGACTGAATCAAAACCATTCAGAGGGAAGCCGTGCTCTTGCCAGACAGCAAAGAAATTAGCCAGAGCTTACGCTGCCGCAAAACTCCGGGTAGATGAGAAAAACAAACAATACTCCTCATCACATTTTTAAAGATAGATTTTGGTTGAAAGAATAGGGTCAGAATCTTGCTGAGAAGGCAAATAACCTTCCTTCAGTAAACATGTAATGTACAAATTATTATTTATTAGAAGTCTGTTTATTTACTTGAATTTGTGATCAAAAGTCTTATTAGCTCTTTGCAGTTTTGGGTGTGGGGGGGGTTGTTGTTTTACCTCTCCTTGAATCTTCACTTCTTTCCACCTAACTGCAATGTACGCTCGATTTGGGCAGGATGTACTTCTCTGATTCTTGGTTTGGGGTTTGGACCTGTGACTTGTTTTTGCCAATAAGGCCAACGTCATACTGTACCCATCCAGAGCCAGAGCCTCAAGAGGCCTTATGTATTTTTCCTAGGGTTCCTTGTACTTCTCCCATCACCTTGAGAACACCATGCAGACTAGCCCGCTGGTACCAGGAAAAGAGAGACTGGATATTTGGGATGGATCTGCACCAACCAAGTCATCCCAGCTGGGCAGAGTCTACATTAACCAATCCCCCCAAAAGGCACCTCTCTGAAGGTGTCTCCAAGGCCAAACCATCAGCTTGTTACAAAGTTATTTTTCATAACCCATCACGTATTTTTGGTCCCAACCCAGCAGATTCAATTTTAGTTGGACTTTCCTGTTTAATTTTTCTTTTTTAAAAAATGTTAGCGGCAAGTAGGATCTTAGTTCCCTGACCAGTGATGGACCCCGCACCTCCTGCATTGGAAGCGTGGAGTGTTAACCACTGGACCGCCAGGGAAGTCCCTGTTGAATTTTAACAAAGAAGCTTCAACTCTCCGAGTTTATTTTACCTGGAGGAAGGGATTTCTGGCCCAATTATGTGTTTTTTTTTTTCTTGCAAGATATTTGCTTTACAATATTGTCTGGTTTCTGCTATACATCAACATGAATCAGCCACAAATGTACATATATTCATTATAGATATACCTCAGAAATGCTGTGGATTCTGTTTCAGACCACTATAATAAAGCAAATATTACAAAAAAAACAGGTCATATGAATTTTTTGGTTCCCCAGTGCTTCCCAGGCCCCTCTACTTAAAGATGGTGAAAACATTTATACATGTATGACAAAGAGCCTTGCTTCAGCCAGGGTTCCATGACAGGAGTAAACTCCACAGAATGTTATTTGAGAGACTATTTTTTCAATTGTCTTGAGGGAATACAGCTAATACCCTAGTGCTATTGTTGGTGCATAGAACTTTCAGGATTAAATCTCTCACAAAACCCCAATCGAGAAGGGCTTCCCTGGTAGCTCAGCTGGTAAAGAATCCACCTGCAATGCAGGAGACTCCAGTTTGATTCCTGGGTCAGGAAGATCCGCTGGAGAAGGGATAGGCTACCTATTCCAGTATTCTTGGGCTTCCCTGGTGGCTCAGCTGGTGGCTCAGATTCTTTAATCTGCCTGCAATGTGGGAGACCTGGGTTCGATCCCTGGGTTGGAGAATCCCATGGACTGTATAGTCTATAAGGTTACAAAGAGTTGGACATGACTGAGCGACTTTCAGTGACAAATCTGATCTGACTTAAATCCATATTTCTTCTTTTAATGCCCAATCCTGTTGTTCTTCTTCTATTGTCTCAGCTTTCATCTGCTGTTGGCCATAACAGTATGACCCATACTGTGTACATATCCACTGCATTTATTTATACATTTATGGTTGCTCAAAATTCTCTAAGTACAAATTTTGAATCAATTGTATTACTAGGATGATTCCCCAAATTGTTCAGCTCTCCTTCCAGTAGGTTGGTAGGGATTATACTTCCATGATTTCTTAAAGTTAGATGTGCCATATATTAATAACTTCCTTTGGTAAAAGCAATGAGCATCATTTTCAAGCAGAGTCTTTAAGAGCTTGTGCATACTTCACCATGTTCTCTTTTCCTGCCTCAACAAACACAGACTCACATTTTGAGATAGAACTTGCATCCTGGAGTAGCTAAAATGAGTAGAATGAGGTCTTACCACCTCACATTGACGATGGATGATGGATGCAAAAAAATCACTTTTGTTTGTGTTCAGCCACGGAAATTTTTGTGTTGTTTGTTACTGCAGCATAACTTTACTTATCCTACCTGCTTCTTCCAAAAATGCTTTGCAAAATTTCTACCCCTATTTACTTACAAACTAGGAGTGATTTATCTTCACTGGTTTTAATGATCTTGCTTTGTGACTCCCTGTATTCTGAACAATGTATGTTTTCTGAATCTGCTAACTCTGTCTTCTACCATAAGTGGTATGAAGAGGTCTATTTCTATTTCGGAACTGTGCCAAAAGCAGGGCTCTGGGAATAGTCTATCCTAGGTATAGCAATAAGGGAGTGAATTGTATGGAGCAAATTTTAAAACAGTCTGTGGCTGTTCAGTCACTCAGTCATGTCCCACTTTTTGTGACCCCATGGACTGCAGCATGCCAGACTTCCCTGTTCTTCACCATCTCCTGGAGTTTGTTCAAACTCATGTCCATTGAATCAATGATGTCATCCAACCATCTCATTCTCTGTTGCTCCCCTCTCCTCCTGTCCTCAATTTTTCCTAGCACTGGGGTCTTTTGCAATGAGTCGGCTCTTCAGATCAGGTGGGCAAAGTATTGGACAGTAGTACAACCAACTAAAAATCAGTGGTTTTTTATTATCATCTTGTGGCTGGGTGCAAGATGGCTTAAATGTGCTCATTGCATAGTAGGTGCAAGAACTCTACCAGCAATAAGTGTCCAAACCAGCTGGGATGCAGGAATTCATTCATTTGCTCAGCAGCTCTTAGGTGCAACAGCCAGCGCTGCGCACTGCAGATGAAGTACCGGCAGTACTGACACAGTCCCTGACCTCGTGGACTCTACACTCAGGGTGCAGGGCTAGAATCCAGCAAGGCTGCAAGTCGGGGTGAAGGCCATTGCTCTTCCCTCTTGAGAGGATAATGTTTGAGTTAGACTGAAGATAAGGAGGGGCAGCAGTGGAAGATGTAGGCGAGCATTCCAGGTGCAGTGAAAGTCAGTGCAGGAGTCTTGAACCAAGAGCACGGCCGTATGTGAGGCACTGTGGGTGGGGTGGTGCCTGGAGACAGATGGTGAAGAAAAGGGCTGGCAGTCGGCACTGTGCAGAATCTCACAAGCCATGGTAAGGAGTCTGGATTTTAATCTGGTTGCACAGGGGAAGCACTGGAGAGCTTTAAGCATGATAGGTATATAATTTCATAAAGAAAGACCCCTCTGGCTGCTGTATAGAGTCTAGAGAGGCAAGAAGGGGAGCAGAAACCACTTTGGGGGCTGTTGCCTTGGTCCGAGTGAGGGGTGATGATGGCTTTGATGAAAGTCCTAGCAGTGGGTATGAAGGAAATGGTCAAATTCAAGAACTGTCTTGGAAGTAGAGAGGATACGACCCACTGGTTTGGATAGTGGCTGTGATGAAAGACAGAACGTATAAATGACTCCTAGTTAAAATTATGGATTAAACGATTGAGTGGGTGATGAGCGTCAATTATTGAGACGTTTTCTTCTTAGCTTATGCTCCGCTAACCTAGAAAAAGAAAAATGAATCCCCTTTCCCCAACTAACTCTTGTGCTGACAAAAAAAGAAATACACTAAAGAGATAGGATGAAAGAATTATTTTTCAGTCAATTAGCATTCTCATATTATTTAAGCTACTGAGTGATGCTAGTGGTAAAGAATCTACCTGCCAATGCAGGAGATACAAGAGACGAGGGTTCAGTCCCTGGGTTGGGAAGATCCCCCTGGAGAAGGTCATGGCAACCCACTCCAGTAATTTTGCCTGGAAAATCCCACGGACACAGGAGCCTAGTGGGCTGCAGTTCACGGCATCACAAAGAGTAGGACATGACTGAACGACTAAGCACGTGCACACACACACACATACACACACACACATTATTCGAGCTACTGGAGAGTATCACAGACCACTCTTCTGGAATCACCATCCCAGGGCATCCAGGACTGAACTCAGACAAGCAATGTGATTGGCCCATGGTGACATCATGCTTCTATTTCAGAGTTGAACTTGGGATCTGGGTGTTGGTGCCCAGATCCTGAGGTCTGGTAGCCCACTGGCCCCTAAGCCCTGGAGGGCGCCAGGCTGTGCGGAAACCATTCTATGAGCTGATAAAAAGCTCACATGGCTGGGCCTTGGGTCAAAGGGTTGTGTAACACAGTCCACAATGGCAGTGGAAGTAAGACTAGAAACCAGAAAATATATGTCAGTGTGGTCTGACCCCTTGCTGGGTTCACATGAAAAGCCCATCTGCTTTCCAGAAAGCAGTGGTACAGACCATTGTTCCTGTTCACGAGCTCTCTGGGGCAGTTCTTCAAGGACACAGTCCCCTCTTGCACTAGAGATTATTTTAAAAGTAAACAACACAAGATACCACTATTTAAAGAAAGTCTGTGGCTCTAACATCCTTCTCAGAAACATTTTATTGTTGCACAAAAAAGGACCTCATTACAAAGAGTTTTATTCATAGATTTACAAAGAAGGTGGAGACCATGGGTGGTCTGCCCATACCTAGGAGGCAGAATTAACTAGCTCCAGTCTCAAAAGGCAGTGAATTCCAGAACAAATTTCTGCTATGAAAATTGACTTTTGCCTGCTACCAGCTTATAAGAGAATCCTCACATGTCTAACCCTGTGTAATGATTTGAGAAAGGCACAGTATTCGCTGTAACTGTGCCATCGGTACAGTCTGCAATTTACCAAATTACAGTGTCAATTTCCCTTTTCACTGCGTCTTTGGAGCATGGTGCCCAAAGCTTAAGGGTGGTGGGATCCTGGGTTGATCCCTTAAGCTTTAGCCCACTCCCCCTGGGTGTGTTGAAGGCATCTCCGCCACCTAGTTTATGGCAAATCTCTGATTGAGTCATTGCTATAGGATGAAGGAAAATCTCAAATCATGGACTCACACTAATGCAATGTCAGATGGAGCCACAAGATCATATCAGTGCAATTCACAGCAGTCATGACGTGTGGAGGACACATATGCACATCATACACACAGTACCTACACCAAAGGAGGCCTATGATCTAGCAGACAGAATATCATAGTGGTTAGGTGCTTGGACTCTGGAGCTGAACTGCCCAAGTTCAAGTTCCACTTCTCTCACTTATTAGTTGTATATGTAAAGCCTTGGCAAGTCTGTTAAATGGGGTGACAACAGAGTATATTTCATAGGGCAGCTGAAATGGTTAAAAGAATTAAAACACAAGAAGATGTGGTGCATAAATACAATGGAATATTACTCAGTCATAAAAAAGGAATAAATTTGGGTTTATCTGTAGAGATGTGGATAGACCAAGGGACTGTTAAACAGAGTGAAGGAAGTCAGAAAGAGAAGCACAAATATTGTCCTAACACACATATGTGGAATCTAAAAAAATGGTACAGATGAAACTACTTGCAGGTCAGAACTAGAGATGCAGACAGAGAGAGTAGACTGTGGTCCTGGCAGGAGACGAGGGGGTGGAATGAATTGGAAGACTGGGCTTGATGTATGTACACACTGCTGTGTGTGAATAAATAGCTAGTGGGAAGCTGTGTAGCACAGAGAGCTCCGTTCGGTGCTCTGGGATGACTAAAAAGGTGGGATGCGGTGAGGCTGGGAGGGAGGCTCGGGAGGGAGGGGACACAAGTACACGTAGAGCTGATTCACTCTTGTTGTGCAGCGGAAACTAGCACGACACCTATAGAGCAACTATACCCCAATAGAAAAATTAAAAAGATTAAAAGCTAAAAGTAACCAAAAAACCTTCACATAAATGACAGAATAGCACACTGGCAAAGAGAGGGTACTATGTAACCATCTGCTATTGTTATGATCATCCTGCACTTTTTCTGTCTAAGGTCACATGTAGTATCTGTTTCATTACTTCGGGTGCCATCAGAGATCATTTTAAGGGAACATAGGAGAAACAACATGTGTTGAGCCTCCATTACATACCAGCAACTGTTCTAGAGACTGTACGTGCTCCACCTCAAAGTCTGAAATATCCCTCCCATAGCAGTAGCCCACGGTCAAAGTTGGGAAAAGGTATGGTTTGATCCAGGCACTTAGCCTTGCAACCACCCATCCTCCATTCAGAACCTGATTCTGCCACTTCCTGCGTGACCTTGAGCAAGTTACATTAGCCCTCTGAGTCCTCATTTCCTTACCTATTAATGTAAAAGAGACATAAAAACTTATTTTCACAGGAAGAATCTAGCAAGTTTATATATATGTGTGTGTGTATATATATATATATATATATATATATATATATATATATATATTAAGGTGGCTGGCATACACACCAAAATAAATGAACAAATGTAACGAAACAGAAAGAGACTCACAAATACAGAGAACAAACTAGTGATCACCAGAAGCAAGAGAGGTGGGGTGAAGGGCTAAACCGGTGAAGGGGACTAAGAGACACAGCTACTAGGTATAAAATAAGTTACAAGGATGCAGTGTTCAGCACAGGAGATATGTAATAGTCAATATTTGATAGTAACTTTGTATGGAGCTGAAGCTACAAAAATACTGAATTACTATGTTATACACCCAAAATTAATATAATATTGTAAGTCATCTGCTGCTGCTGCTGCTGCTAAGTCGCTTCAGTCGTGTCTGACTCTGTGCGACCCCATAGACAGCAGCCCACCAGGCTCCGCTGTCCCTGGGATTCTCCAGGCAAGAACACTGGAGTGGGTAGCCATTTCCTTCTCCAATGCATGAAAGTGAAAAGTGAAAGTGAAGTCGCTCAGTCGTGTCCAACTCTTAGTGACCCCATGGTCTACAGCCTACCAGGCTCCTCTGTCCATGGGATTTTCCAGGCAAGAGTACTGGAGTGGGGTGCCATTGCCTTCTCCGTGTAAGTCATCTATAGTTCCATAAAAAATAAATGGAAAAAAAAGTGGCTGGCACAGTGCAGATTCTTAAAAGTAATGTTGCTCCTATAATTACTTGTCAGCTTCTCCCTCCCAGGGAACTGGTAGCTTCCCTTGGGAAACCTCAAGGACAATCATCATTTTACTTTTTAAACATGATTTATTATCATTCTTTCATAGAAAAAAAAAATAACGTTTTAAATCATTATATGTAGAAGTCCTGCCCCATAAAACACTCTCTTCCATCTCCTGCCCCCAAATAGCCAAACGTATTAATGAAATGAATGATATTGCCTTTAACTTTATTCAGAAGATATGTATTTTCTTGCCATGTATGTGATTCCATTTGCTATTTAACGTTGCCATATTGGGCTTCCCTGGTGGCTCAGGTGGTAAAGAATCTGCTTGCAATGTGGGAAACCTGGGTTCAATCCCTAGGTTGAGATGATCCCCCGGGGAAAGGAATGGCTACCACTCCAGTATTTTTTTTAATTAACTAATGTATCTTAAATGGAGGACAATTTCTTTACAAATATTCTGCTGGTTATTGCCATACATCAGCATGAATCACCCGTGGGTGCACATGTGTCTCCCCGTCCTGAAACCTCCTCCCACCTCCCTCTCCACCCCATCCCTCTGGGTTGTCCCAGAGCACCGGCTTTGAGGGGGCTGCTTCCTGCACTGAACGTGCACTGGTCATCTATTTTACATATGGTAATATACATGTTCCAATGCTATTCTCTCATATCATCCCACCCTCGCCTTTTTCCAGAGAGTCCAAAAGTCTGTTCTTTACATCTGTGTCTCTTTTGCTGCCTTGCATATAGGATCATCATTACCATCTTTCTAAATTCCATATATATGCAATAACATACTGTATTGATGTTTTCTTTCTGACTTACTTCACTCTGTATAATAGGCTTCAGTTTCATCCACCTCATTGGGACTGACTCAAATGCATTCTTTTTATAGCTGAGTAATATTCCATTGTGTATATGTAGCACAACTTCCTTATCCATTCATCTGCTGATAGACATCTAGGTTGCTTCCAGGTCCCAGCTATTGTAAACAGTGCTGTAATGAACACTGGGGTACATGTGTGTCTTTCAATTCTGGTTTCCTCAGTGCGTATCGCTGGGTCATATGGCAGTTCTATTTCCAGTTTTTTCAGGAATCTCTGTATTGTTCTCCATAGTGGCTGTACCAGTTTGCATTCCCACTAGGAATGTAAGAGGGTTCCCTTTTCTGCACACCACCTCCAACTTTTATTGTTTGTAGACTTATGATGGCACATTCTGACCGGTGTAAGATGATACCTCATTGTGGTTTTGATTTGCATTTCTCTAATAATGTCACTCCAGTATTCTTGCCTGGAGAATCCCACAGACAGAGGAGCCTGGTGGGCTATAGTCCACGCGGTCTCAAAGAGTCAGACACGACGGAGTGACTAACAACAAACAAACAACAAGCATACTGAAAGAAAAAAATTAATTCCTGTTATATTTCCAACAGGCATATGCTTCCTTACTCTATGTTCACTGTTCAGCCTGATAGATTTGATCCTTTCCTTTTCTTTCCCCTGTAGCTTTTTTTTAAATCAAAGAAGAAACATTAATTGAGACAGAAAGATGGAAGGATGACTAACACCTCTGAGATGACTGGGAGTGATAGCTTTTCTGGTAATCTGTGGGGGCTTATCCTATTCCTTCTAAAATCTGTCTATGGCTTTGTCAACCAAATCTTAAGGCTTTGAGGGATACACATCTTATGATTCTGAAGACGGGAGGGCTGTAAGACGGCAGCTCCTCCAAAGAGCTAGGCTAGGTGTTTTGGTACCCCGGCCCTTCCTTTTGGTTCCAGGCAGCAGTGGGGAAGTGCAATTACACAATATACTAAGCTAAGGACCTCAGACCTACAAACACACCTCTATTTACCATAGCCTGGCACTGACCAGGGACTGGCCACAGCCTACAAGGGCAGTTGGTGTCACTGGTGATTATATACATTGGTGTTGCATTGGGTGGCAGAAAGTGCCAGAAGCCCAAGCAGACTAATACTAGGTTGAGACTGGAGAGAACTAGCATCAGAATAGCATGTCCTTGGCAGGACAAGTAGCCCTCGGAGGTCAGAGGGAAGAAGACAGCAGGGACAAGGCGTGGGCCTGGACACAGACAACAATCCGTACTCCTTACTGAGTGCTCACTGCAGAGGCCGCTTTTCCAGCCTCTCAGACATGGCACGCCCTTCTGATGGCCTAAATTACTGGGGCTCCTTGCCCCAGCAGCACTGATGAATACTGAAGTCATAGTCAAGCCAATCAGGAACTCACTCCTTTAACAATTAGTTATCGAGTACCTGCTATAAGAACAAAAGATGTCAAATTTCCATGACCACGGTGCTTACATTCTAGCAAGGGGAGATAGATAATAAGTAAATCATTTAGTATCTTAGAGATTAAAAGTGCTAAGGGAGGATTTCCCTGGTAGCACAGTGGGTAAGAGTTCACCTGCCGATTCAGGGATCACAAGCTCCATCCCTGGCCTGGACGGATCCCACATGCGGCAGAGTGCCCAAGCCTGTGCGTCACAGCTAGCGAGCCTGTGTACTGCAGAGTGCCTAAGCCTGTGTGCTTGGAGCTTGTGCTCCCCAAAAAAGAGAAGCCGCCCAACAAAGAGTGGCCCCCGCTCACTGCAACTAGAGAAGGCCCCCACACAGCAACGAAGACCCAGCACAGCCAAAACTGAAATAAATTATTTTTTTAAGTGATAAGGGAAATGAAAACGGAATGCAGGGAGAAGGGGGTTGGGAGTGTAGCGGGAAGTCTAAGGTTCTAAATACAGTGATCAGGGTAAGTCTCATTGTGAAGATGATCTTTGAGAAAAGACTTTAAGAAGTGAGGGAATAGGCCAGGCAGTCACCTGAGGCAAGAGAGTGGCCAGAACCACCAGTGCAAAGATCCTGAGGCAGAGGGAGCTCAGAGGAGGACAGAAAGCAAAGGAGCTAGCAGCAGGAGGTGATGTCACAGAGGTAACGGGGCAGCTGACCAGACCACAGAAGGCTGTAAGGACTTTAGTTTTCATTGAGTGACATGTGGGGCCGTGCAGGCTTTTGAACAGAGGAGTGATATAATCTAACTTTTTAGAAAGACTAAAAGGCTGTTGCACTAATCCAGGTAAGATGCCAAGGCAGCTCAGACCAGAGTGGTGGCAGCAGAGATGATGAGAAGAGATCAAATTCTGCATAATTTGCTTAAAAAAAATTTTTTTTGGAGTCTAGCTGGTTTACAATGTTGTGTTAGTTACAGGTGTACAGCAAAGTCAGTCAGTCATACGTATATCCACTCTTTTTTAGATTCTTTCCCCAACAGGCCACTATAGAGAAATTCTGCATAATTTCTGGATTAGGATTTCTTGATGGATTGGAGAAGACTGGGAAATGGCTACAAGGTTTTTGTCCTGGACAGTTAGAAGACTGAAGTTGCCATCAGCTCATATTTGGAAGTAGCAGGTTTGGGGGAAGATCAGAAGCTCAGTTTGGGATATGACAGGTTTGAGATGGTTGTGAGACATGCTGGGGGAAGTGTAGACCTTGAGCAATGAGCCTGGAGTTCAGAGAGAGGCTGCACTGGAGATTCCTGAAGGAGGGAGGCTGCAGAGAGTCACGGATGGGGCACTTCAGCTTTTCAGGTGGCCAGGAGGAGAAGGGACTGACAGAAGAGCTGGAGGCCTGACCACTGAGGCAACTTCCTGCAAAGCAAGACGGAGAGGCTTCCCCACCGGCAGGACAGGGACTGTTGGCTAGGCTGTCTTTCCAATTTGAGATGTGTGATTGGGGTGATGTGATGTGATCCTTGTGTTTGGCTCCTGGTGGTTTCATGGAGGCTGTGGGGGTGGGGAAAGCAGCCTAGATTATATTTGTGTGTGTGTGTGTTTTAGCATATTTGGATTATGTGGCTGGGTGGACTCACATGACCCAAGAGATAGAACCTCATGACCAGGGAAGCCCTCTGGGTAAGGCTACAGGCGTGTCTCCTTCCATCTAACAGAGGGGAAAGCATTTTGCTTTACATTTTGTCAGTTAAGACAAAATTATAGAAAATGGTTTTTTTTAAATAAATTAAAAAAAATTTTAATTATATTTTGCAAAATAAATTTACAAAGAAATAATTTCCCAATCACTTGTGAATCTGAAACCCATGAGATATAAATGGTTCACAAGAGCCTTTTCTTCTGAATTCACTGTATTCAACTCTTCTTCAGAGAAGGGGATTTTCTAAGGTGCTTATGGTCTATTATGTGTGATTTTATCTTCTTCTGAAAATATTTATTCCTCTTCATCTTTTTATCATTTTTATTATAAATGATGTATTACTTATTTTGGGTTATTTGGCTACACAGTTGAAAATGATGGCCCATCCCATTAAGGAGAAATTTATTCACCAAACTGATGCAATCCCAGTATCGAGACCCAAAGAATTTCTCTCCATGAGCCATCCCCTTAATGGGAGCAATTTAAATGACTTAGTTCCACAGACATAGAGGATATTTTTCTATACATTAAGATATTATCTTTTAGGTGTTTCCTGGAGTTGAACTACACAAAAGGACATATATTCTTGTGTTTCCTCTCCTGGGTATTCAGCAATCATTATGTAGCAACTATGCTGTGATTGGCCAGACCCAAGAACTGGACAGATACTAACTCATTTTATCCTCTCAACAGCCTATGAGGCAGGGACTGTCATCACCACCATTATCCCCATGATGCAGATGAGGGAATGAATAAGAGTCACTTTACTTGTGAAGGACACATGGTGAGTTAGTAGGAGGCACAGGATTCAAACCCAAGTAGCCGGGATCCAGAGCCTGTGCGTTTAATCACCTTTCTTTGCCATGTTCTGCGCCCCTTGGGGTAGCTTTCCACTGTGTGAGCTGCCTCTGTTTTCTTTGGGAAGATCAGAATTTCCTATCTGGCACTCCTGAATCACCCTTCAAGTTCACCAAACGGCATCTGAAAAATGGGTGACCAAACCCACTCTGATGATGATGTGGTTAGCCAGTGAGACCACTGACCATAAGATAACCAAGTGGAGGGCCACACAGATGGAATCACTCGTCTCTTTCCTCATAAGAAGGCGGCAGATATTCTCCATGCTGCTAGATACTTACTGTGCTGTGCTTAGTCACTCAGTCATGTCCGACTCTGCGACCTCATGGACAGTAGCCCACCAGGCTCCTCTGTCCATGGAATTCTGCAGTCAAGAACACTGGAGTGGGTTGCCATGCCCTCCTCCAGGGGATCTTCCCAGCCCAGGGATTGAACCTAGGTCTCCTGTATTGCAGGCAGACTTTACAAGCTGAGCTATCAGGAAAGCCCAAGAATACTGGATTGGGTACCCTATCCCTTCGCCAGGGAATCTTCCTGACCCAGGAATTGAACTGGGGTCTCCTGCAATTGCAGGCAGATTCTTTACCAGCTGATCTACCAGGGAAGCCCACTGATTGTAGCTATTGGTGTTCTAAACACAATCAATCTAGAAGTGACTGTTTTCATACACTATGGAATATGTCCATCTAAAGATTAAAAATGTTTATTCTAGGATAACTAACAAGGTCCTACAGCAGAGCCCAGAGAACTATATTCAATATCCTTTGATAAACCATAATGGACAAGAATATGAAAACGAATATATACATATGTGTGTATAATTGAGTTACTTTGCTGTATAGCAGAAATTAACACAACATTGTAAATCAACTATACTTCAATAAATTTTCTGTAAAAAGAGAGAAAAAATATTTAATCTACTTTTCTCAATTTTTTTAAGTGAAAGGCTCTTTGCAAGCAACTATGTTTGGGTGTATTAGAAAGCAATGCCTGTCAGAGGATTTAGTCCTTAGTAAAGTTCTTCCTTTATACTCTGTCTAGCATGACAGCACCAGGAGCAAGTGTCCTGTTTCTGCAGATATTTGCGTCTCACCCTGTGGCCAGCACTATACCATCTCTTCTGGCTGAACCAGTCTTGCAGTGCCTGACTTCTGTACAGATGTTCCTGAGCACATCAGAGTCCGAGTAGTTGGCTTGTCAGATGCAGACTCTAGCTCAGCAGTCTGAGATAGGGCCCGAGAGTCTACATTTCTTTTTCTTTAAATTTTCTAATGTTTTAGTCTCACCTCAGAGCATGTGGGATCTTAGTTCCCTGACCAGGGATCAAACTAGTGCCCCTAGCATTGGAAGCTTGGAGTCTTAACCACTGGACCACCAGGGAGGTCCTGAGTACACATTTCTAACAGGCTCCCCGGTGGTGCTGGTCTTCTCAGCTCCATTTGAGCAGCAAAACTGAGGTGCTCAACCTTGGCTGCTCTGCTGGAAACACTTGTGAAGCTGAAAAATAGTCTAGCCTGTGTTTTGTCTTCAGAGGCTGATTTTACTGTTCCAGAGTGTGGTCTGGAAGGCAGGACTTTTTAAAGCTTCTCAGATGAACTATTGTTCAGCCATGATTCAGACCCACTGCTGCAGTAGAAAGCAGTGATCCTCAAAATGAGGTCCTTGACCAGCAGCAACAGCATCTCCCGAGAACAGTTCAGGAACGCAGGTTCTTGGACCCCACCCCAGACAGACTTGAATCAGAAGCTCAGGATGGGCCCAGCATCTGTGTGGTAACAAGACTCCTTGAGATTCTGACAATCATGCAAGTTTGAGAAACACTGGTTTAGAGGCTCATAGAATATATTTTCCATTTCTCTATCTTTTCCCCCATTTTCCTTATCCCCCTCTCCACTTCCTCTCTCCCAACTCCAAGCCTCCGATTCCCATCAGTGAACTGTTTGAATTAGTAATGCTATACCAAGATGGGGCTTCCTGGTGGCTCAGATGATAAAGAATCTGCCTACAATGCAGGAGACCTGGGTTTGATCTGTGGGTTGGGAAGATGCCCTGGAGGAGGCAATGGCAACCCACTCCGGTATTCTTGCCTGGAGAATTCCATGGACAGAGGAGCCTGGCAGGCTACAGTCCATGAGGTTGCAAAGAGTCGACACAACTGAGCATACGCCTCCAACTATTTACATAGCATATTCATTGCATCAGAGATTTAAGCAATCTGGAGGTGATTTACAGTGTGTGGGAGGGGACTTCGCTGGTGGTACAGTGGATAAGAATCTGCCTGCCAATGCAAGGGACACAGGTTTGATCCCTGGTCTGGGAAGAGCTCGCATAACGCTGAGCAAGTAAGCCCATGCACCGCAGCTGCTGAGCCTGTGCTTTAGAGCTCAAGAGCTGAAACGACGAAGTCCACATGCTCCAAATACTGAAGCCCATCCACCTAGAGCCTGTGTTCCGGAACAAAGGAAGCCCGTGCACCACAGCTGCTGAGCCTGTGCTTTAGAGCTCAGGAGCTGAAACGACAAAGTCCACATGCTCCAACTGCTGAAGCCCATCTACCTAGAGCCTGTGCTCAAGAACAAAGGAAGCCACCACAATGAGAAGCCCCTGCACCACACTGAGGGGAGCCCCTCCTCACCATGACTAGAGAAAACCCATGCACAGCAACAAAGACCCAGGCCAGCCAAAGATAAAGATCAATAGATTTTAAGAGTATGTGGGGGAATGAAAATAGGTTACATGTAAATAATATGCCATTTTATGTATAGAATTTGAGCATACAGATTTCGTTCTCATGGAACAAGGTTTTCCCACCAACAGTGCACAAGGGCTTTAGTTTCTCCACTTCCTTGCCAATATTTGTTTTTTTCTGGATTTTTGATAGTAGCCACCTAGTGAACATAAGGTGACATATCATTGTGGTTTTGATTTGAACACTGGAAAAACACAAGCTGGAATCAAGATTGCCGGGAGAAATATCAATAACCTCAGATATGCAGATGACACCACCCTTATGGCAGAAAGTGAAGAGGAACTCAAAAGCCTCTTGATGAAAGTGAAAGAGGAGAGTGAAAAAGTTGGCTTAAAGCTCAACATTCAGAAAACGAAGATCATGGCATCCGGTCCCATCACTTCATGGCAAATAGATGGGGAAACAGTGGAAACAGTGTCAGATTTATTTTTTGGGGCTCCAAAATCACTGCAGATGGTGACTGCAGCCATGAAATTAAAAGACACTTACTCCTTGGAAGGAAAGTTATGACCAACCTAGATAGCATATTCAAAAGCAGAGACATTACTTTGCCAACAAAGGTTCGTCTAATCAAGGCTATGGTTTTTCCTGTGGTCATGTATGGATGTGAGAGTTGGACCATGAAGAAGGCTGAGCACCGAAGAATTGATGCTTTTGAACTGTGGTGTTGGAGAAGACTCTTGAGAGTCCCTTGGACTGCAAGGAGATCCAACTAGTCCATTCTGAAGGAGATCAGCTCTGGGATTTCTTTGGAAGGAATGATGCTAAAGCTGAAACTCCAGTACTTTGGCCACCTCATGCGAAGAGTTGACTCATTGGAAAAGACTCTGATGCTGGGAGGGATTGGGGGCAAGAGGAGAAGGGAACGACAAAGGATGAGATGGCTGGATGGCATCACTGACTCGATGGACGTCTCAGTGAACTCCAGGAGTTGGTGACAGACAAGGAGGCCTGGCGTGCTGTGATTCATGGGGTCGCAAAGAGTCGGACATGACTGAGCGACTGATCTGACCTGATCTGAATAATTAGTGACATTGAGCTAATAATGTCACTAGCTCATTATGTCATAACTCAAAATGTCATAAAGACATTTTCATATACTTTTTGGCCATTTGTATTTTCTCTTTGGAGAAATGTCTATTCAAGTCCTTTGTCTATTTTCTTAGCTGTTTTGCTTGATTTCTTTTGTTGCTGAGTTTCAGGAGTTCTTTATATATTCTGGATATTAATGTTTTTTCAAACATATGTTTTACAAACATTTTTTGCCTATTGTTAAATTGTCTTTCTGCTCTGTTGATTGGGTCCTTTGAAACACAGAAGCTTTACATTTTTATGCAGTCAGATTTACCTATTTTTACTTTTGTTGCCTGTACTTCTGATGTCACCCCCAAGAAATCATTGCCAAATATAATGAAGCTTTCCCTTGCAATTTCTTCTAAGAATTTTATATTTTTGGGTCTTACATTTACGTTGTTCATCCACATCATGTTAATTTTTGCATATCGTGTAAAGTTAGGGGTCCAACTTCACTCTTTTGCATGTGGATATCCAGTTTTTTCAACACCATTTGTTGAGAAGATTGTCCTTTCCCCCTTAGAACGTTCTTGGTATCCATATCAACAATTCTTGACTATATACGCCAGGGCTTATTTCTGGGCTTTCTATCTACAGCGTTGGATTACAATACAGTATACCAGGATCACACCGCTTTGTTTATGGTCAGTTCAGTCCCTCAGTTGTGTCTGACTCTTTGTGGCCCCATGGACTGCAGCACGCCAGGCCTCCCTGTCCATCACCAACTCCCGGAGCTTACTCAAACTCATGCCCATCGAGTCAGTGATGCCATCCAACCATCTCATCCTCTCTCATCCCCTTCTGCTCCTGCCTTCAATCTTTCCCAGCATTAGGGTCTTTTCCAACAAGTCAGCTCTTGGCATCAGGTGGCCAGAGTATTGGAGTTTCAGCTTCAACATCAATCCTTCCAATGAATATTCAGGACTGATCTCCTATACGATGGACTGGTTGGATCTCCTTGCAGTCCAAGGGACTCTCAAGAGTCTTCTCCAGCACCACAGTTCAAAAGCATCAATTCTTCGGCACTCAGCTTTCTTATAGTCCAACTCTCACATCCGTACATGACTACTGGAAAAACCATAGCTTTGACTAAATGGACCTTTGTCAGCAAGGTAATATCTCTGCTTTTTAATATGCTAAGTTGGTCATAGCTTTTCTTCCAAGGAGCAAGTGTCTTTTAATTTCATGGCTGCAGTCACCATCTGCAGTGATTTTGGATTATGGTATTTTGTTTATGGTAGCTTTGTAGTAAGTTTTGAACTCAATAAATATGAGAACTCCAGCTTTGTTCTTCTTTTTCAAAATTATTTTAGCTATATGGGGTAATAGCAGGCAAAGTTTAAAACGAAAATTCAGATTACTTCCATCTTGAAATCTTCACATGATTTCCCATGAAGTGTAAAATCCAAGCTCCTTACCAAGAGGATCCTCAGCTTCACCTCTCAGCATCCTCTCCTCATCCATGATGCTCCAGTCACATAGATTTCTGTTTGCTCCCCAGGCTGGTCCCTCTTCCCCAAGTGTTTTTTACTCACATATCCATCCATTTGTTCATCCTGTATGTGTTGAAGTTCTATTATGTGTTGGGCTCTGTTACAGGCACTGGAGATACAGCAGTTAACACACTCATACTGACTCCCTCCTGGCTTTTTAGCTGAGAGGCCTTTCTTTGTTCCCACTCTAAACTGATCCTGTTTTTCCCCTACCCACCAGTCTCCACCTCTATACTCTGCTTTCGTGCATTCATATTATAGATTTACCTTATCTCATCATTTTGTTGATCTCCTGCACCAGACCTTGAGCTACCAAAAGTAGATAGAAGACATTACATAGGGGGAGGCACTCAGTATACATTCTCGAAAGAATAAACTGAGATTAGTTGATAACTTTCTGAGAGGACAGTAGAGCTAAGTAACAAGGGCTCTTTTTTAGAGGACAAAGTGGTCAGTTACTTTTCTGAGTCATGGACATTGCTGTAGGTTTGAATTACCATATAGAAGGTTATTATAAACTTGCACTAAACAGTCAGTAAAGAATCTGCCTGCAGCTGAGGAGACCAGGGTTCAATCCCTGGGTCAGGAAGATCCCCTGGAGAAGGATATGGCAACCCACTTCAGTATACTTGTCTGGAAGGCCCTATGGACAGAGGAGCCCAGTGGGCTACAGTCCATGAGGTCGCAAGAGTCAGACATGACTTAGTGACTAAACCACCAAATGTGGAATAAAGTATAGTAACTATAATTTCACTGTTAAAACCAAACAGAATTTCTGAGGACCCTGAAACAGGCACATGACAAAATGCTCAATGTCACTAATTATTAAAGGAATGTAAATCAGAACTGCAATGAAATATCACCTCACACCAGTCAGAATAGCTATCATCAAAAAATCTTCAAATAACAAATGTGGGAGAGGGTGTGGAGAAAAGGGATCACTCCTACACTGTTAGTGGAAATATAAGCTGGTGCCGCCGCTATGGAAAACATTATGGAGGTTCCTCAAGAAAACATTATGGAGGTTCCTCAAGAAAACACCTAAAAATATAGCTACCATATAATCCAGCAGTCCCACACTTGGGACATATATCCAGATAAAACCATAATTCAAAAGATACATGCACCCCAATATTCATAGCCGCAGTATTCACCATAGCCATGACATGTAAACAATCGAAGTGTCCACTGACAGATGGATAAAGACGATGTGGTGTGTATAGAAACAATGGAATACTACTCAGCCATAAAAAAGAATGAAGTAATGTCATTTGCAACAAATGGATGGACCAAATAGAGATTATCACGTGAAGTGAAGTAGGTCAGAAGGAGAAAGAAAAATACTATATGACATCACTTATATATGGGATCTAAAAAATAACATAAACAAACTTATCCATTAAACAGCAACAGACTCACAGACATAGAGAACAGACTGGCCAAGAGGGAGGGGGTCGGGGTGAGATGAGTGGGAGTTTGGGGCAGCAAATGCAGTCTAGTGTATGGAGAAAGCATAAACAACAAGGCCCTACCATATAGCACAGGGAGCCATATTCAATGTGCTGTGATAAACTAGAGTTTATAAAAAATATATAAAATTGAATATATGTACATATATATGTAACAATCAATTTGCTGTACAGCAGAAATTACTGCAATATTGTAAATCAACTATACTTTTAAAAAAGAGAAATTTACCTTCTTGTGTCAACTGAAAGCAAGAATCTGATATCTTAGAAAGTGAAAGAAATTATTTCCTGTTAATAACTGGCCTGCCCTTTATTAAACTTATGCATTCTACTCACTGATTAAAAGTCATTGACTTAGAGAGCTGTTAGATTCCAATGCTTTAAAAATGTATTAAAATGTGAGTCAATCCAGGTTTAACCAAAAAGAGGAGGGACTGCTTCCCAAACCATCCCATTTTTGAGTAATGCTGAAGAAGCTGAAGTTGAACGGTTCTATGAAGATCTGCAAGACCTTTTAGAACTAACACCCAAAAAAGATGTCCTTTTCATTATAGGGGACTGGACTGCAAAAGTAGGAAGTCAAGAAACACCTGGAGTAACAGGCAAATTTGGCCTTGGAATACAGAATGAAGCAGGACAAATGTTAATAGAGTTCTGCCAAGAGAACGCACTGGTCACAGCAAACACCCTCTTCCAACAACACAAGAGTAGACTCTACACATGGACATCACCAGATGGTCAACACTGAAATCAGATTGATTATATTCTTTGCAGCCAAAGATGGAAAAGCTCTATACAGACAGCAAAAACAAGACCGGGAGCTGACTGTGGCTCAGACCATGAACTCCTTATTGCCAAATTCAGACTTAAATTAAGTAGGGAAAACCACTAGACCATTCAGGTATGACCTAAATCAAATCCCTTATGATTATACAATGTCTGGGGAGGCCTTACAAATAGCTGGGAAAAGAAGAGAAGCGAAAAGCAAAGGAGAAAAGGAAAGAAATAAACATCTGAATGCAGAGTTCCAAAGAATAGCAAGAAGAGATAAGAAAGCCTTCCTCAGCGATCAATGCAAAGAAATAGAGGAAAACAACAGAATGGGAAAGACTAGAGATCTCGTCAAGAAAATTAGAGATACCAAGGAAACATTTCATGCAAAGATGGGCTCGATAAAGGACAGAAATGGTATGGACCTAACAAAAGGAGAAGATATTAAGAAGAGGTGGCAAGAATACACAGAAGAACTATACAAAAAAGATCTGCACAACCAAGATAATCACGATGGTGTGATCACTGACCTAGAGCCAGACATCCTGGAATGTGAAGTCAAGTGAGGCTTAGGAAGCATCACTACAAACAAAGCTAGTGGAGGTGATGGAATTCCAGTTGAGCTATTTCAAATCCTGAAAGATGATGCTGTGAAAGTGCTGCACTCAATATGCCAGCAAATTTGTAAAACTCAGCAGTGGCCACAGGACTGGAAAAGTCAGTTTTCATTCCAATCACATAGAAAGGCAATGCCAATTATCAGAGAAATGCAAATCAAAACCACTATGAGGTACCATTTCACACCAGTCAGAATGGCTGCAATCCAAAAGTCTACAAATAATAAATGCTGGAGAGGGTGTGGAGAAAAGGGAACCCTCTTACACTGTTGGTGGGAATGCAACCTAGTACAGCCACTATGGAGAACAGTGTGGAGATTCCTTAAAAAACTGGAAATAGAACTGCCTTATGATCCAGCAATCCCACTGCTGGGCATACACACTGAGGAAACCAGAAGGGAAAGAGACACGTGTACCCCAATGTTCATCGCAGCACTGTTTATAATAGCCAGGACATGGAAGCAACCTACATGTCCATCAGCAGATGAATGGATAAGAAAGTGGTGGTACATATACACAATGGAGTATTACTCAGCCATTAAAATAATATATTTGAATCAGTTCTAATGAGGTGGGTGAAACTGCAGCCTATTATACAGAGTGAAGTAAGCCAGAAAGAAAAACAGAAATACAGTATACTAACGATATATATGGAATTTAGAAAGATGGTAACAATAACTCTGTATACGAGACAGCAAAAGAGACACTGATGTATAGAACAGTCTTATGGACTCTGTGGGAGAGGGAGAGGGTGGGAAGATTTGGGAGAATGGCATTGAAACATGTAAAATATCATGTAGGAAACGAGTTGCCAGTCCAGGTTCGATGCACGATGCTGGATGCTTGGGGCTGGTGCACTGGGACGACCCAGAGGGTTGGTATGAGGAGGGAGGAGGGAGGAGGGTTCGGGATGGGGAACACATGTATACCTGTGGCGGATTCATTTTGATATTTGGCAAAACTAATACAATTATGTAAAGATTAAAAATAAAATAAAATTAGAAAAAAAAAAAAAAGAAAGGCAATGCCAAAGAATGCTCAAACTACCACACAATTGCACTCATCTCACATGCTAGCAAAATAATGCTCAAAATTCTCCAAGCCAGGCTTCAGCAATACATGAACCGTGAACTTCCAGATGTTCAAGCTGGTTTTAGAAAAGGCAGAGGAATCAGAGATCAAATTGGCAACATCCACTGGATCATCGAAAAAGCAAGGGAGTTCCAGAAAAACATCTATTTCTGCTTTATTGACTTGCCAAAGCCTTTGACAATAAACTGTGGAAATTTTTGAAAGAGATGGGAATACCAGACCACCTGACCTGCCTCTTGAGAAACCTATATGCAGGTCAGGAAGCAACAGTTAGAACTGGACATGGAACAACAGACTGGTTCCAAATAGGGAAAGGAGTACGTCAAGGCTGTATATTGTCACCCTGCTTATTTAACTTCTATGCAGAGTACATCATGAGAAACGCTGAGCTGAAAGAAGCACAAGCTGGAATCAAGATTGCCGGGAGAAATATCAATAACCTCAGATATGCAGATGACACCACACTTATGGCAGAAAATGAAGAGGATCTAAAAAGCCTCTTGATGAAAGTGAAAGAGGAGAGTGAAAAAGTTGGCTTAAAGCTCAACATTCAGAAAGCAAAGATCACGCCATCTGGTCCCATCACTTCATGGCAAACAGATGGGGAAACAGTGGAAACAGTGTCAGACTTTATTTTTGGGGGCTCCAAAATCACTGCAGATGGTGACTGCAGCCATGAAATTAAAAGACGCTTACTCCTTGGAAGGAAAGTTATGACCAACCTAGATAGCATATTCAAAAGCAGAGACATTACTTTGCCAAAAAAGGTCCATCTAGTCAAGACTATAGTTTTTCTAGTGGTCATGTATGGATGTGAGAGTTGGACTGTGAAGAAAGCTGAGCACTGAAGAATTGATGCTTTTGAACTGTGGTGTTGGAGAAGACTCTTGAGAGTCCCTTGGACTACAAGTTGATCCAACCAGTCTATTCTAAAGGATATCAGCCCTGGGATTTCTTTGGAAGGAATGATGCTAAAGCTGAAACTCCAGTACTTTGGCCACCTCATGCGAAGAGTTGACTCATTGGAAAAAACTCTGATGCTGGGAGGGATTGGGGGCAGGAGGAGAAGGGGACGACAGAGGATGAGATGGCTGGATGGCATCACGGACTCAATGGATGTCAGTTTGAGTGAACTCTGGGAGTTAGTGATGGACAGGGAGGCCTGGCGTGCTGTGATTCATGGGGTCGCAAAGAGTCGGACACAACTGCACGACTGAATTGAACTGAGCCACTTAGGTCAGTGCTGCCCAAATTACAAGTGTGACTCTGCCACGTTTATGTTATTCAAGTAAACTGATATTTGTGAGGCCTTTTCACCACTTTCTTCCTTTGGGTTCACAATCCGAAAGTATTTGCTCATAGTCAATGAGTTTAACGTGGACACATACTTGCACGGTTACCTCAGTCAACCACAAGGTAAATGGATTTGCCCATACTAAAAACCCCAAATGCTGTGTTGTAACTTTACACCATTAAACTTGCCCAAATTACATTTTATACCCTTCCTTAATGTACGATCCTAAATCACTACTTCTTATGCAAATAAGAACAGCAGACTCGTTCATCCTGAGACAAATTGTGTGAATTCTATTATTTTATCAGATTTTGTTTTGATTCAGTTTCACTCTCCTGTGACACATTCAGGCTAAATTTTTTTTTAATTGGAAGATAACAGCTTTACAATATTGTATTGGTTTCTGCCATACAACATGTATCAGCTCTAAGTGTGCATATATGTCCCCTCCTTCTTGAGCCTCCTGCCCACCCCACGCTCCATCTTACTCCTCTGGTCATTGCAGAGCACCGGGCTGAGCTCCCTGTGTTATACAGCGGCTTACCACCTGCTGTCTGTTCTCTACATAGTAATGTATATATGTCAGTGCTGCTCTCTCAGTCCGCCCCACCCTCTCCTTCCCCTGCTGTGTCCACAAGTCAGTCCTCGACGTCTGTGTCTCTATTCCTGCCTGCAAATAGGTTCATCATCACCAGTTTTCTAGGTTCAAGATATATGCATTAATATACAATATTTGTTTTTCTCTTTCTGACTTACTTCACTCTGTATAACAGGCTCTAGGTTTGTCCACCTCAGTTCAACTGACTCAAATTCATTCCTTTCACGGCTGAGTAATATTCCATTGTGTGTGTGTGTGTGCATCTATCTATCTATCTATATACACACCACAACTTTACCCATTCATCTGTCCAAGGACATCTAGGTTGCTTCCATGTTCTGGCTACTACAAATAGTGCTGCAATGAACAAAACTATAAACAAGATTAAAAGACAATCCTCAGAATGGGGAAAATAATGCAAATGAAACAACTGACAAAGGATTAATCTCCAAAATATACAAGCAGCTCATGCAGCTCGATATCAGAGAAGCAAACAATCCAATCAAAAAATGAGTGGAAGACCTAAGCAGACGTTTCTCCAAAGGAGATATACAGATGGTTGATAAACACATGAAAAGATGTTCAACGGTGCTCATTATTAGAGAAATGCAAATCAAAACTACCGGTCAGAATGTTGCTGCTGCTGCTGCTAAGTCGCTTCAGTCGTGTCCGACTCTGTGTGACCCATAGACGGCGGCTCACCAGGCTCCCCCGTCCCTGGGATTCTCCAGGCGAGAACACTGGAGTGGGTTGCCATTTCCTTCTCCAATGCATGAAAGTGAAAAGTGAAAGTGAAGTCGCTCAGTCGTGTCTGATTCTTAGTGACCCCCATGGACTGCAGCCCACCAGGCCCCTCCGTCCATGGGATTTTCCAGGCAACCCACTGGAGTGGGGTGCCATTGCCTTCTCATGGGTCAGAATGGCCATCATCAAAAAAAATCTACAAACAATAAATGCTGGAGAGGATGTGGAGAAAAGAGAACCCTCCTGCGCTGTTGGCGGGAATGTAAATTGATACAGCCACTATGGAGAATAGTATGGAGATTCCTTTAAAAACTTGGAATAAAACTACCATATGACCCAGCAATCCCACTACTGGGCATATACCCTGAGAAAACCATAATGAACTGTTTCTTACTATGTTCTCCTGGCCTCTTACTCACAAAAGGATCAGATACTATAGTGATTATCTTGCAGAGGTTCACTCATTGTTTTTGGAAACAGGCCACAGATGAAGTAACAATAACCGCACTGACAAAATAAAGTTAAACCAGCAATACAGTATTATGACAACAGATTGTCTCTTGATTTGAAAAAGCAGAGGTGGTACTGTGGCCTTTTTTTTTTTTTCCTTTGTATATACAATATCATTTCCCTTGCCATTCTGCCTCTACCTACCACCAAGAAATCTTCATCCAAGAAAGATAGTTAAAAGTTTTCCCTAAGGGCCTTCAGGAATGACTAACTGGGTGTGGTTGACAATACATGAGAAATTTTACTTCAAAAATAAATATTTCCATTATACTTCCTTAGGGGATACATGAGGTCAGGATATGTTATACAATTTTGCTTCACAGCATATAATTTTCTAATTTTCACCACAATTATTTCTCTTCAAAACAAATTAGAGTTCTTGCCAGAATGTTTTTTACAAGATTGCTTAGAGTAACTAAGAATGAAAAGCAACCTGAATGCCCAAAACCAGGGGACTGGTTGAATAAACATGATGTGTGTACGTACCAGTGGAATATGATGCAGCCAAAAAAAGTCTATTAATGTGGAAAGATGTTCATTTCATATTGTCTACTGAAGAGAACGTATTAAGCAATAATTTATACTATAACATGTATAAGAGAAATAGCATTATGGTTGCAATATAGGGAATTACGTATGTATTTATAAAGTAGCAGACATTACATTTTATAATGTATGAAATACATTATAACATATATGTGTTAGTCACTCAGTCATGTCTGACTCTGTGACCCTATGGACTGTAGCCTGCCAGGCTCCTCTGTCCTTGGGATTCTCCAGGCAAGAATACTGGAGTGGGTAGCCATTCCCTTCTCCAGGGGGTCTTCCTGATTCAGGGATCAAACCGGGGTCTCCTGCATTACAGGCAGATTCTTTACTGTCTGATGTATTATTCTTTGCTATCTAACATTATTTCTTTGCTAATCACAAGAACATACATCTCAGGTTAATGATTTTAGTGTCTATGTATGGGAAGATGCAAGGGTGTGGGCTCATGTTGAAAAATTTATTTGGCCTCACCAGATGTTAATAGTGGCATGGAGGATCTAGTTCCTCGACCAGGGAATCAAACTCAGGACGCTGTGCTGGAAGCATGGTGTCTTAACCACTGGCCCGCCAGTGAAGTCCCAACATATTATTTCTCTGGTAATGCCTTTCTGGGCCTCAGACTCCATCACTGCCTCTTGTTAAACACTCTTGCAGCATCCTGCACTTTTCTTTCATAGCAAATGAATGTTTACTTGCTTACTTACTGATTTTGTCTCTCCACTTGAACATCATCTGCTGGAGGGAAGGGACGTGTCCATCTGATGTGTATCTGTGATGCTGTATCTAACTGCATCTAGGTTTATAGTAAACAGTTCAAAAGCTGCTGAACTGTTGAATGAAAGAATTTCTGATGGACAGAGGATCGGGCTCCAGTCCATGGGGTCCCAAAAGAGTCAGACACAACTTAGGGACTAAACAACAGCAACAATGAATATGCTCAGAAAAAAGTCTGGAATCTATATATCAAAATGTTAACAATGATTTTTTCTGTAAAGAGAGGGATTATGGGTGATTTTTCCTTTCTTAATTTTCTAATTTTTCTACAATGGTTATGTACTTTTTTTTTTTTAATAAAAATGACTTGATGGGATTTTTAAAGTTGGAAATTTTTTTCATTGGCTTTGGGGCTGACAGTGCTTCCATCAATTTCAAAATGTCAAAGTATTACAACAGTAAGGTCTTCACTTCTCACTCAGTCTCAGTAGGTTGGCTATGGGAGCTGTGTTCTAGACTTCAGGTTAAGTTCAGGTCCTGCCTCCTACAGGGAGCCCAGCAGAAGGATTAGTTCCTACCTGGATATGCTGTTCTCACGGCAGAAGGCAGAAGCCCAAGAGGGGCCAGCAGAAACACGCAACGCCCTTTAAAACCCCTGCCCAAGATTCACACTGCCCCTTCTGCCCACCTTCTGTGGCCAGAACAAGTCATGTGGTCAAGCCCAAAGTCATGGAGCAAGCAAGTGTATCTGCCTCCTATGTGACGTGGGAGCTTCCCTGATAGTTCCGTTGGTGAAGAATCCGCCTGCAGTGCAGGAGACCCCGGTTTGATTCCTGGGTTGGAAAGATCCCCTGGAGAAGGGATAGGTTACCCACTCCAGTATTCTTGGGCTTCCCTTGTGGCTCAGCTGGTAAAGTACCCACCTACAATTCGGAAGACCTGTGTTCGACCTCTGGTTGGGAAGATCCCCTGGAGAAGGGAATGGCTACCCACTCCAGTATTATGGCCTGGAGAATTCCATTGACTGTGTAGTCCATGAGGTCACAAAGAGTTGGACACGACTGAGCGACTTTCACTTCACTTTCACTTTCATGAGGCGTGGGAAGTCACACGATTATGGCAAAAAAATACTATTTCAGGGAGAAAACAAAGATTTGGGTCCAATAACCCAATCTATCACAACACAATACTTTCTAACAAATAAGGTCCATTTTATGCTACCAAAGTCTAAGTTTAAAAGTCAAAATTGCAATTGAGTATCAAACTCTGAAAAGAAGGGCTGAATCCCTGAACCGAAAGACAGCTTTTCAAAAACACATATGTCAGCGTAGATAATCAACACAGCCTCAGAATTTAAGGTTAGCAATGCAGCAGAGAAAAACAAACTGAAGTATGGTATCAGTTGTTGTATGTGGAAACTGTTGCATTAACAACCCTCAAAGATTTACGCCAGGTTCATATGTCCCTATGGGGCTTCCCAGGTGGCACTAGTGGTAAAGAACATGCCTGCCAGTGCAGGAGAAATAAAAGAAGTGGGTTTGACCCCTGGGTCAGGAAGATCCCCTGGAGGAGGGCATGACACCCCACACCAGTATTTTTTCCTGGAGAATCCCATGGACAGAGGAGCCTGGCAGGTTACATTCCATAAGGTCACACAGGGTCAAACGCGACTAAAGCGACTTAACACACACACACACACACACACACATATATACATCTGTAAATCAGTGATTCTCAACCAAAGGCAGTTTTGTCATCCAGAGGTTATTGGCAAGATCTCTACAATTGTTTGGTTGTCATGACTTGGAGGGAATGGAAAGGTTGTCACGACTTGCTGCTGATGTGGTAGGTAGGAGCCAAGACTGCTGGAACATCCTGCAATGCACAGTGTAACCCCCACCACAAAGAACTATCCAGAACCCAGTGCCATGAGCATTGTTGACAAATCCTGCTGAAAACAGACTGTCTTGGTCAGTCCTGTCTCTCATTTATTTTGGATTTGACCATGTGGTCTGCTTCTTCCAATTCGATATTATCCATGATGACCCAAGAAGTATGAAAAGTGAATGCTCACTGCAGCTTGCTATCTCTCTCTCTGCTTCTGGAATCCCAGGAATCATGCAAAGAAGTCTGGACTTTCTGCTAACTGTTAGAGTCCCGTGGCCCAGCTACACCGATTATCCCAGCCAACCACCAGTCACATGAACACGGCCATCAAGGTCAGTTGTCCCCTGCAGAACCCACCTGTGGTCATGTGAGTGAACCCAGGCAAACTCGCTAAGGACTTCCCAGCCCCAAATGGACAAACCACAGTAATCTGAGCTAATGAATGATTGTTGTTTTAAGCCATAGGTTTGGGGAAAGCTTATTACATTGCACTTGGCAGGATACAGGCTAAGATGCTGTAACTGCTTTAGTTATTTTAAACTCTAAAAATAATTGTTAACTTGACCATGTGCATGTATCAGATGGGGTTGTTAGTTTGTAGCCAGAGAAATTCAGAAAATTGCTTCAGTGCTCCATTCACTTTGCTAGTATGAGTCCATAAGACAATTTGTATTCCTTTGTGGAGGAAAACATGTCAATATCTATAAAAGTGGAAGATGGCATGCAAGTTTTCATAATGTAAATACTTTTTCCCAATGTCCCAATCAAAATAATTTCCCAAGGAGGTATTCCCAACAGGTGGAAGCCTTCGAAGGAAAAGGCAGTGGCTGTCCACAGTACCTGGAATGCTTTGGTATCATGGTCCCATTATTGTCACCTCTTTATTTCATAAAATCTCCCTGCTGCTGCTGCTGCTAAGTCGCTTCAGTTGTGTCCGACTCCGTGCGACCCCATAGACGGCAGCCCACCAGGCTCCCCCATCCCTGGGATTCTCCAGGCAATAACAGTGGAGTGGGTTGCCCCTTCCTTCTTCAGTGCATGAAAGTGAAAAGTGAAAGTGAAGTCGCTCAGTCATGTCCGGCTCTTAGTGACCCCATGGACTCTAGCCCACCAGGCTCCTCCGTCCATGGGATTTTCCAGGCAAGAGTACTGGAGTGGGGTGCCGTGCCTTAGTCCATGTTAAATTCTCTCATTCCTGAGTACAAGATCGTAGGGCCCTTATAGACCATAGAAAGGGTTTAGTTTTAACTGAGCAATATATTCAACGTAGTATAAAACTAGGCAAAATATACAAAAAAGAGTAAGGACATACGAATGCCTTATAAACTGAGAAACATGTATTTCTTCCCTCCATGGGAAAAAAAAAAAAAAATAAAACTATACAGAAATACCAGCTTTCACTTAGAGTCCTCCATGTCTGGGGACTTCCCTGGTTGTCCAGTGGCTAAGACTCTGTGCTCCCAATGCAGGGGCCACAGTTTTGATCCCTGCTCAGGGAACTGGATCTTGCAAACCACAACAAAAAGATCCCATGTGTCATAGCAAAGATCGAAGATCCCTCATGCTGCAACTAAGACCTGGGGCAGCGAAGAAAAAAAGGATCCCATGCCTGATGACACACCATTGGTGAGAATAGAGACAACAGTTTCCTCCTCCCACGGCTGGAAAGAGAATTTGTTCTAACCCATGCAGAGATAAATTTAGCAGATACTACATATGCAGGTCAGGAAGCAACAGTTAGAACTGGACATGGAACAACAGACTGGTTCCAAATAGGAAAAGGACTACTTCAAGCTGTATATTGTCAACCTGCTTATTTAACTTATATGCAGAATACATCATGAGAAATGCTGGGCTGGAAGAAGCACAGGCTGGAATCAAGATTGCCTGGAGAAATATCAATAACCTCAGATATGCAGATGACACCATCCTTATGGCAGAAAGTGAAGAGGAACTAAAAAGCCTCTTGATGAAAGTGAAAGAGGAGAGTGAAAAAGTTGGCTTAAAGCTCAACATTCAGAAAACAAAGATCATGGCATCTGGTCCCATCACTTCATGGAAAATAGATGGGGAAACAGTGGAAACAGTGTCAGACTTTATTTTTGGGGGCTCCAAAATCACTGCAGATGGTGACTGCAGCTGTGAAATTAAAAGACACTTACTCCTTGGAAGGAAAGTTATGACCAACTTAGACAGCATATTAAAAAGCAGAGACATTACTTTGCCAACAAAGGTCCATCTAGTCAAGGCTATGGGTTTTCCTGTGGTCATGTATGGATGTGAGAGTTGGACTATAAAGAAAGCTGAGTACTGAAGAATTGATGCTTTTGAACTGTGGTGTTGGAGAAGACTCTTGAGAGTCCCTTGGACTGCAAGGAGATCCAACCAGTCCATCCTGAAGGAGATCAGCCCTGGGATTTCTTTGGAAGGAATGATGCTAAAGCTGAAACTCCAGTACTTTGGCCACCTCATGCAAAGAGTTGACTCATTGGAAAAGACCCTGATGCTGGGAGGGATTGGGGGCAGGAGGAGAAGGGGACGACAGAGGATGAGATGGCTGCATGACATCACCGACTCGATGGACATGGGTTTGGGTGAACTCTGGGAGTTGGTGATGGACAGGGAGGCTTGGCGTGCTGCAATTCATGGGGTCACAAAGAGTTGGACACGACTGAGGAACTGAAGTGAACTGAACAGAGTTTTTAAAATTCACTATTTTCCTCCAGAAGCAGGGTCTCTGTTTCGAGATGCTCTTTCATTGCCCTTTTGTGCCCCAAACCTTTCAACTCCCCTCTGTTCAGAATGTATTCCCACTGTCCCTGCCCCAAGCCTCATCCTTGCCTGACACAATCCCAGACCATCTTTTCCGACTCAACTCAAAACATCACTTTTAGATGGAGTGGAATGTTTCTCCGGCCTCTGTATTCCCACAGCTTTGGGTTGTTATCTAAATTAGTGCACTTAACACTTTGCTTTGGGATTTATCGCTAAACAATCACTCTTGTCCAATGGACCAGGAGCTCCCACTACAGCAGGACTCTGTCTTCTTTCTCATTGCACCCCAGGATCCAGACCAATGTCCAGCAGAGGGACAATAGGCAATTAACATTTGTTGAATGAATTTGTTGAACAAATTATTGCCAAATTCAGACTTAAATTGAAGAAAGTAGGGAAACCCACTAGACCATTCAGATATGACCTAAATCAAATCCCTTATGATTATGCAGTGGAAATAAGATTCAAGATATTAGATCTGATAGGCAGAGCGCCTGGAGAACTGCGGACGGAGGTTTGTGACATTGTACAGGAGACAAGGATCAAGACCATCCCCAAGGAAAAGAAATGCAAAAAGGCAAAATGGCTGTCTGAGGCCTTACAAATAGTTGTGAATAGAAGAGAAGCAAAAGGCAAAGGAGAAAAGGAAAGATATACCCATTTTGAATGCAGAGTTCCAAAGAACAGCAAGAAGAAATAAGAAAGCCTTCCTCAGCGATCAATGCAAAGAAATAGAGGGAAACAACAGAATGGGAAAGTCTAGAGATCTCTTCAAGAAAATTAGAGATACCAAGGGAACATTTCATGCAAAGATGGGCTCAATAAAGGACAGAAACGTATGGACATAACAGAAGCAGAAAATATTAATAAGAGGTGGCAAGAATACACAGAGAACTGTACAAAAAAGATCTTCACGACCCAGATAATCACTATGGTGTGATCACCAACCTAGAGCCAGACATCCTGGAATGTGAAGTCAAGTGGGCCTTAGGAAGCATCACTATAAACAAAACTAATGGAGGTGATGGAATTCCAGTTGAGCTATTTCAAACCCTGAAAGATGATGCTGTGAAAGTGCTGCACTCAATATGCCAGCAAATTTGGAAAACTCAGCAGTGGCCACAGGACTGGAAAAGGTCAGTTTTCATTCCAATCCCAAAGAAAGGAAATGCCAAAGAATGCTCAAACTACCACACAATTGCACTCATCTCACACACTAGCAAGTAATGCTCAAAATTCTCCAAGCCAGGTTTCAACAGTAGGTGAACTGTGAACTTCCAGATGTTCAAGCTGGTTTTAGAAAAGGCAGAGGAACCAGAGATCAAATTGTCAACAACCACTGGATCATCAAAAAACCAAGAGAGTTCCACAAAAATATCTACTTCTGCTTTATTAACTATGCCAAAGCCTTTGACTGTATGGACCACAACAAACTGGAAAATTCTTAGAGATGCAAGTACCAGATAACCTGACCTGCCTCCTGAGAAATCTGTATGCAGGTCAGGAAGCAACAGTTAGAACTGGACATGGAACAGACTGGTTCCAAATAGGAAAAGGAGTACGTCAAGGCTGTATATTGTCACCCTGCTTATTTAACTTCTATGCAGAGTACATCATGAGAAATGCTGGGCTGGAAGAAGCACAAGCTGGAATCAGGATTGCCGGGAGAAATATCAATAACCTCAGATATGCAGATGACACCATCCTTATGGCAGAAAGTGAAGAAGAACTAAAGAGCCTCTTGATGGAAGTGAAAGAGTAGAATGAAAAAGCTGGCTTAAAATTCAACATTTAGAAAACTAAGATCATGGCATCTGGTCCCATCACTTCATGGGAAATAGATGGGGAAAAAGTGAAAACAGTGGCAGACTTTATTTTTGGGGGGCCCCAAGATCACTGCAGATGGTGATTGCAGCCATGAAATTAAAAGACGCTTGCTCCTTGGGAAAAAAGTTATGACCAACCTAGACAGCATATTAAAAACCAGAGACATTTCTTTGCCAACAAAGGTCCATCTAGTCAAGGCTATGGTTTTTCCAGTGGTCATGTATGGATGTGAGAGTTGGACTGTAAAGAAAGCTGAGCACCAAAGAATTGATGCTTTTGAACTGTGGCGTTGGAGAAGACTCTTGAGAGTCCCTTGGACTGCAAGGAGATCCAACCAGTCCATCCTAAAGGAAATCAGTCCTGGGTGTTCATTGGAAGGACTGATGTTGAAGCTGAAACTCCAATACTTTGGCTACCTGATGTGAAGAGCTGACTCATTAGAAAAGACCCTGATGCTGGGAAAGATTGAAGGTGGGAGGAGAAAGGGATGACAGAGGATGAGATGGTTGGACGGCATCATCAACTCTATGGACATGAGACTGAGTGAACTCAGGAGTTGGCGATAGACAGGGAGGCGTGGCATGCTGCAGTCCATAGGGTTGCAAACAGTCAAATACGACGGAACTGAAATGACTGAACTGAATGAAGAAATGAACTCAATTATTTTTTAAACTTTTTTTTTCCACTGTTAATAAACACAACTTTTTAATTTTTTTTTGAAAACCTGGTTGTAACTTCCAGAATTCTTTAAATGTATTAATTTTTAAATGTTAAAAAAATGGTTCAATAAGTTCTTTATTTTTCACTTTTTATTTGTATTGGGGTATAGCTGATTAACAGTGTTGTGATAGTTTCATGGGGAGAGCAAAGGGGCTCAGCCATACATGAACATGTATCCATTCTCCCCCAAACTCCCCTCCAATCCAGGCTGCCACATAACATTGAGAAGAGTTCCCTGTGCTCTACAGCAGATCCTTGTTGGACACGTCCATCCCAAGCTCTCTAACTATCCCTCACGCTGATCCATCCCCCCTGGCAACCATAAGTTTGTTCTCTAAGTCTGGGAGTCTGTTTCCATTTTGTAAATAAGTTCCTTTGTATAATTTCATTTTAGATTCCCCATATAAGGAATGTCATATGATATTTCTCCTTCTCTGTCTGACTTACTTTGCCTAGTATGACAATCTCTAGGTCCATCTGTCCTGCTACAAATGGCATTATTTAAGTGAACTCAATTATACAGATGAGGAAATCAAGACTCAGAAATCAGCTAACTTAGTTAAGCTATACACATGTTGACTCATATTTTCCTTTTAATTTGAGAAATACTTTCATACAAATTAAATCTGCTGAATAGGAGCAAGAGAGAATTAAAACTAAATTGAAAACATGTAAAGGACTCAGCTTATAAGAAGTGGCCCAGGAGCTGCAACCAGGCTTTCTGACTGCAAACTCTGTGTTTTCCACCGAGCCAGGCTCCTTACCCAAAGTGGATCTATGTCATCTGTGCTGACTGGCAGAGATTTATTTCTTGTTTATTGTTTAGGTGACTTCAATCTTAAGGGTTGCACCAGAGTACCCTGGGAGCCACAAGTTTGCCCACCAATATTTCGCTGCAGACACAGCCATAAAACCTATGGCTTCTGTCCAACGAACCCTTCCAGTTACCGCAGTTGCACAACGAAGCAAATGCAACGTGTAAACAAAATGGCTCAAAACACAGGACGTAGCTGTAGCGGTGACAGCCCGGAAAGCAGGGAGATGCTGAAGCGAGTATGTGCCCCCGGCAGCGTTCTGAGCCCGCAGACCAGCGCGTGTATCTGGTAGCCACTGGGCTCCCAGAGAGCGGCTGGCCAGCACGACTTGGCAGTACTCCCTCGGGCCGGGCTGGTTCCTGGTGGCATCAGGCAGGTTGCCAGGCATCACCCTCTGTGTGTGAGACAGCAGGGCAAGGTGCCCGAGGGCTAGAGACAAAAACATCTGTCAGAGTCACCGAGTTGTTGGTTGCCTGAGTTCACCCGCAGAGAAAGCCAGGGGAGCCGACTGCCAGGCCATTTCCAGGATGTGCCCTGTCCCCGTGAGGGACACTGCAAGCTTCAGGACCTGAGCCCAGAGGTCAGCCAACACGGAAGCAGATGCAAAAGCCTCACCATCAGCATCTGCCAGCGGACAAGAGCTGGGGGCAGAAGCACAGACCCTCCTGACTCATGGTAATATGCAAAATGCCAGGTTGGAATCACATCTAGATGACAGCCAAGCCACTGGTGGGAAAGTAAATGAAAAGTCCATCATAATTTTTTTTTAATGTTACCTTTTCAACAAGACACCAAGTAACAAACAGCTTGATGAATTGTCTTTTTTCATAGAAAATACTGATTCTGAGAGCAGCAGTTTTCTATTTTGTTTGCTTTGGTTGGTTTTTACAGACTTAGAACATCTCAGGGACACAAGCGTCCATAAAGGTCATCTCCTCCAGTATCCTGACACTCACACAGAGTGGCCTTGCTCTTTCTTCTGAGTTAGTCACTCTCCTTCGTTGTATCAGAGCAAAGTCAGACAGAGCACGTGTCAGCGAAGGCCAACTCGCTCACCTTCCTGGCAGGATCCTAAAGATCAGAATTACATTCGTCACCCATGACCACCCAAGCCACTTTGCCATTTGGTGCACTGTTTTATTTTTTTCAAATCAGAACTTATTCCTCTTTCTCATGATGCCCTTGCCTGGATTCTGATCTGGGGAAAGAATGTGATCATTTGAAGGATAAAAGCAATATGACCAACTTATTTTCAAAATATATGGGGTACTGTCTAAGTCTGTTTGGACTGCTGTAGCGAAAGACCACAGACTGGGCGGTTTATGAACTACAGAAATTCATTTCCCACAGTTCCAGAGGTTGGGAAGTCCAAGATTAAGGCGCCAGCACATTTGATGTCTGGTGGGAACCCACTTCCTGGTTCATAGACGGCCGTCCCCTGGTTGTGTCCTCAGATGGCACACGGGGCGCGGGAGCTCTCTGTGGTCTCTTTTTATAAGAGCACTAATCCCATTCACGAGGGCTCCACCCTCACGACCTCAGCACCTTTCGAAGCCCCGCCTCCGAATACCATCTCGCTGGGGATCAGGTTTCAACATGTGAATTTAGGGGAGAGGCAAGCATTCAGTGCATAGCAGACCCCATGCTGGGCACCAGATCTATTATGCTGAACAAAAGACAGCAGTTTCCCTTAGAAAACTTGAGTCTAGCAGGAGATCTTCAGCCATCAAATCGGTGAGCTCTGAATGTGAGGAAGGTATAGAAGCTGTAGCATTGATGTACACGCAGTATTTTACCATGTGTAAGATAGATAGCGAGTGGGACCTGCTGCCTAGCACAGGGAGCTCAGCTCGGTGCTCTGTGATGAGCTAGAGGGGTGGGATGGAAGAGGGTGGGAGGGAGGCTCAAAAGGAAGAGGATCTATGCATACCTATGGCTGATTCACTTTGCTGTACAGCAGAAATCAGCATAACGCTGTAAAGCGATATAGTCCAACAACAAAACTTTTTACAAAGTGGTAAGGCAGACCCCACGACCACAGGAGCTTTCAAGGAAACCCAGCACTTGCCTCAGGGAACTCAGTGGAAACGTTCATCTAAATCACAGGTATCTTTAGCTATTTTTTCTATTTTGAGTCACTCACCTTAAGTCTGGCTAGAAATTCCTAAAGATTAAAAGGGCTAGCCATCATAACAATAGCAGGGTGTTACTCATTGGGTAATTAAACATTATAAATCCCCTCCAAGGAAGAATAGCATATGCAAATAGAACCCTGACATAGGGAGCCAAATCTTGATCATAAGCCTGAGGCAGGCTGTAGCTCGTAAAGTTGTTCCTGCCGGTAAAGCCCTCAGGGACTTTGTCATTGTGCTAGAAACCTCAGATGGGATTTAACTTGGTATACAGAACTTTTATTCTAACTGTTCCCAACATGATCCCTCTATTATGCATTCAATACATCTTTTTCCCTTGTGTTTTCTTTTAAAAGATTATTTATTTATTTGGCTACATTGGGTCTTAGTTGCAGCACATGGGATCTTTAGTTGCGGCCTGAGAACTCTTAGTTCTCTGACCAGGGATCAAACCCTGGCCTGCGTTGGAAACTGTAGCCAGTGGACTGCCAGAGAAGTCTCTCCCCTTGTTCTTTCATCTGTATATTTCAGAATTCATTTTCCTAGTAAGTATCCAGCTGTATGCGTCTCACTAGCATCACTAAGATGGTAGAAGTATCCTGAAAAATCCACAGTTGACAGAGACCTTCCTCTCAGAGCTAGTAAGTTTCACAGGAAGCTAGCTCTTGGGGTTAAGAAAACATATAGGGCAAACATACAGTGACATCAAGGCCTCCTCCCCTGACGCCAGCTGGGTGTTTGATGTGGTGACACTCTGAAGCCATGTGATGCCGGGCTCCATTGCATGATTCACATTGCTAACCTTTGGAAATGCTGAACATAAATGAATGAACCTAAATGCTACCCAGCTGTACAAGAAACACTATTTGTAAATAGTCTCTTCCCTGGTGTAGTATTTGAACTCGGAGAAAGTTACTCAGCAATCTAGCCAGTTCAGTAGTTTGTAAAGGAACTACGGTCACAACTTGTGGCTTTACCATACCACTTTTGCTGCTAATGAACCATAATCAGCATTTATCCTCAAGTATCATTAGTCTTACATTCCTATTTAAAAGAAGTAAATCAGAAGGTTTAACAGCTTCAAGCTTTAAAGGCCCAGTTCCCTTTGTACTGGGCTTCCCTAATGGCAAAGAATCTGCCTGTCAAGGCAAGAGATGCCAGTTTGTTGCCTGGGTCGGGAAGATCCCCTGGAGGAGGGCATGGCAACCCACTCCAGCGTTCTTGCCTGGAGGATCCCATGGACAGAGGAGCCTGGCGGACTACAGTCCATTGTGTAACAAAGAGTTGGACACGACTGAGCACACACACACACACATCCCTTCATGTTACCACCCCCATCACCCAGAGGGACACAGTCCTTAGAGGGTCCACTTGATTTAACATCTGAAGTCTTACATACTTTCTGACCATGCAGCTACAGAGAACATTTAGGATAGAAGGTTGGCACCATCTTGAAATCATTTGTTGTCTTTTCAGAAAAAGTATGAGAAACACTGCTGCTGCTTCTGCTTACCATAGTTCTAATGCTGATTAGACTGCTACCGACCTATGTTCAGAAAAGTCACACAGGAACTTCCCTGCTCGTCCAGTAGTTGAGAGTCTGCCTTCCAATGCAGGGGACTTGAGCTTGATCCCTGGCTGGGAAACTAAGATCCCACAGGCCACTGGGCAACTAAGCCTGCGCGCCATAGCTACTGAGCCCAAGTTCTCTAGAGACCATGTTCCACAATAACCGTGCTCCATGGTTATCATGTGAAAACTCAGCACAACCAAAATAAAAGTCTAATGCATATTTTTAAAAAGTCACATGCAGTAGCATTTGTTTCAATAATGATTTTCTGATACAGATTCAAAAGGAAAAATGATTTTGCTACTATCTGTCCTAAACTTTAACTCAAAGTGAAAGTGTTAGTTGCTCAATTGTGTCTGACTCTTTTCGGCCCTGTGGACTGTAGCCCACCAGGCTCCTCTGTCCATGGAATTCTCCAGGCAAGAATACTAGAATGGGTAGCCATTCCCCTCTCCAGGGGACCTGCCTAACACAGGGATCAAACCTGTTTCTCCTGCATTGCAGGCAGATTGTTTATCATCTGAGCCACAAGGGAAGCCCCCAAATTTTAACTCAAGTACAATAGAAAAATGAATGGCCATGCATGGTGCAACACTCAAGAGTGTTCAGTGAGTCATTTCAACAGAGATGGTGGTAGAGGTCAAAAGTTTATAACAGTCCTGCTGAGGGTCACGTATCGTTTTATTCTTTTATTAACACTTCTAGACATGATGCCATAGTAAGTAAGACAGCCAGTAATTTATCCAGATTAGTCCTTTATTGCATTTTCTCCACACATCTATTATTCTCAAAAAACAGGGACCTAAGCCTACTGTTTTGTGATGACCTAGAAGGGCGGGATGGGGGTGGTGGTGGAAGGGAGGCTCAAGAGAAAGAGAGTATATGTACATTTATGGCTGATTCAGGTTTTTGTATGGCGGAAGCCAACCCAACATTGTAAAGCAATTATCCTCCAATTAAAAAGAATGGAGAAAGTAATATGGAAACCTATACACTATCATATGTAAAATAGATAGCCTATGGCGATTTGGTATATGACTCAGGGAACTCAAACTGGGGCTCTGTGACCGCCAAGAGGGGTGGGATGGGGTGGGAGGGAGGTTTAAGAGGGAGCGGACATATATATAGCTATGGCTGATTCATGTTGATATGTGGCAGAAACCAACACAATATTGTAAAGCAATTATCCTTCAATTAAAAATGAATAATTTTTTAATGCAAAAGAACAGATATGGAAAAACCTTTACAATATACTTTTGAGTAAAAGAAAATGTGGATTTTTTTTTTTAAGTAAAAATAAATAAATAAAGACCAATCAGCTTCACACTTCATTCTTCCCACTTTGAGATGCGTCTAATCCATAGGCTTTCTGTAAGGTATTTTCATTGTGAAGTATGCAGTGAGTTCCAGCTGTCATCACCACTGCACAGCTCAATAGCTAGCTGGTGTTGACTGAGTGCTTCCTCTATGTCAGCCATTACATTCAGCGCTTTGCAGACCAGATCTGCAACCCTCACATCAGCCCAAGTATTTTGTATATTATTGCATTCTATGTTATATTGTATTATTTGATTATTAGTCTCTGTTCACAAATGATGGAGTCACAGGTTTTAATAAGCATTCTACAACCTGACAGTAAGTATATGGCAGAGCTGGGGATTGAGACTCATTTTTAAGTGGCTGTGAGATGTCCAAACATTCCACCCCAACCCTATGTGACCTCTGGGTAGCACTTTAATTGCCCTCGCATGTCTTCTGGTACAAAAAATACCATGTTACTCTCTTTAATTTGTCTCACTTTGGCCCAGAGATTGGGATGCGGTAGAAAAGAGGCCAGTTGCTCATTTGACAGATGACACTTTTAAATCGGGAAAGTCGAGTTGGTGCTGCTGCCATGGCAACTGACCCGGAGAATTTCCTGATAGTTAAGAAACTGCTGGGACGAGAAAGAGGTCCCCAAACGTTAGCAAGCTTGCTTAAGATGAAGTAAGATATTTTAAAGTCACAAAGCTGAAGCTACATCCTAGTCACAGAAACTATTTTCAATATGTTTGATGTTTTAATGTATTTTGAATTTGATTAATTACTGCTGGAGATAAACTGTATAGGCAGCATGAAACTAAATAATCAGTGTGACTAAATTTTTAACTGGTGGTCTTTACTTTTGGATGAGAAACAAGTTAGAAGAGTCCAGAGATATATTAAATAACATTAACATGTAGAGAGAGGATGCTGATGTTCACTTCTGGGGTCTGCATGTATGCTAAGTCACTTTAGTCATGTCCAGCTTTTTGCAGCCCCATGGATGTAACCCACCAGGCTCCTCTGTTCATGGGATTCTCCAGGCAAGAACACTGGAGGAAGTAGCCATGCCCTTCTCCGGGGCATCTTTCTAACCCACAAATTAAACCCGCATCTCTTATGTCTCCCTCATTGGCAGGCGGGTTCTTTACCACTAGTGCCACCTGGGAAGCCCTCACTTGGGTCTAAAGATTTATTTAGGGAAATAAGATGTTGAATAAGATCTTAAAAGAGCATTTTAATCAAGAGTCTTCTAGTTTCAGTAACAAAAATAAAAGCTGAATTGACAAGTTTAAAAAAAAAAATGGCTTTACCAGTTTACTGGTAACTGTAACTGAAAAGTTGAGGAGGTAAATCTGGCTTGTCAAAATCAGGATGTTCATGCATTATCCCCAGGAACATTTCCCCTCACTTCCTAGGTGTGCTTCCCTTTGTGATGACTTCCTTTTCAGACAGGTTGTTTCTCTGTAGTAGTCTACATGGTTCCTCACTACTCTGAGCTTATGTCCCATCAGTTTAATAGCCATAACAGAAAGAAAGTTCTTCTGAACACATCTGTAAAAATCTCAAGACAGGCTCCCATTGGCTCACTTAGAGTCACATGTCTAAGTGATCCACCAATCACTGTAGGAGAGGAGGGAGTTGTCTGATTCTGGGTGTGGTCAGATAGCCACTTCCGGAATAGTGGGAGAAGGAAAGGAAAACTGGGCTACTATCACCTAAGGGAGGCGGAGAAGGCAGTAGCAACCGACTCCAGTACCCTTGCCTGGAAAATCCCATGGACAGAGGAGCCTGGTAGGCTGCAGTCCATGGGGTCGCTAAGAGTCAGATGTGACTGAGCGACTTCACTTTCACTTTTCACTTTGATGCATTGGAGAAGGAAATGGCAACCCACTCCAGTGTTATTGCCTGGAGAATCCCAGGGACGGGGGAGCCTGGTGGGCTGCCATCTATGGGGTCGCACAGAGTCGGACACGACTGAAGCGACTTAACAGCAGCAGCAGCAGCAGCAGCAGCACCTAAGGGAGGAGGACATTTTGAAGACAGAAACAACAGATTCCAGGGTCCAGAGGACAACTATTCTTAGGTAGTAATTCAGTTTCTGGGAAACAACTGATTTTATTATCTTGACAAGTTATAAGTTACATATCTCTGATAAGTTTTTGAGTATCTCATCCAGAGAATAACCGCTGTGCAGAATTAGCATAGAAATGGGGAGCATGGTGCCTCCTGTACCCACTCGAAACATCCCTACCAGGGCCCTGCAATTCCACCATTAGAGAACCTTAAACCTTTACCAAGTGTCTGAGGCTTTGAAATGGAGTGAGTGAGAGGGTGCTGAAAAGAGAAGTTGAAACACACTAAAGAGAAACTGCCAACCACAAGTCCACAGAGCGCCGACTAGGGCAGCCATCTTTGAATCTGACGCTGGCAACAGTGGATACATACACTCTTGTTAGTCACCAAGTCATCTCGGACCCGTTGCGACCCAGTGGACTGTAGTTTGCCATGCTCCTTGGTCCATGGGGTTTCCCAGGCAAGAATACTGGAGTAGGTCGCCATTTCCTCCTCCAGGGGATATTTCTTACCCAGGGATCAAACCCACATCTCTTGCATCTCCTGCGCTGGCAGGCAGATTCTTTACTTCTGAGCTACTTGGGAAGTCTACATACACTCATGTGCATATAATTTTTATTATAACTGTTTTGGTACAAAAGTAATACATGCTTATTTCAGAAAACTTGAAAGATACAGGTATCAATAAATTAAGAGCGTAAAATTCAACTGTTCCTCCTAAAAACCATAATTGCAGTCTAATTATGACAAACTCCAGCAAGGAACAATTCCTCAAAATATCTGCCAGGACTCCTCAAAACTGTCAAAAGTCAATGTAAACTATAAATGTCTTGAGAGACTGTCACAGCCAATAGGAAAATAAAAAGACATCCTGACTAAATATAATACAGTCTCCTGGGTAGGATCCTAGAACAGAAAAATAAGAAACCCGAACTAAATATGGACTAGAGTTAATATTTAAATATTTGTTCATTAACTGTACTAAATGTAATAGGTAATAATAGCTCATGTAGACTCATGTAAGATGGTAATAATCGAAGAAACTGGATGTGGGGTTTAAAGGAACTCTATACTATCTTAATTTTCTGCAAATTGAAAACTGTTCTAAAAATGAAGTCTAATATTTTATAAAAAAAGAAATGAGTTGTAATTTCACCACCCAGAATAAAGATGTTAGCATATTAACATCTATATTTATAAATGTTTTGCTTATGTATAAATTTCCTTTCATAAAAAGTTGCATTAAACTATTTTCAATTATGTTTTATTGTTTTTAATAAACCATGAACATAGTGTTGAGAAGTATTTTCCTATAGCCTTATTTTTAGTGGCAACACATGCAGATTTTTATGCCTAAATGCGTATAACTAGTGCCTCACGGTAAGATATTTGTTTTCCATTTTTCAATACTAATAAATAACAGGTTAGGGTTTTGTCCTTTAGTTTTACAAAATGGAGTCCTATCACACATGGTATTTTATATACTGTTTAAGTCACTCACAATGTGCTGTAAATATTTCTGAGTTCATGAACATGAGCTATGACCTTGAGCCCAAATCTGGAACTTCATCCATAGCTGCATTCCCTAGCTAGCAGTTCTCAAAGTTCTTTTACATTGGGATTTCATACAATCCATGAATTTTCATACAATCTGTCGAATTATATCATGAATTAAATACAGCTTTTTATCAGATGAACTTAAGTATGAATTTACATTAAACAGCCCACAACTGGAAAACTCATTTAATAAAGATGCAACTGTCTTCTTCACTGGCAATATCTCCCCCTTTAAAAGATGTGGCCAAGAGTTGGATCTCTGTCCTGGTTCTGGCTGTTTGTTGACCTATTTTTAAGGTCATCTGCTGGTCCCTATTGTACTCCATCTGTGACTACAGACCACAATGAGCATCATCAGATGATATCAGGACTTATCTACAAATTTCAGAGAATTCCTAGCCTTTATGCAATTACTCAAAGTTGATTTTTTTTAAGCACAGAATCTTTATTTCCTTGATTCTAACCATGTCTATTTTTATTTGCTACTTCCTTGGTTTGAACCACACTGTTTTCGTTGGTTCTAACCATGTCTGTTTTCATTCGCTACTTTATAGGTTGCAATTACATAGTGAGATAAGCTATGTCAAACACTCAGTGTGGCACACAGTGGTCACTCTGTTATTGGTTAGTATTATGCATACAAATGCTGTAAAGACAGAATCCAAAGAATAATGGCTTTAAAATGTCTCACTGTGTTAGGAGAAAGAGTTTTAAAGGCTCTCCTAGATTTTGGCAAGAAAGGATCACTTTCTATGCTCTGTAGCTCCTAAAAGATCCCCAACTTCTCTGTTTTGTATATGTCAGTTATTCTATATGTATGTTTCACGTATCACAATTTGCCTTCCCAGAGGCTGTCATTATAGCTGAAAAGCGAACTTTCTGCAGCCTCACCAGGTCTTTGCTGTAGAAGGTTAATCATAACGATATGCATGTTGGACTTACACATCTGAAGAGTAAACTGGGTTTCAGACTTATAGACATACAAGGAGTGCGTTCATTTAATTTAAAGTTACAGTCTAGCTGTGCCTTCATTATCCCATTTGTGACCTGGGCATTACAAAGGATTCGCCATATCCCTGTCTACACAACAACTTTGAAAAGATTGAGACAACAGTAATTAAGCTCCAGTGAGTAAAGAGCCTTCAGAAGAAGTACTGTAGTGTGGGTACCTCAGTCACAAACATAGTGCTGTTTTTGCCACTGCAATATTTAAACGCCACTGTTTAAATAAAAAAAAAAAAAAAAAGCCTGTTTGCCTAGTTTGCTATTCTTCCAACGCTGTGTCTAAGTTAAAAAATAAAAACAAAAACTATTCATATTCCCATTTCTTGTTTATTTGCTATCAACGCATCCTCAAGACATTCCAACTCTCCATCCACTTGGGATTTACGGGCTATCACAGTTTTTTCAGTCACCCCATTCGGACTCCAGTCTTGACAGGTTATCTGTTACTTAAGCACTTGATCTTACCTGAGTTCCCTCTTGTTTCTATCACGCTGTTTGTTCTTTCTTAGGTTGACTTCACACAAATCTCCACTTCGCATCTGATTAGACAAGACTTGGCGCTACTGCATCTGCTCCCGCCGTGGGCCAGGTGAGTGGCGTCCACACTGCAGGAATTCACTGCCCACTGGGTACTTAGCGGCCCCCGGGAAGAAGCTGACTGGGGGAGGTCCCAGAGCAAACTGGGAAACAGACAAAGTCGATCCTGGGCCCACTGGGGCGCCTCCAGGCTGCTTAAGCCCATCATTGCTCCTCTGGGTCTGCCTCAAGATGTTACAGTTCTCCCTTCTTGGAATTTACTGTTCCCATCGTCTCATCCTGCAGCCTTGACCTGACCAATCTGTGCTAATATGTGAATGAAAAGGGAGCAATTATTCTACCCAGTAAAGAGAACTGCATCTTAACAAAAGCTTTCTGGAGCTAATGTTGTAACCCAAAGGGAAACTTCCAAAGGAGCAATTTTATAACTCCAAGAAGACTGCTGGAGGACAGGTGTTTGAGACAAATAAAACTTTCAGCACCTCTGAAATTATAGGAGGCAAGCAGCTCTTTATTCTTCCTAAGGGCAAGCCCATCCTTACAAGGGTGGGAAGTGTTCACCAGATGCAAAGTGGAGGAAACTGGAGACACTTAATCGCATGCACATTAACCCAAAGGGGAAGATAATCAGTAGGTATCTCATTTACTGCTTTTGCCTTGGAAGAGAGAAAGGGAATGAACATTTATTGAAATTCAACTATGGGCTAGCCATTGTCCCAAGAACTTCATATTTCATCTCATTCATCCGAAGAATAGCTAAGTAAGTGCTTGCTCTGTATCATATCCTGGATCAAGAGTTCGAAATATAGTGCTTAGTGGAATCCTCCTAGTAATCATATAAATACTCTTATAGTATCCTAAAATACTATGTAAGTATTATTATCTCCCATTTTACCTGCTGGGAAGTAAGAGTTGGGTAGTCAACTTAGTACCACACAACTAGTCAGGGGCCGAGTAGAAATCAAAGTTTGATGTAATTCCAAACTTTGTGCTCTTAAGAAAACTATAAGGTCCCATTTTTCAGATAAAGAAACTGAGATCAGAGAAGTTAAATGACTTGCTCAGTGTCTTAGAGCCAGTCAGAAGTGGACCCAGCTTCTTCAAAACCAAGTCTACTTGAGATATAGCCCATGTGCTCCTTCCTGGTGACCCTAGGCAGAAGCTGAAGATGCCTTCCTCCCAAAGACCTTGTGGAAGTAAGTGAGTAATTTCAAGATAAATGATGTGGGTGAAAATCAAAAAATATGTACAGAAAGCACAGTGGCCCATCCTTAAAGAAAAAATAAACTGAATTAATATCTGGGGCCTCATTTATGTGAGTAATTTTATGCTGATTCCCAAATGTCTTTTTCTCAATTTCATTATCACCACATTTCAGGGTAGGAGGAGGAAGGACTCAGTTGTTGAAGGAAGGCTCTGAATATAGTTGCTACAGGTAAATTGTTCATGTTGTTTATTCTGATGAATTAAGAACAGTAGGAGAGAAGAAGGTAGAAATGAGATATGAACAAGTGTTGAATGAAAAGCAGCATCTAGGGGCATCGATACAAAATTATTCTGAGGATGAGGTTGGTGTGAACGGGAGTGAGGCAGACAATTGAGGAAAGAAAAAACTTGAGAGGAAGTTGGAGAAGAGAGGGAGAAACAATCAGGGACATAAACAGGCTTCCAACAATTCCATCACAGGAGAAAACACCAACAAGGGTTTATCTTTTTCTCCATAGGTTTCCCTGGAGATGACCGGTGGCCTTGGCCTGTACTTCCTGGGGTTGAATTCATGACCTCATTTCCCTGATCCCCCACCCACTTTGTAGCCCAGGCTGGGAGCACATAGGTATCGATGTTGAATCCATAAATTCAACACAGACATGTATGGGGATGGCCGCATAGGGTTAAGGGTGGTGACTAGGTAAAAGAGCATGGATCTGGGGGCCAGCAGATTTAGTTCCAATCTCAGCTCTAACATTGAAAGCTGAACTCTGCAGTGCCTCAGTTTACCTAATTGTAACATGAGCCCATTATGCCAAAATCCTAAGGTTGGAGGAGTAAATGTGATCATGTACCTCACATAACGCCTGGCACAGGGACATTTTTGTTCCTTCATCTGTGTGCTTATTGCTTAGTCATGTCAGACTCTTTGCGACCCCATGGACTGTAGCTTGCCAGGCCCCTCTGGGGGAGGTGGAATTCCCTGTCCATGGAATTCTCCAGGCAAGAATACTGAAGTGGGTTGCCACATCCTCCAGGGGAATCTTCCTGACCCAAGGATCAAACCTGAATCTCTCACATCTCCTGCATTATCAGGCGGACTTCTTACCACTAATGCCTCATGGGAAGCCTTTCATCTGAGTAGTGCATTTTAATAAGATGATAGCAATTCTCCCTGCTGCTGCTGCTAAGTCACTTCAGTCGTGTCCGACTCTGTGGGACCCCATAGATGGCAGCCCACCAGGCTCCGCCGTCCGTGGGATTCTCCAATCAAGAACACTGGAGTTGGTTACCATTTCCTTCTCCCTACTTTGGCCATTAAATTATGAAGTGAAGTAAAGTGAAGTCGCTCAGTTACGTCCGACTCTTTGTGACCCCATGGACTGCAGCCTACCAGGCTCCTCAGTCCATGGGGTTTTCCAGACAAGAGTACTGGAGTGAGTGGCCATTTCCTTCTCCGGGATCTTCACCATCCAGGGATCGAATCCGGGTCTCCCACATTATAGGCAGATGCTTTTACCGTCTGAGCCACCAGGGAAGCCATGACTAGTTGTTTAACTTCCTCCTGTAGGGTTTAGGCAAAAACTAGAGTCCTCTTCAGAAGCAGTATCAAATTATTTTAATATTTTCATGTTTCTTAAACCTTTAATCATGGTTTTGATTTGAAGGAACATTAAAAAATCATTCAGCACAAAATCTGATAGATGGATGATAATTCTTGGTTTGTTAAAAAATACAGATGGAAGGAAAACAGAAAGGATGGAAGGGGATGAAGGATTGGGAAAGAAAGAGGAAGACAGAAAAATGCCTGAGCTACTAACTTTCATGGGTGACTGAGCTGATAAAAGGTTAGTCTAAGAAGGACTTTGTAAAAGTGGCTTCAGCAGTGTCACCAATTTGGGATAAGAGCCTACTTGGAAAGTGACAAGAGAACAACATTTATTTGGATATGAATGTCCTTTTGTATTTGAATTAAAAAAAAAAAAAAAAACACAGAGGCATGCAGTCACACCTTGTCATCCTCTGCAAATAGGCCCGAGGGAGGGGGTGTGATGACATCACGTAGGCTCCCCCAGCATCCCCTCTCTGAGACCCTGGTGGGCCATGCGGTCACCTGGTTACACGTCCCTTGTTGGCAGTCTGCACGCCTCTGCAAGGATAAGACAGACCTCGTCACGTTTACCCCTGTTATTTTCTCTGCGTTCACAAGGTATCCTGAGAAATAGTACAGACACTCCAGTCTGAAAAATGAGGAGAAGCAGATTCAAATGCGGGTTATCTGTGCAGATACTCAGCAGTGCTTAGCTTTTCTGAGCCTTTGTTTCCCCAGCTATTTATCTGTAAAATATCTTGATTAATCTTAAAAGGCCCCTTTGGAGCCCCACATTCTGTGGTGCCTGCTACTTTCCTTTGTCCTCAGAGAAGCAATGTGACTCTAACCTTTCATAGATGCATATGTGGATTTATCAGGAATTAATGAAGCTTTGTGGGTTTCCCTGGTGGCTTAAATGATAAAGAATCTGCCTGCAGTGCAGGAGACCCGGGTTCAATCCTTGGTTTGGAAAGATTCCCTGGAGAAGGAAATGGCAACCCACTCCAGTATTCTTGCCTGGAGAATCCCATGGACAGAGGAGCCTGGGGGGCTACAGTCCATAAACTGAAGCTTTAGATTTGAGGCCACTTACCTCTACAGGGCCCTTTTTGGGGCTTGGGATGGGGTTCTGTGTTCACATGATCACATCTTTTTGTAAAATTTGCCAAAATAGATATTTTTGTGTTTCTTTTCTTAAAGAGGACACTCAAGATCATTTAAAGCTCAAACTTCACAAGATCTCAATTTGTGTTGTACAGAGGGCATATTTCTTGCCAAATCCACTGATCAGAGTTGTGAAGAGCAGATAAAATCACCAAGGGATCAAGTAAGTCTAGAAGCTTGTTTAAAAAGCAACCGCTTCCAACTTCCCCCACTTCTTATCTCCCATTCAACTTGTTCTGCTTTTTTAGAGCAAGAAGCTGAGACCTTGAACAGCACAATGACCAATCCAAACTTATAACCTGAACTGAAGTCATAAAATCCATTCGATAATAGGGTACTGTTCTCAGCCCTAGTAATGGGGGGACCGAAACCCCTGAAAACACATGGTGATCTATTGAATCAGTTCTAATGGGGTGGATGAAACTAGAGCCTATTATACAGAGTGAAGTAAGCCAGAAAGAAAAACACCAATACAGTATACTAACGCATATATATGGAATTTAGAAAGATGCATACAAGACAGCAAAAGAGACATTGATGTATAGAACAGTCTTTTGGACTCTGTGGGAGAGGGAGAGGGTGGAATGATTTGGGAGAATGGCATTGTAACATGTATAATATCATATATGGAACGAGTCGCCAGTCCAGGTTTGATGCACGATAGTGGATGCTTGGGGCTGGTGCACTGGGACGACCCAGAGGGATGGTACGGGGAGGGAGGAGGGAGGAGGGTTCAGGATGGGGAACACATGTGTATCTGTGGCGGATTCATTTTGATATATGGCAAAACCAATACAATATTGTAAAGTTAAAAAATAAAATTAAATTTAAAAAAAAGACTATTTTAAACCAAAGGAGGAAGATTAGTCTAATTAAAAGTTACTTGTTTAAAAAAAAAAAAAAATCACAGACGGCTTGGAACCACTGGTGAAAGGGGATGGAGCACGTTGCCATCCTTAGAAGGTCAGTTTTCACATTCGCCTCCTGCTTTTTTACATCATTTAAAATAGAGTAGCTGGTGGCTGTTTTTCAAAGCCTGGAAGTGATTATTTTTACTTTCAATTATACTCACCCGAATAGCAACTACTGCTCTGGGAATAGAGACTGGGTTGGCATTTAATTGGTTTCCAAGACAGAGTGAGTCTTCATAAAAATTTGTTTGTTTGTTTTTTTAATGATTTCTCCCCGTTTCTTTATGCCCCCTGGGACTTGCTTTCCTAGAAAATGTCTTCAAATCCCATGCCTCTGACTTGCTTTTGGGGTGCAACTAGCTACAAGCCTTCTGCCAGAGCCTCCCAAGGCACCTCGAGGTTCTGGGAGTTTGCACCGAGCTTCCTGCACTGTCTGAGGGACCCGCACTCCATCAGGCTGCACCCCAGTCTGTTTTGCAGTCTGTCTCCTCAGGGAGAGCATTAGGGATGGCGCATTCCAATCCCAGAGGGAGCCCGTTGCCAGGCGATTACTAAACACCAATTCTGGTCCAGCTGCGGGGGAGCCAGCAGAAGCATCCTTGGGGGGTAAACTACACACAAACGTATTTATTCAACTCGTTGGGAATGTGAGCTACTAAGTGCTATTTCACAAGCCACTTATGCAATGGTCAGCCTACTTCCCGAAACTTATCCTGCTGGCCGTGCGGGTAGGAAAGATATATCAAGGAAATTTTTCTAAACCAACAATAATTATACAAGTATTAAACGCTACATTCCTTTGTCCTTGCAAATTGTTTCTTTCCCCAATTTGTCTCCTACCGTGTCTCCTGCCCTTGGCTCTGCCTCCATCCACATCCAGTATTGTTCTCTAGAGACATTAGTTGTCAAACACACTTAGCTTTCCATCAAACAAATACTTGTTGGGACTTCCCTGGTGGTCCAGTAGTTAAGATTTTGCCTTCCAATGCAGAGGATGCAGGTTCGGTCCCTGGTCAGGAAGCTAAAATCCCACATACCTCTCGGCCAAAAAACCGAAACAGGAAACAGGAGCACGATTGTAACTAACTTAATAAAGACTTAAAAATGGTTCACATCCAAAAAGTCCTTGAAAAGTGCTTACCTTGTGCCAACACTGGGTTTTGCTCTGGGGGAGCAAAAAAATCAAGAAGAAATAGTTCCTGCCTTCTTTGAACCCACGGGGAATGCTGGAGGCCTAAGACAGAGCACACAGGTGAATCGTAATAAGTGGTGGGATGTCTACTTCTGAATCTGTGTGCACGTGCCTTTAGGGGCTGCCCAGGAGGAATATACAGTGGAGATCTGCAGTGATCCAAATATTTCATACGAAGAACATGTTCTACTGCTTTTTAAAAAAATTATTTATTTTTAATTGAAGGATTGCTTTAGAATAACGCATTGGTTTCTGCCATATATCAACACAATTAATTCATATCTGGTGTATTGGTTTTCTATTGCTACTGTGAAAACTACCATGAACTTAGCAGTTTAAAACAGCATTCATTCACTATGACACAGTTTTGCAGGGCGGAAGTCCAGTTGGCTTGGCTAGGTACTCTGCTTAGGGTCTCCCGAGGTCAAAGTCTTGGCTTGGGCTCTCTTACCTAGAGAATCTGCCTCCAACTCGTTTGGGCTTTGAGCAGTTTCTTTCTTACTCATGGTTCCCATGTGGCCCCTTCTATCTTCAAGCCAGTAATGGTGGGTTGAGCCCTTCTTATACTTTGAATCTCTCTGACTTCCTCTTCTGCTTTCAAGGGTTCATGTGATTATATTGGTCCACCTGGTAATCCAGGATTATTGCCCTACTTTAAGGTCAGCTGATTAGTAACCTTAATAACATCTGCAGAGTCCCTTTTGCCACATAACAACATAACCACAGTACTAATACCAGGGTCAGAGATCCCAGGGGGCCAAAATTCTATCTATTTTAGTCCACTCCCAGCTCCCGGGATTCGTATCACACACAGAATACCTTCACCTCATCCCAAGGTCTCCAGAAGTTTCATCCCACTATAGCACAAAATCCACCTAAATCTCATCAGTCCAGAAGTCCCAAATCTCATCTAAATCATCTAAATTAGGCTCTGTATATATTCCACTAAGTACAGTTTGGGGGGCACAGTTTTTCCTCCACCTGTGCAGCTACGAAACTCAAGAAACAAATTATCTGCTATCTAGCATACAAAGATAGGACAGACACAGGATAACACAGACATTCCTATTCAAAAAAAAGAGAGGGGAGCAGATAAAGAGAAGTCACCAGTCCAAAGCAGTATTAATATGGAGCCAGACAAACTCTATTAGAGTTCGATGCCTGGAAATAATTCTCTGTGGCTTTCAGTTCTGCCTTCTGAGTCACTAGGCAAATTGAAATAGCACTAATTATATTCCAGGCACTGTGCTCTAAGCTTTATATATATTGACTTATTTAATTCTCCAACTACTGTATGAAGTACACTGCAATTAATTATCCTGGTTTCACAGACGAGGACTCTAAGGCATATAGAGGTACAGAGCTTGCCAAGGTTGTACAGTTGGGCATTGAAGATTTGGACTCAAACCCAGGCAGTCTGGCTTCACGGCTGCTACACTACCCTCCAGTCTCTTTAAAAATAAGTAATAATTTTAAACCACTGAGTTCTGCTCAGGAAGGGAGGAATTTGGAAAGTATTTCAGCTTTCTCTATTACACAGCAGTATTTCCTCTGAGATATGCGTGCACGTTGGCATGTCCATGTGTGGGGCTCAGCTTCAGTACAGAGGATTAAGATAATACCTAACATCTCTGTGGTGGGTTATAGAGGTGAGCGTGTTAAGGAAAAGCCCAAGTCTTGGACTGCTTACATGTAGAACGCTTCTCCAAAAACAATAAGTTTATATGTGAGTTCCTCCCACTTCAATATAATTTGTCCTCTTAAGAAAATCATTCCTCTTCATGTCTTTATAGACAGTTATTTTCCAGTCATCCTTCAGTCTTCACCCCTGATGAAGGAACACACGCATTTAATATTTCTTCACAGAAATCTGGCATCTGACTGTGGTTAGGCATGGTGCCTCAGAGGTGTTGGACTACCTGAATCTGAATGCTGGTCCTCCCCTTCAGTGCTCCTGAATCCCAGAAGACTTGCTTAACTTTTCCGAGACTCATTTGTAATATGGAAAGTATATCAGTTCCCGTCTCATAGCATGTGTGCTAAGTCACGTCTGACTCTTTGTGACCCTCCGGACTATATCCCACCAGGCTCCTCTGACCATGAATTCTCCAGGCAAGAATACTGGAGTGGGTTGCCATGCCCTCCTCCAGGGGATCTTCCCAACCCACAGATCGAACCCATGTCCCTTACATCTTCTGCATTAGCAGGCAGGTTTTTTACCACTAGCACCAACTAAGAAGCACCGCCCCCTGCCCCGACACCTCATAGAGATTTTGTTAATCACAAAATGCATATAAACTCTATGTGGCCTTGGATCTGATAAGTCCTCAATAAATCTTAGTTACCATAGACTTCTTATTTAAAAGCATTTCCTTGTTTTTATTTTATATCTTTTCTAATTCCCTCTATGCTATAATAAGATACAATTCTATGTATAAAAGAATTATTCTTTCTATTCTATTTTGTTGTTTGAAATAGGTGTGGTTCTGAAACTTTGCATTATGCAGAATTTTCTATAAAGTTAATTCATTCCTCATTTTAATAATAATCTGAAATGAAACATCAACAATTCTTAAATTTTACGTTTTGCATTGAATATTCATTTTCAGACAAACCCAGTTTCATTTTGGCTTTTCAGGATAATACATTGATGGATACTTGTTTAGGTAGCCTATCTGTTTTTTCCCAATATCTTGCAGAAGTTTTGTTCCAACCCTAAATAGGAAGTTAACGTGAACACAAAGTTAACCTGAACACAATGGACTGTCAAAATACGTGAAAGTTCAACCACAAGAAAGAAGTCTGTGATAGAATCAAAAGATCTGAACTGCAGACCTTACAGCTGTTAGGGTGGCTGCTATACATAAAAAGACTAAGAACAGAAAATAACAAGTGAGAGGAAGGATATAGAGAAATTGGAACCTTTGTGCACTATTAAGAAGATTGTGAAATGGTACAACTGCTGTGGGAAACATTAAAGAGGAGCCTCAAAGCAAATGAAACTACCATATAATCCAGCAATTCCATTTCTAGGTAAATATCCAAAAGAATTGAAAGCAGGATCTCAAAAGAGCAGGATCTCAAAAGAGATATTGACACACCCACCTCTGGAACAGTGCTATTCGCAATAGCCAAGGTATGAAAGCAATTCAAATGTCCGTTGATTGGCAGTGATATAAACAAAAGGTGGTATATACAGATAATGGGGTAATATTCAACCTTAAAAAAGAAGGGAATCCTGACATGTGCTACAGCATGCAACCTTGAGGATGCTGTGTTCCGTGAAATAAACCAGTCACGAAAAGGACAAATACTTGATGATTCCATTTAATGTGATATTTAAAGTACCAGGGGCTAGGAAAGAGGACAAAGGAGAGTTGTTTAACGGCTATAGAGTTTCTGTTATGCTAGATACAGAAACTAACAAAGTTCTGAATATCTACATCATAGCAATATGAATATACTAAATACTACTGAACTGTACATTTAAAATGATTAAGGTGGTTGTCGGGAGCCGCGTTAGGCATTACAGACAAAATGGAGGCACGGATCCCAGCCCCTTCTCCTCATTCTGCAGGCATGGATCCCTGAATGGAGTTAGGCCTTGTAATTCTGACTTGTCTTTTCCTCTCCTCGGCTGAGTTGACTGAAAAGGAACATTAAGGTGCTTATTGTTCTTAAGAGGAGCATGAGAAGGCACAAAGCCTTCTGCAGTTGTGTTCAAAAAATAATTCATAAAGTTAATCATTGACATTTGTTCAAGGACTTTTACAAAAGAGTGCTCCAGGATGAGCACATAGGCCGTAGCTTGAGGCCATGGGAGGGATTGATATCTGAAGCCTATTTGTGAGGAGAATGTTTATGGCAAAGGAGTTTACTGAATTTAGGGCTTAGAAATAATTAAAACAGTTAGAAGTTAAAGATTTAAGGAATGTTGTAAAGTTAGCATATTTTACTATAGCTTATAGAAGTTAGGCCTCTTGATGAAAGTGAAAGTGGAGAGTGAAAAAGTTGGCTTAAAGCTCAACATTCAGAAAACAAAGATCATCCGGTCCCACTACTTCATGGGAAATAGATGGGGAAACAGTGGAAACAGTGTCAGACTTTATTTTCTGGGCTCCAAAATCACTACAGATGGTGACTGCAGCCATGAAATTAAAAGATGCTTACTCCTTGGAAGGAAAGTTATGACCAACCAATAGCATATTCAAAAGCAGAGATATTACTTTGCCAACAAAGGTTCGTCTAGTCAAGGCTATGGTTTTTCCTGTGGTCATGTATGGATGTTACAGTTGGACTGTGAAGAAGGCTGAGTGCCAAAGAATTGATGCTTTTGAACTGTGGTGTTGGAGAAGACTCTTGAGAGTCCCTTGGACTGCAAGGAGATCCAACCAGTCCATTCTGAAGGAGATCAGCCCTGGGATTTCTTTGGAAGGAATGATGCTAAAGCTGAAACTCCAGTACTTTGGCCACCTCGTGCGAAGAGTTGACTCATTGGAAAAGACTCTGATGCTGAGAGGGATTGGGGGCAGGAGGAGAAGGGGACGACAGAGGATGAGATGGCTGGATGGCATCACTGACTCGATGGACGTGAGTCTGAGTGAACTCCAGGAGTTGGTGATGGACAGGGAGGCCTGGCGTGCTGCGATTCATGGGGTCGCAAAGAGTCGGACACGACTGAGCGACTGGTCTGATCTGATAGAAGTTAGGAATTTTTAGAGACACTATAGCTAGAAGCCTTTTTAAGAGATAGTGAGCTCAGGATGTTAGGGGCAAACAGGATTTAGGAAGATAAGTAGTAAACTGAGGAATGTAAACTGAGTAGTAAACTGAGCACGAGTTACAATGTAATCACAAGTTAACTAAGGACACATTAGAAGAGGTAGATAATAGATGATAAGGCTGATTCCCAGAGAATCACTGAAGCAGGAACTCTGAAGAGCAACAGTGATTTATGGAGATCATATATCTGGGAGAGGGGGAACTGAAAATGTCAAACCTCTGGCCTAATGTTTTTGTAAAAGTGTAAAAGAGAATCTTAAACTTGGAACAAAGAGGCAATCCATAGAAAACTGAGAGGCTGCCTCATCGCCAACACCGTCATCTCTTCAGGTTGAATCCCCGGTTGCTGGTAAAGTTTATGTCACATGTTTTTTACTACAGTTTTTAAAAAAGGAATAGAATGTACAATACCAGAGTTAATTCTAATATGAATCATATGATTTCAGTGATGATGAGGTGCATGAGTGGTAAGAATCTGCCTGCCAATGCAGGAGATGCAAAAGACCCAGTTTTGATCCCTGGGTCGGCAAGATCCTCTGGAGTAGGAAATGGCACCCCACTCTAGTATTCCTGCCTGGAAAATTCCACAGAGGGACCTGGTGGGCTATAGTTCATGGCATTACAAAGAGTACGACACGACTGAGCACGCAAAAGCAAAAAAAAAAAAACAAGCCATGTGTCAATATAGGCTCATTTACTCTAACAAATGTAATGCTCTGATGGGGAATGTTGATAGTTGGCGGGGGCGGAGGGCTGGGGGACTGGTAGGGGTTATGGGAACTCTCTATACTTTCTGATCAATTTTTCTGTAAACCTAAAATTGCTCTAAAAAAATCAGTGTGCTTAAGTTCTGAACTCTTGGCTATGTAAACGTTCTAAATATCCGATGGTACCTTCAGAAAGACTTAGCTTGGTGTATCACAAGTGAAAACATTAGTGGATGGCCTCAAAAACATCACCAGTGTGGGGTAACGCGACCTATAGCCTATGACCGAATATGTTCCTTTGGGAATCACTCCTTTGGAATAGGCAGAACTCTCTGCTTTTTCACCTGCAATGTAAGAGGCCACAGTAAATGACCACTGAGGCCAGCGTGACCAATGCATGGCTTTAGGAGACCGTGAGTACGGGCCCTATACATGATCTCATTGAGTACAAAGTTGTAAAATAGATGACTTAACTTGGGATTTGTGTTTGTGATTCATGCGTACATAATACCAGATTCACCATTTAGAGATGCAAAAAAAAAAAAAAACTTTCTGTGAAATATCACTTAACTATAACTTGAATTTTCATATGTAGCACCTAAAAGTAATTCAGTTGCCTTTATTTAAAAATAATTACAGCCACAAAATAAGTCTCCACAAATTTTTTCAAAGATTGACATTATTACAAAGTATGTTTTCCAGTCATGATGGAATAAAGCTGGAAATAAATAGAAGGAAAGCTGAAAAATTCACAATAAGAGGAATTGAATAACACACTCAAACAACCAATGGATATCAAGAAGTCATAAGGAAAATTAGAAAATACCTTAAGACAAATGAAAATTGTGCTTTTACAGCTCAGTCGTGTCCTACTCTTGTGCAACCCTATGGATTGTAGCCTACCAGTCTCCTCTGTCCATGGGATTTCCCAGGCAAGAGTATTGGAGTGAGTTGCCATCTCCTCCTCCAGGAGATCTTTCTGACCCAGGGATCAAACTCGTGTCTCATTATGTTTCCTGCACTGGCAGGCAGATTCTCTACCACTGAGCCCGCTGGGAAGCCCCAGATGAAAACGAACCTGTGAAAAGCAGCAAAAGCAGTGTGAAGAGGGAATTTTATAGCTGTAAAGGCACACATTAAAAAAGGAGAAAAATCTATCTTAAATTAACTAATTTTATACCTCAACAAACTAGAAAAAGAACTAACTAAATCTAAAGTGAGCAGAAGAAAGGAAATAATAAAGATTAGAGCAGAGACATTCCCAGGTGGCGCTAGTGGTAAAGTACCCGCCCATCAAAGCAGGAGACGGATGAGTCGCCCCTTCGATTCCTGGGTCAGGAAAATTCCCTGGAAGAGGGCATGGCAACTCACTCCAGTATAGTTGACTGGAGAATCCCGTGGACAGAGGAGCCTGGCGGACTACAGTTCATGGAGTCACAAAGAGCTGGACACCACTAGAGTGACTTAGCGCACAGCATAGCACAGAGCAGAGACAATGAAATAGAGAATAGAAAAAACAATAGGACAACAAAAATAAAGCAAAAGAAACTGTTTTTTTTAATCAACAAAAAAAGACAAATCCTTAGATTAACTATTTTAGAAAAGAGAAAAGACTCAACTAAAATTAAAAATTATAGCGAGAACCTTCCAGCTAATGCCATTGAAATAAAAAGGATTATAAGACATTACTATGAAAAAATGTATGCAACAAATTGGATAACCTAGAAGAAATGTTTAAATTTCTAGAAACACATAACCTATCAAGACTGAATCATGAAGAAATATAAAATCTTAACAAACCAATAACTAATAAAAGATTGAATCAGTCGTCAAAATAAGAAAGGCCAGGACCAGATTGTTTCTCTAGAGAATATTAACAAACATTCAAAGAATTAACACCAATCCTGCTCAAAGTCTTCCCATAAATTGAAGACGAAGGAGCCCCTCCAAGCTCAGTCTACGAGGCCAGGATACCCTGCTATCCAAACCAGGCAAAGACACTACAAGAAAACAACAAATCAATAATCATGATGCAAAAATCCTTAAAAAAACTCCAGTAAACAGAATTCAACAGCCTGTCCAAAGACTTACATCTTGATATAACTTATTCCTGGAATTCAAGAATGCTTCAACATACACAACACATCTGAGTCACTCCTAATAAGGTAGGTGAACCTAGAGTTTATTATACAAGGTGAAGTAGGTCAGAAAGAGGGGGACAAATATTGTATATTAGCACATGCATATGGAATTTAGAAAGAGGGCATTGATGAATCTATTTGTGGGGCAGCAATGGAGCACAGACATGGACAGATTTGTGGACACAGAAGAACAAAGACAGGGTGGGACGAATTGAGAGAGTAGCATAGAAACATATCCATTATCAGATGTAAAATAGATACCAAGTGCAAATTTGCTGTGTGACACAGGGAGCTCAACCCAGTGCTCCGTGACAAGCTAGAGGGGCAGGATGGGGTGGGAGATGGGGGGTGGGGGGTTCAGGAGGGAGGGGATATATGTAAACTTGTGACTGATTCATGTTGATGTATGGCAGAAACCAACACAATATGGTAAAGCAATTATCCCCCAGTAAAAAAAGAAAAATATATATATTGCACCACAATAACAGAATGAAGGATAAAAACCGCATGACCATATCAACTGATGCAGAAAAATCATGGGTTTGGGGAGGAATCAATGACTTCATTGTGGGTTTGTCCTTCATTTTCCAAAGCTCTAGATGGTCCAGGCTTCAAGCTTGGCAAAGACAAAAGCCCCCCGAGTGAGCTTGAGAAAAGAGATAACGAGGCTCCTGTCCCCTAGAGGGGTCAGAAGGATAGGAGGAGAAACAGGAAAGAATGTAGAAGGAAATATGTTTTGATATGTGGAGGTTTCACAGGCAGAAAGGGAATTTCCACAGAAATAGCCCATGGATTCTAAGGCAAAGGTTGAACAATCAGTGAAGCGTCCATCATCCTTTTTATCTAAGGTTCAATTCCAGAGAGACTCCACTTATCAGAGAGCATCCATTAGGAGGGAAATCTTTTGCATTAAAACTTCATCCTAATGGAATCAAAGGAGGGAAGATGTTTTAGCAGAGGATATTAATCATCCAACAAACTCTAAAATTTCCTGTAAATGATACCTAGAATATATTACAGCAACTTCTATTGAATAATTATTAAGTACTGTGATAAAGCTCTACGTGAAGTGCGTTTTATTCATTAACCCATTTAACTCTCACAATGAGGCAGGTACTGCTTAATGTAACACCAAATAAATGAATGTTTAGAAGGGTGAAGTGATTTATCCCATAACATACAGCTGCTAAAGAGTCAGGATTTGAACCCAGGTCTGTCTGGGTTCAAAGCTTAAGATCACAATGCTGTCTCCATCACTTTGCATTCAGATCACGGCTCCTGTCCTTACTACCATCCTGAGGAAATCAGTATAGAGCTGCCTCCGGCAACGCTGGGTTGAGAGGAGGTTATTTCTGGCCACAAGAATGAGCCTTCTGTCATTCTCACCCTGAAAAATAGCCTCCCTCTCTCTTCTCCAAGTAGAACTACCAGGGATAATTGGGCTCATTAAGTTGATCAGACTCCTACTGCCTTACAGTTTGAGGACACAGTTAGGAATGGAGCTATTGCACAATGAATATAGCAAAAGAAGTCAGGCCCTGTTACTAATTCCCTTTTTAAAAAGATTCATGAAGGGAGAAATACAGATCTTTAAAGAAAGAATTCAAAAAGATGCTGAAAGTTGTGGGTTCCTACAAAGCTAGTCTAGACATTTACTTCTTGCTTGTGGACGCTAACAGAAAAGGAAATGGCAACCCACTCCAGTATTTGCCTGGAGAATCCCATGGACATAGGAACCTGTTGGGCTACAGTTCATGGGGATCGCAAGAGTCGGACACGACTTAACACTATCTTTTGTGGACTCTAAAAGGTATTGGAATAACATCTATACACGCTTAATCGATTTCACTTAGACTTAAACTTACTGGACTTATCTAGATCAATTTCACTTTGACAGATCAAGTCAGATGCTCCAGACAGGGAACTGAGCAGGTTTCACTGGAAGCCAGTGAAGAGTGTGGAGAGGAGGCCAGCTCTTGCCCTCTTGGGCTGGGAGGCCAGGGGTGGCTTTACTCCAGGGATTCTCATTCTGTAGAAGGTTGACTGGCTCTTCATTTTGCTTGGTATTCATTTGGTAACAAAGGGGCAAGGCTCTGGGCTTTACCCAGCCAGACTAGGTTTTTCCTGTTGTCTTCAAAACCGGTCATCATGAACGAATACTGCTCTTGCAAACACGTATATATACATGTCCCTGTCTGTATATCATGGAAAGTTACTGTTGTGCTCTTGGGATTCAATCTTCCCTACATTTTTGCCATTCAGTTCAGTTCAGTTGCTCAGTCATGTCCGACTCTTTGCAACCCCATGAATTGCAGCACGCCAGGTCTCCCTGTCCATCACCAACTCCCGGAGTTCACTCATACTCACGTCCATCAAGTCAGTGATGCCATCCAGCCATCTCATCCTCTGTCGTACCCTTTTCCTCCTGCCCCCAATCCCTCCCAGCATCAGAGTCTTTTCCAGTGAGTCAACTCTTCACATGAAGTGGCCAAAGTACTGGAGTTTCAGCTTCAGCATCATTCCTTCCAAAGAACACCCAGGACTCATCTCCTTTAGAATGGACTGGTTGGATCTCCTTGCAGTCCAAAGAAAAGTGTTAACTTTTATGAAGTGATGAAATGTATGGTGGTTTTAGTAGCTAAGTCATGTTGGACTCTTTGAGACCCAAGGAGCCTACCAGGTTCTTCTGTCCATGGGATTTCCCAGGCAAGAATATTGAAGTGGGTTGCCATTTCCTCCTCTAAGGGATAGAACCTGGGTCTCCTGCACTGCAGGCACTCTCCTGCATTGTAGGCAGATATTCTTTACTAACTGAGCCACCAGGAAACCCAATAGAATGTATACACACTTGTATTAGTTTTTTACTGCTGCTGTAACAAATTACCAAAACCAGAATAGCTTAGAAATACACAGATTTACTCTTTTTGTTAACGAATTAATTTATTTTAATTGGAGGCTAATTACTTTACAATATTGTAGTGGTTTTTGCCCTACATTGACACGAATCAGCCATGGGTGTGGGTGTGTCAGATTTACTTTTTTACACCCCTGGAGTTCAGAAATCCAAAAGTGGATAGGCAGAACTGGGTTCCTACTGGAGGCTCTGAGGAGAACTTGTTCCCTTGTCTTTCCTGTCTGAGATAGGCTGCCTGCATGCCTTGGTTCAGGGCCCCTGACTCCATGTTCAAAGTCAACAGCTTGATGTTCACCCTCCTGCCCTCTTTTATAAGGATTCTTGGGATTACATCAGTCCCACCTGAATAATCCGGGATAATCTTCCCATCTCAAGATTCTTTTTCTTTGAAATTTTTATTTTATTTTACTATTTTTGGCTGTGCTGGCTCTTCATTGCTGTATGCAGGCTTTTTTCACTCTAGTTGGAGTGAGTGGGGGCTAGGCTTCATAGTGGCGGGCGGGCTTCTCACTGCAGTCACTTCTTTTGTCTAAGGGCACAGGCTCTAGGTGAGCAGGCTTTAGAAGTTGTGGGCATGGGCTTATTTTCCCCAAGGCCTGTGGGATCTTCCCAGACCAGGGGTTAAACCCGTGTCGCCTCTTCTAGCGGGTGAATGCCTAAACCACTCGACCACCAGGGAAGTCCCTATCTCAATTCTTAATCATACCTGCAAAGTTCCTTTCATCATGTAAGGGTAATATATTCACAGGTTCTAAGGACAAGGACATGGATGTCTCTTGGAGAGTCGGAGGAGGGACTACTCACCCTAATACGTGTCTGGTTGTTTTTACTGGACTTTGTTGCCATAATGACAACTTAGAAACCTTATGCTCAGATGATAAAGAATTTGCCTACAATGAGGGAGACCCGTGTTTGAATCCTGGGTCAGGAAGATACCCGGGAGAAGGGAATGTCAACCCATTCCAGTACTTTTGCCTGGAGAATCCCATGGACAGTGGAGCCTGGCAGGTTGCAGTCCAGGGGGTCTCAAAGAATCAGACACAACTGAGCGACTAACACACACACACACACACACACACATTAGTCCCCAGTGGTTTTTTTTTTTTTTTTGGAAGTGTGTGTGTTGTTGCTGTTGTTCTAAGTTTTACTCTCTGTGAAACCAAAAGCTGGGTTATACAGTTGTGAACATCCAGCCAGCCTAGAGCTGAACCTGCATTTGTGTGTGTGTGTGTGCTCAGTCACTCAGTTGTGTCCGACTCTTTGCAACCTCATGGAATGTAGCCCGCCAAGTTCCTCTGTCCATGGGGTTTCCCGGGCAAGAATACTGGAGTGGGTTGCCGTGTCATTCTCCGTGGGATCTCGCCGACACAGGGATCGAACCCGCGTCTCCTACACTGGCAGGTGGATTCTTAACCACTGAGCCACATGGGGAGCCCAAGCCTGAACTTAGATAAGAGAAAGAAGAGCGGAGAGGAGACAAGCTGTCTCACAGCTGCTCAAGCAGGAAAAGGTGCCAAACGATTACTGCTTATGTTCATGCATTCCACAAGCACAGAGGTTCTTACCGGGCACTTTGTATGTGCTCGGCACAATGGAAATGCAAAGAAAGATAAAAATAGGATTCTCTAAGGGCTTCCAGTAAAGTCAGAGCAGCAAGACATCTAGGAACCAGAGAACAGCCCTACAGTAAGGGAATTTTTTTTTTTTTTATCTTTCATTTTGAATGCAGAGTCTGGTTTTTATCATTTTTTATCCTGGCTGCAGCCAGGCAGAAGAGCTATAGCACCCTGAAGTGAGAGAAGCATCCCCACCAGCATTTTGATGGTAGATATTCAAAAGCTGAACGCATTCACACATTATATTCACCTTGAAACTGCAATAATGTTTTGGCTACTGGAACAAGGAGTCAAAACACATGAGAGTTACTGACCAAACATTTTCAAAAATATGGGTTTAAAAAGAGATAAACCACGCTTCTGCATGGCTGTACTCCAAGAAGGGCACACAAAGAGATTCTTTTTTTAAAGATGCTATGCCCAAACAAACATCAAAGAGATATTTTTTAACCACTGATGATTTTTTTTGTTTGGGTTTTTTAAATTTTATTTTAAACAGGAAAAACTGGGTTTGTTCTTGGGAGCTGGTTTGATTTTATCTTCTTTTAAATATTTATTTATTTTTAATTGATTGATGATGGCTTTACAATATTGGTTTGATATCTGTTATACATCAGCATGAATTAGCCATAGGCGTACATATGTCCCTCCCCCTTGAGCCTCCCTCCCACCTCTGACCCTTTCCCACCCCTCTAGATTGTTACGGATCCCTGGTTTGAGGTCCATGAGTTATACAGCGAATGCCCATTGGCTGTCTATTTTATATACAGTACTGTATAGGCGTCCATGCTGCTCTCTTCATTCATCTCAGCCTCTCCTTCCTCTCCCCAGCCCTTGTCCGTAAGTCTGTTCTCTACATCTGCATCTCCATTGCTGCCCTGCAAATAGGTTCATCAGTATCATCTTTCTAGATTTCGTATGTTTATGTATGTGTTAGTTACTCAGTCCTGTCTGACTCTTTGTGACCCCGTGGACTGTAGCCCACCAGGCTGCTCAGTCCATGGGATTCTCCAGGCAAGAATACTGGAGTGGGTTGCCATGCTGTCCTTCAGGGTTAGATTCCATATATATGCATTAATATACAATATTTGTTTTTCTCTTTCTGACTTAAACTTCACTCTAGGTTCACTTACCTCAGTTCATTTACCATTCGGTTCAGTCGCTCAGTCGCATCCGACTCCTTGCAACCCCATGGACTGCCGCACGCCAGGCCTCCCTGTCCATCGCCAGCTCCCAGAGTTCACTCAAACTTATGCCCATCGAGTCAGTGATGCCATCCAACCATCTCATCCTCTGTCACCCCCTTTTCCTCCTGCCTTCTATCTTTCCCAGCATCAGAGTCTTTTCCAATGAGTCAGTTCTTCACATCAGGTGGCCAAGGTATTGGAGCTTCAGCTTCAGCCCCGGTCCTTCCAATGCACATTCAGGGTTGATTTCCTTTGAGATGGACTGGTTGGATCTCCTTGCAGTCCAAGGGACTCTCAAGAGTCTTCTCCAGCACCACAGTTCAAAAGCATCAATTCTTCAGTGCTCAGCTTTCTTATAGTCCAGCTCTCACATCCATACATGAATACTGGAAAAACCATAGCTTTGACTAGACAGAACTTTGTTGGCAAAGTAATGTCTCTGCTTTTTAATGTGCTGTCTAGGTTGGTCATAACTCTTCTTCCAAGGAGCAAGGGTCTTTTAATATCATGGCTGCAGTCATCATCTGCAGTGATTTTGGACCAAAAATATAGTCTGTCGTAGTTTCCATTGTTTCCCCATCTATTTGCCTTGAAGTGATGGGACCGGATGCCAGGATCTTAGTTTTCTGAATGTTGAGTTTTAAGCCAACTTTTTCACTCTCCTCTCTCACTTTCACCAAGAGGCTTTTTAGTTCCTCCTCACTTTCTGCCATAAGGGTGGTGTCATGTGCATATCTGAGGTTACTGATGTTTCTCCCTGCAATCTGGATTCCAGCTTGTGCTTCCTCCAGCCCAGCGTTTCTCATGATGTACTCTGCATATAAGTCAAATAAGCAGGGTGACAATATACAGCCTTGACGTACTTCTTTCCCTATTTGGGACCAGTCTGTTGTTCCATGTCCAGTTCTAACTGTCTCTTCCTGACCTGCATACAGATTTCTCAAGAGGCAGGTCAGGTGGTCTGGTAGTCCCATCTTTTGAAGAATTTTCCAGAGTTTGTTGTGGTCCACACAGTCAAAGGCTTTGGCATTGTCAATAAAGCAGAAGTAGATGTTTTTCTGGAACTCTCTTGCTTTCTTGATGATCCAACGGATGTTGGCAATTTGATCTCTGGTTCCTCTGCCTTTTCTAAATCCAACTTGAACGTCTGGAAGTTCACAGTTCACACACTGTTGAAGCCTGGCTTGGAGAATTTTGAGCACTACTTTGCCAGCGTGTGAGATGAGTGCCATTAGAACTGACTCAAATACATTGTTTTATGGCTAAGAAATGTTTTATTTTATATGTATACATATACATATATATATACAGCTTATTTATCTATTCATCTGTCAATGGACATAACTGATGGTTTTTTTTTTTTTTAAGAATGATGAATCTATGACATTATCCTAAAAAACCTAGTTGAGGTTTATGTATTCCCACACTCCCGTTGCACACAGAATCTACAGAAACAGCAGCCAGAAGTCCAATTTCACCTGACCAGTGCTGTGCCCCCAGGCGGAGACTGTGGCTCAGCCACTGGAGAAGCCTCATTCTGGATCAGAATCGAGTCAGGACCAGCTCATCCTGCAGGAGCTTGAACAACCCAAGAGGGTAGGAAGTGTACACTGCCTCATGGCGTACACTCTGTGTGTGAAAAGCAATCTTCCCATCACCTCTGCTTCAACATATGGCCATGAAAGAGAGAAAGTGGATGATACAATGATGAGAACAGCTAGAATTTATTAAGAACCTGCATGCCAAGCAGTGGTCTAAGCATTGGACTGCCCAAAAATTTTGTTTGGGTTTTCCATAATATCTTATGGAAAAACCCAATCAAAGTTTTTGGCCAACCCAATACTTAGCATGTATTAGTCATTTAACCTTCTAGCATCTTACAAAGTAGGTAGTATTCTCTCTCCATTTCCTGATGCAGGACTGCATGACAGAAATGTGATTTGCCAAGTGAGTAAGTAGCCAAACTGGAATTTGAACCTAAATGGTGAAAGTCACACTCAACCACAACACTAGATCACCTTGCTTTACAGCAAAGGTCCTGGGGCTGGGAGCAGGGCTTCAGTGTTTGGAACAGAGTGGTCTTTAGACAGGTAACCCAAGCTGATGGAAAAGAACCAAAGAGTTGGAACCATGCAGGCCAGGCTGGAGTCCATTCTGGCAGTGAGCTCTTGAGGGCTTAGTAGGACTCACTGCAGAGTTCATGCTGTGGTCTGTCGGGTTACCATCATCTGGCTTGGAGAGACATGTGGGCAAAGAGCCCCTGACCTCTAGATGGAGTTCCAAAAGCTGGTCTCCAAGGGAAGAACCCAGCTATCATCCACAGAGTCCTGCTTTTGTTAGCTCTACTGATCCAAGAGCTAGAAGACTGCTTCCAATCCTTAAAAATAAACTCAAAGCAAGTCACAGAAATCTGATACAAGAAAAGAGCCTCTTCTTCAATGATCACAGACTGGGAACGTGTCCAGTTCACTGAGGCCTGCTCCAGAAGTATTGCCAGAATATCACACACTACTCAGAAATCCCCAAGGGTGCTTATTATGGCTCATGAAATCCAACGACAAGCAGAAGAAAGGCTTTCTTAAAGTTTTTCAGATATCTGCTCTGCTGAGAACCAAGCAAATAAAACACTTTGTTCATCTGTCAAAGTTGACAGTTTATTCCCCATCCCACCACTGTAGCATCAATATGTTAATGTTTTCTTTTATAGAAGATGATTAAAAATATATATATATATATAATTACATATTGTGTATATCCCAGATCCAAGAAATAAAGACTGCCTTCTTATTCTATGATTTTAGGTAGATTTTTGCTATTGCAGTCTTCTTATCTTTCGTGTGTGCATGCTAAGTCGCTTCAGTAGGGTCCGACTCTTTGTGACCCTGAGGACTGTAGCCCCCCAGGCTCCTCTGTGCATGGGATTCCCCAGGCGAGAATACTGGAGTGGGTTGCCGTGCCCTCCTGCAGGGGATCTTCCTGACCCGGGGATTGCATCTCCCTCTCTTGTGTCTCCTGCATTGGCAGGCAGGTTCTTTACCGCTCGTGTCACCTGGGAAGCCTGTCACATTACATGGCTTTCAAAAGTAGAAAAATGCAATGAAAAATCTGACACTGTTATAGCCTAGAGTGATTATAACTAAAAATCCACGGATACTTTCATGAAATTCAACCACTATAGTGGACTCCAGGGGAACTGCCTTGGACACCATCCTGAAAGACCTATGGTGCTGACAGAGTCACAAATCATCATCAAACTTGCCTAGCGCATATTTATTTCTTTGTATCAGTACAAAATAAGTTGGGTTCTTGTTTGTTTGGTTTTTTTTAGCAAACGAGCAGATCTCAGAACTAATCCTAAATTTCTTTGTAATTGATTCATAGTGAAAGTATTGATTCACTGGGGAGTTTCTAGGTCATACATGCATTGTTATTAAAAGACTTCCAATCATATGTGTGCCTGTGTATTTCACTAATGTGAAACATATGCAGTCACATTTTTAAAAACTATCTAGGACACATCAAATCATTCAGATGGTTATTCAGTGTGGCTATTTAGTCTGATTTGAAGAAAACCAAAATGTTGTGTAAGTTACTGCCAAAATAGGAGAGAAAAGACCTGACTTTTAATGTTAATATTCTATGATCACTTTTATTTCATGGAGTCAAGAGTCTAAAAAATGCCATTTTAATTTAGGGTGTAGGGTATATATGTGTATGTGTGTATTTCATGAATATGAAAAACAGTGGCAACTTGGGAGGGAAGGTGATGATACAGGTGAGGCTTGGTCTTCAACCTCAAACCAGTCATAAGTCTACAGGTAGAGCATGTACAACATTTATACTTGTGTTTTTCTCATTGGAAAGAATCGGACAAGGGTGGGAAGGATTGAAGCCATGACTAATGCCCTGAGAAATTTTGTGCCAGGCTGGGTTCCTGGGGACTGGCTCTGCCTGTTACATGACCTTTGTGTTCTGATAACAATGTTTGAAAACTAAATATTTGACATACGAAAAAATACCTGGCCATCTCCTAAGACTGGTATGAAAGAACCTTAGAAAATCAGGCACTCAACTTGCCAACAGAAGAAAGAGATGGGAGAAGCCTCTTCTCCTTCAAGGTATTTTCTTCCCTCTGTTTTTCTTCATGAGCGCACTCTAGCCACTCACGTGCTCTACATGAGGCCTACTTCTGGTGGGTTGTAACCCAGTCTGTGCAGACAGGCAGTCAGCTCTTTACAAAGATCACCCCTGCCTTAAAGAGACCAGGTGGAACTGCTGAGCTGTGCCAGGGACTAGGAGCAACCAGGTCACATTCTTCCTTTATCCTGCTTGGAGGAGTAGAGAGAATCACTAAGCCACCATATTGTAAGAGTACTCAATCTCCCATGCCATTTAATGGAAGGCTTTTTTTCTACAAATTTCATTAATGGCTCCCAGAAATAGAACTGTACTACACTGAATAATACACATATTATGAGACATACACCCAGTGCACAAGATGCTTGCAACCCTGTTGAGGCTGAAATATTTATGTTGAAATTCAAACCAAGCTACGACTAAACTCCAAGAGATAGTATGTTGGGAACCATTAATGTCTAGTTAGTAACTGAAGTCACACAGGACACCACTGATGCAGTCACGCAGGACACTACTGATCTTCTCTGGGAAGATGTTCACACTCCAGCTCTGCTGACCTTCCTCCAGTCCCTCACACAGCCAACCTCACCCACACCCCCAGGTCTTTGCAGATACCTTTCCCCCAAATCTGGCTAACTGCTAGACTTCATTTCCCCTGGAAAACCTTTCCTTGCTCCTTTGATGTGTTCCTAGTTGCACCCCCTGCCCCGAATTTCCCCTTTCATATCACATTGTACTGTAATTGTTTATTAAATGATCTCCCTGATTAGACAACAGCATCGCAGACTAGAAACTACACACAGAGCGTAAGGATAAACTCACTGTAGTCCTAACTCTACAACTTGTTGGCTATGTAATAGTTGGATGAGGTTCTTAGACTGGAATCTCTAAGCATCCATTTGCTCAGGAATAATAATTGTACTTACTCTAGGCAGTTGTGTCAGCTGATAAGTGCATGGGAACACCAGTGTGAGCCTGGAAAGGGTTCCAGAAATGCTAAAGACGTAGAAACTATTACATTATTTATATTCTGCCTTGTCTTTTTATTTAAGACTTTATAAAGGCTTTCATTCATTCATTCATTCATTATTGTGCAATGCAATGGTATAAACCCATTCCTTGTTGCATTTCCAGAGTTATGATACAGTTTGCATGCACTGTACACTCCAGTGTTCATTGAATAAGTCATTGAAGGATGAAAGCTCTATTCATGAGACTTGAGCAGACCCAGGAACACTGCCCATCTCACAGCTTCACTAATTCTACATTTCTGAAGCTTTTCCACTGTGGGAATCAATGTGTGTATCTGTTTATCTGTGTGTGCATGTATGTGTGTATGTGAACATACATGGAAAACATATAAATCTGGCCAAGCTCCTACTCAGGAAATAGTCCATAACTTAAATAGATCAACAAAGTAATAACTATTCCTACAAAATACAGCCTAAATCCTTATATGACTTCAAACTTAGGTCCATTTGTCAAAGGCCACAAGTCTTCAAACAATAACCCATGGTTTTTCTGCCTCACAGCACATCTTAAAATCACCTTCCTGTGTTCCTTCTATGCCTGAGCTCCCACTTCCCACAGTTTGTATCTTGTTCTATTATTTATGAGCCTGAACTATAAATACTTTGAAACATGGAAGCTTTCGTCAGTTGGTACAATTTAAGTGGCTTTTCAGTACTATATATTTACAACATCTTATAAATATTTAGAATCATCACAATAATGGCTCTGCTGACTCACAATAAGTTCTGTATTTTGTGTAGGGACGATTGCCAAATTGATAATCTAGAAAATTGGAAAACCCCGTCAAACTTCATGAGCTGTTGGTCCCAAAAGAGTATCTTTCTAATTACTGGAAGAGCCTGAGCACTGAATTTAGCTGTCTTGGAAGTTGATCTGAAAAGATAAACATCCCAAAATTTACCTCTTTGGAAAAGATAAGTGAAAGAAATATTTTCCACTGAAGACTGTGTTCATTGAACTGTTTCTTAAAAGCCAAATAGTTCTCAGGAAGTGTATTAAAAAAAAAATCACAGAAACATGAAGTGCCCACCATGCTTGAGAATGGGGTTCCAGACAAGGATGGAGAAACAGTGAGTAAGAACACCAGGAAATGATGCTGCACATGTGCAATCATAGTGCTCAAGAACGAGCCTTGACTGCTATAGAAGAAGCTTGGATTTAATGCCAAAGGGAAACGGCTCTCCAGTGTGGTCCCTGGACCAGTGGCATTACTATCACCTGGGAACTTAAAAAATGCAACTTCTTACATATATACATACGAGTGATTCGCTTAGCTGCACAGCAGAAACTGACACAGCAGTCAGTATAAAGCAACTGCACTTCAATTAAAAAAGGGGTTTTTAAGAAAGGTAAGAAAAAAAAGCAAGAGAGTTCCAGAAAAATGTCTATTTCTGCTTTATTGACTATGCCAAAGCCTTGGCTGTGTGGATCACAAAAAAACTGTGGAAAATTCTGAAAGAGATGGGAATACCAGACCACCTGACCTGCCTCTTGAGAAACCTGCATGCAGGTCAGGAAGCAACAGTTAGAACTGGACATGGAACAACAGACTGGTTCCAAATAGGGAAAGGAGTACGTCAAGGCTGTATATTGTCACCCTGCTTATTTAACTTCTATGCAGAATACATCATGAGAAACGCTGGGCTGGAGGAAGCACAAGCTGGAATCAAGATTGCCGGGAGAAATATCAATAACCTCAGATATGCAGATGACACCACCCTTATGGCAGAAAGTGAAGAGGAACTAAAAAGCCTCTTGATGAAAGTGAGAGAGGAGAGTGAAAAAGTTGGCTTAAAGCTCAACATTCAGAAAACTAAGATCATAGCATCTGATCCCATCACTTCATGGGAAATAGATGGGGAAACAGTGGAAACAGTGTCAGACTTTATTTTTTCGGTCTTCAAAATCACTGCAGATGGTGATTGCAGCCATGAAATTAAAAACACTTACTCCTTGGAAGGAAAGTTACGACCAACCTAGATAGCATATTAAAAAGCAAGAGGTATTACTTTGCCAACAAAGGTCCATCTAGTCAAGGCTATGGTTTTTCCAGTAGTCATGTAAGGATGTGAGAGCTGGACTGTGAAGAAAGCTGAGCACCGAAGAATTGATGCTTTTGAACTGTGGTGTTGGAGAAGACTCTTGAGAGTCCCTTGGACTGCAAGGAGATCCAACCAGTGCATCCTAAAGAAAATCAGTCCTGGGTGTTCATTGGAGGGACTGATGGTAAAGCTGAAACTCCAATACTTTGGCCACCTGATGCGAAGAGTTGACTCATTGGAAAAGACTTTGATGCTGGGAGGGATTGAGGGCAGGAGGAGAAGGGGACGACAGAGGATGAGATGGTTGGATGGCATCACCGACCCAATGGACATGAGTCTGAGTGAACTCCAGGAGTTGGTGATGGACAGGGAGGCCTGGCGTGCTGCGATTCATGGGGTCGCAAAGAGTTGGACATGACTGAGTGATTAAACTGAACTGAACTGAAGAAAAAAAAAAAATGCAACTTCTACATACAGATGGCCAAGAGACACAGTATCACTAAAGATGTTGAAAAGATGCTCAACATCACTAATTATTAGAGAAATGCAAATCAATGAACACTGGGGTGTATGTACCCTTTTGAAACATGCTTTTCTGTGGCTGTATGTCCAGGAGTAGAATCGCTAGACCATATGGTAGCTCTGTATTTAGTTTTTTAAGCAGCCTTCATGCTCTTCTCAGTAGTGACTGTACCAATTTACATTCAATGAGCTATCACCTCACACTTGTCAAAATAGCCATCAAAATATCTACAAGTAATAAATGCTGGAGAGGGTGTGGAGAAAAGGGAATCTTCCTACACTGTTGGCAGGAATGTAAATTGGTACAGCCACTACTGAGAACAGTATGGAGGTTGCTTAAAAAACTAAAAACAAAGCTACCGTATGGTCTAACATGTTTCAAAAGGGTACATATACCCCAATGTTCATTGCTGCACTATTTACAATAGTCAAGATGTGTGCCCAGTCACTTCAGTCATGTCCGACTCTCTGCGACCCCATGGACCATGGCCCTCCAGGCTCCTCTGTCCGTGGGATTCTCCAGGAAAGAACACTGGAGTGGGTTGCCATTTCCTTCTCCAGTGATAAAGTACGAAGTGAAGTGAGTGAAGTGAAGTCGGCCAGTCATGTCTGACTCTTTGCGGCCCCATGGACTGTAGCCCACCAGGCTCCTGTGTCCATGGGATTTTCCAGGCAAGAGTACTGGAATGGGTTGCCATTTCCTTCTCCAATCAAGACATGATGCAATCTAAATGTCCATACACAGATGAATGAATAAAGAAGGTGTCGTGTGTACGTACAATGGAGTATTGTGCATATGTGTGTTAGTTGCTCAGTTGTGTCCAACTCTTTGCAACCCTTTGGACTGTAGCCTGCCAGGCTTCTCTGTCCATGGAATTTTCCAGGCAAGAATACCAGATTGGGTTGCCATTCCCTTCTCCAGGGGAACTTCCTGACCCAAGGTTAGAACCCAGGTCTCCAGCATTGCAGGCAGATTCTTTACCACCTGAGCCACCAGGAAAGCATACACAACAGAGTATAACTCAGCCATTAAAAAGAATGAAATAGTGCTGTTTGCAACAACATGGATGGATTATCAAACTGAGTGAAGCAAGCCAGACAAAGACAAATATCATACGATAGTGCTTATGTATGGAATCCGAGAAAAAGAAAACGATACAAATGAACTTATTTATAAAACAGCGGCAGACTCAGAGGCAGTCTTAGAGAATGAACTTATGGTTACCGGGGGGAAGGGTCAGGAGCAAGGATACTTGGAGTTTGGGATTGACATGTACACACTGCTGTATTTAAAACAGATAACCAACAAGGGCATACTGTAAAAAGTAAATAAATAATTTTTTTAAAAAAATGAAACTTCTCCAGCCCTAAGCCAGACCTACTGAATAAGAAACTCAAGGGCTGGGGCATAGTTACCTGTGTTTTAACAAACCCCCCACCAGGGAACTCTGATGCTCCCTGAGTGTGAGAACCACTGCCATAGGGGATGATATAATCAGATCTGAGTATGCTGGTGATGATGTGGAAAATGGACAAGAGGGGAAGAAACTGAAGGTGTGGAGGCCTGGGAAAGAATAGTGCAAGTATTGGTTCATTAGGGAGTTTTGTATTTTATCTATGTTTTAGCAAGTCTAAGATATAATCAATTATTAGTCACACCATTATTTTATTTATCTCTAGAAAGAAAATGTCTGCCAATTTAATGTTAACACAATGTCTCTTATCATTTGGAATTTTTGTTTTATATTTATTGATAGGGTTCTCTTAGATTTATCCTGACAGATTTTTACTGTACATCACCCATGGGCATACATGGGAAGGAAAATAAAAGCAAAATAATTTATTTAAGGTGTTCCTAGCACTTTTTCACGATGTCTGACTCTTCTGGAATATTTTTCCACTCAAGAGCCATCTGGAGTTTTAATGATGCTTAATTTCTTTTATAAATATTCCACTACTGGGGACTTTGGTGGTCTTCTTTGGTGGACTTCTTTGGTTAAGACTTCACCTTCCAAAGCAGGGAGTGGGGGTTTGATCCCAGGTCAAGGAGCTAAAGATCCCACATGACTCATGGCCATAAAACCCAAACCATAAAACAGAAACAATATTCTAACAAATTCAATAAATACTTTAAAAACGGTCCACATCAAAAAACTCTTTAAAAGTGCTCCAGTATTGTCTCTTGGAGAAGGAAATGGCAGCCCACTCCAGTATTCTTGCCTGGAGAATCCTGTGGATGCAGGAACCTGGTGAGCTGTTGTCCACAGGGTCGCACAGAGTCAGACATGACTGAGGCGACTTAGCATGCATGCATGCACTGGAAAAGGAAATGACAACCCACTCCAGTGTTCTTGCCTGGACAATCCCAGGGACGGGGGAGCCTGGTGAGCTGCCATGTACGGGGTCGCATGGAGTCGGACACGACTGAAGCGACTTAGCAGCAGCAGCAGTATTGTCTCTGGGGTGTCCAAGCAACTGAGGCCCATTCTGCAAGTTTAGGTGCAGATGACAGGCTGTGGTATCTACCTCATGACTACTGCTCAGCCAACACAAACTCAAAGATGCGTCCTGACTTGGGAAACGTTAACAATTTGGAAGTAGCATCATTGACTCAAAGGACATGAGTTTGAGCAAACTCCAGGAGATCGTGAAGGACAGAGGAACCTGGTGTGCTGCAATTCATGGGTCACAAGAGTCAAACACGACTGGGGGTGATGGGCATCTTAAAATTGATAAATTCCTAGTGAAAGCTAACCCATGCCTTAAGGGGCAGAAACAGGAGTGAGACGAAAGAGAAGGCAGAGACCAGTGACATTTCATGGGTGGATTCTAAAGCCTATGTGGCCAATTAGATATTGGGGGAGAGGAAGGCAGATGACTCTTCAGTTCTAATCTGAGTAACTGGGTGGCATGCCCTTAACAGAAATAAGAAATTCAAGAGAAGGAGTAGATTTTACAGCAGAAGGGAAGAAGTAGATAAGAGTAAAATGAGTTTAGTTCCAAACTTTTCTGAGTTTGAAGCTCTTGAGGGATAGCCAGGTAGAGGTGACGAGGATGTACCTGTGAGTATAAATTTATAAACTCAAGCACTGGGGGTTCATGGTGAAAGATACATAATTTTTAATCAGTAGCATTTAAATGGTAGTTGAAACCAGGGGGTTGAGAACTCTTCCAAGGTGACTATATGGACAACTTGAAGCGAATTGGTAGCAGGACAAAAACAAAATTGAAGATTTGGATAGAAATAAGAAGGAGCATTCAGACAGAGAAAAACTTGTTAGATGATGTTTACATATTTTGGGAGCTCCTTGACAACAAAGCTGTCTTCTTTCTAGTCTGAGTTACCAGGGTTTTGCTTAACCCAGTAATGAAAAAGGTGGCTCAAGGGCCTAAAAGGTAGACATTTTTAGGGAAGAATTGGCCAGTAATACCAAATGTGACAGTTGATCCTTTTAGATCAAAGGGCTGCTAAATTTAGTGAATCTAGTTTCATTCCCAGCATTATCACCTCATTTTACAGCTAAAGAAAGAAACAAGAACAGACATGCCCAAGGCCAAAAGTTGGCTGGTGGGTAAGCAAAAGCAGGACGCTTGTCTAGTCACTCTTGTCCTGGGGCTATTTCTTCTACACTGAGCTTTTCCTCTCAAAGAGAGATTATGCCCACTGCTGATAAACCTCTGGATTCAAGCAACCTCAGTGAAGTGAAAGTCACTCAGTCGTGTCTGACTCTTTGTGACCCCATGGACTGTACAGTCCATGGAATTTTTCAGGTCAAAACACTGGAGTGGATAGCCACTCCCTTCTCCAGGGGTTCTTCCCAACCCAGGGATCGAACCCAGGTCTCCTGCACTGCAGGAAGATTCTTTACCATCTGAGCCACCAGGGACCTCTGTTCAGTTCAGTTCAGTTCAGTTCAGTCGCTCAGTCGTGTCTGACTCCACGACCCCATGAATCACAGCATGCCAAGCCTCCGTGTCCAACACCAACACCCAGAGTTCACTCAGACTCACGTCCATCAAGTCAGTGATGCCATCCAGCCATCTCATCCTCTGTCATCCCCTTCTCCTCCTGCCCCCAATCCCTCCCAGCATCAGAGTCTTTTCCAATGAGTCAACTCTTCGCATGAGGTGGCCAAAGTACTGGAGTTTCAGCTTTAGCATCATTCCTTCCAAAGAAATCCCAGGGCTGATCTCCTTCAGAATGGACTGGTTGGATCTCCTTGCAGTCCAAGGGACTCTCAAGAGTCTTCTCCAAAACCACAGTTCAAAAGCATCAATTCTTCGGTGCTCAGCTTTCTTCACAGTCCAGGTCTCACATCCATACATGACCACTGGAAAAACCATAGCCTTGACTAGATGGACCTTTGTTGGCAAAGTAATGTCCCTGCTTTTCAATATGCTATCCAGGTTGGTCATAACTTTCCTTCCAAGGAGTATGCGTCTTTTAATTTCATGGCTGCAATCACCATCTGCAGTGATTTTGGAGCCCCAAAAAATAAAATCTGACACTGTTTCCACTGTTTCCCCATCTATTTCCCATGAAGTGATGGGACCAGATGCCATGATCTTCGTTTTCTGAATGTTGAGCTTTAAGCCAACTTTTTCATTCTCCTCTTTCACTTTCATCAAGAGGCTTTTTAGTTCCTCTTCACTTTCTGCCATAAGGGTGGTGTCATCTGCATATCTGAGGTTATTGATATTTCTCCCGGCAATCTTGATTCCAGCTTGTGCTTCCTCCAGCCCAGCGTTTCTCATGATGTATTCTGCATAGAAGTTAAATAAGCAGGGTGACAATATACAGCCTTGATGTACTCCTTTCCCTATTTGGAACCAGTCTGTTGTTCCATGTCCAGTTCTAATTGTTGCTTCCTGACCTGCATACAGATTTCTCAAGAGGCAGGTCAGGTGGTCTGGTATTCTCATCTCTTTCAGAATTTTCCACAGTTTATTGTGATCCGCACAGTCAAAGGCTTTGGCGTAGTCAATAAAGCAGAAATAGATGCTTTTCTGGAACTCTCTTGCTTTTTCCATGATCCAGAGGATTTTGGCAATTTGATCTCTGGTTCCTCTGCCTTTTCTAAAACCAGCTTGAACATCAGGAAATTCACGGTTCACATATTGCTGAAGCCTGTCTTGGATAATTTTAAGCATTACTTTACTAGCATGTGAGATGAGTGCAATTGTACAGTAGTTTGAGCATTCTTTGACATTGCCTTTCTTTGTGATTGGAATGAAAACTGACTTTTCCAGTCCTGTGGCCACTGCTGAGTTTTCCAAATTTGCTGGCATATTGAGTGCAGCACTTTCACAGCATCATCTTTCAGGATTTGAAATAGCTCAACTGGAATTCCATCACCTCCACTAGCTTTGTTTGTAGTGATGCTTCCTAAAGCCCACTTGACTTCACATTCTAGGATGTCTGGCTCTAGGTCAGTGATCACACCATCATGATTATCTTGGTCATGAAGATCTTTTTTGTACAGTTCTTCTGTGTATTCTTGCCACCTCTTCTTAATATCTTCTCCTTTTGTTAGGTCCATACCATTTCTGTCCTTTATTGAGCCCATCTTTGCAGGAAGTGTTCCCTTGGTATCTCTAATTTTCTTGACGAGATCTCTAGTCTTTCCTATTCTGTTGTTTTCCTCTATTTCTTTGCACTGATCGCTGAGGAAGGCTTTCTTATCTCTTCTTGCTATTCTTTGGAACTCTGCATTCAGATGCTTATATCTTTCCTTTTCTCCTTTGCTTTTCGCTTCTCTTCTTTTCACAGCTATTTGTAAGGCCTCCCCAGACAGCCATTTTGCTTTTTTGCATTTCTTTTCCATGGGGATAATCTTGATCCCTGTCTCCTGTACACTGTCACGAACCTCATTCCATAGTTCATCAGGCACTCCATCTATCAGATCTAGTCCCTTAAATCTATTTCTCACTTCCACTGTATAATCATAAGGGATTTGATTTAGGTCATACCTGAATGATCTAGTGGTTTTCCCTACTTTCTTCAATTTAAGTCTGAATTTGGTAATAAGGAGTTCATGATCTGAGCCTCATGGACCTCAGAGACCTCAGAGAGGCTCAAATACATCCATGATTATCAGAGAAATGCAAATCAAATCTATCATGAGATATCACTTCACTCTGGTCAGAATGGCCATCATCTAAAAGTCTATAAATAACAAATACTGGAGAGGATTTGGAGAAAAAGGAACCTCCCATGCTATTGGTAGGAATGTAAATCGGTGCAGTCACTATGGAAAACAGTATGGAGATGCCTTAAAAAACTAAACATAGTTACTATATGATCCAGCAATCTTACTCCTGAGCATATATCCAGAGAAAAACTCTAATTCAAAAAGAGACATGCACCCCTCTGTTCATAGCAGCATTAATTACAATATTCAAGATATGGAAGCCACCTAAATGTCTATTGACAGATTAATGGATAAAGAAGATATGGAATACTACTCAGCCATTAAAAAGAATGAAATAATGGCATTTGCAGCAACATGGATAAACCTAGAGATTGGCATAATAAGTGAAGGAGGCCAGATAGAGAAAGACAAATGTCATATGATATCATTTGTATGTGGACTCTAAAAAAAAGACACAAATGAATGTATTCACAAAACATAAAAAGACTCAAAGACAGAAAACAAACTTATGGTTACCACAGGGGAAAGGAGTGGCAGAGAATTAAATTAGGAGGTTGGGAATAACATATACATACTTCTATATATCAAATAAACAGTCAGTATGGACCTACAGTATAGCACAGGGAACTACACTCAATATTCTGTAATATTTTATAACGGAGAAGAGTCTGAAAAGAATATATACATGTATGTATGTGTAAAGGGCTTCCCAGGTGGCACTAGTGGTAAAGAAGCCGCTTGCCAATGCAGGAGACATAATAGACTCGGGTTCAATTCCCAGGTGGGGAAAATCTCATGGTGGAGGGCACAGCAACCCACTCCGGTATTCTCCAGCTGAAGAATCCCATGGACAGAGGAGCCTGGTGGGTTATGGCCCATGGGGTCACAGAAAGAGTTGGACACGACGGAAGCGACTTAGCAAGTGCACCCATATATGAATAATTGAATCACTGTGCTGTCCATCTGAAACTCACATGACATTGTAAATCAGGTATACTTGAATTAAAAAAAAAATCCATCCATTAGAATGAGCTCTGCTAACACAGCCACCTCACTCCATGGAGCAGAAGAGAGCTACAGAGAACAGCAAAGGGTCTGATGTCAGGCAGGCACTCCAGGTCTTGCTCTAACAACTGGACATTGTGTGTAGAGCTCTCCACAAAAGAAAAAATGCAGGTGACTTGAATCTCTGGGTCACAACTTGAGCCAGGGTTTTCTGTAACTGTTGCTACATGTAATAAGATGGGAAGAGATACTGCAAGCAGGTCGAACTAAAACAGAACAAGCTTCTCTGCTGTGATATTGGGTCTATAAACAGGAAACTCCTTCCAGATTTTATATGTTGCTGTTGTTGTTCAGTCACTCAGTCGTGCTGACTCCTTGTGACACCATGGGCTGTAGCACGCCCGGCTTCCCTGTCCTTCACCATTTCCCGGAGCTGGCTCAAACTCATGTAGATGAGCAAAATTTGAATTCAGTTAAGTCGAAACAAACCAACATCTTTCTCTTTAATAATAAAGTTGTACTCATTGCTGCTGTTTAGTCGCTAAGCTGTGTCCAACTTCTTATTGCAACACGTCAGGTTTCTCTGTCTTTCATCATCTCCTGGAGTTTGCTCAAACTCACGTCCATTGAGTCAGACAAAACATGGTTCACTGAAGAAGAGAATGGCAAACCATTGCAGTATTCTTGACTTGAGAACCCCACGAAAAGTATAAAAAGGCAAAAAAAAAAAAAAAAAAAGGAGTTACAGTACTCCTCTTGCAGCTGATGACACCCTGAAAAAACAATTTTTTTTCTCAAAAACAGTGATTCTCAAGGACCAGAGAGCTCAAAAAAGACCCTGAGAGGGTCCCTCCTTCAAAGATTCTGGCATAGCCTAAGTGGGCTCAGCCTCTGAAATTCAAAATTCTCTGAAAATTTATTTCAGGAGACACAGTGAACATAACATTTCCCACATTTCAAAACTCAAAGCTTTCAAAGATCAGGTTCCTTGGCTCATGCCCTCTGTGTGATCCTTGCAGGGCCCTAGGATCTGTAGGATGAGACATTTGTGGTCACAGCCCTTGTGGCTTCAGCGTTTTCATCAATAGAGACATATACAGAGGCACAGAGGTTTCCAGAAGCCCCCATCTGGCAGAGATGACTAATGGGGCTTTCCCACTGACATCCTAGCAAAGATGCCAAAAATATATTCGTTCCAGATCACAGCCTGCATAGAGCAGTTCCTCCCGAGACATTACCCCGACGGACGACCTGGCTTCCTTTTACAACCTACGTGCCACCCACCTGAGTAGCCTTCCTCCCCAGTCTGGGGGGCACAGAAATGCATATCTGGCCTGCATCTCAGAACTAAATCCTTCCCAGCAAATGCCGACCTTGCTATAAACTAGGGAGAAGTCGTTTTTCTTCCACTAGCAGCCTGCAATTTTCACTCGCTTTTATATCCTATCCAATGGCCAAAAAAAAAAAAAAAAGTGAAAAGCAGCTGGGATCTAGCTAAGATTGCAATCAAAGGAGCACCAAGTGGGTATGAAAGCAAATGAAAACTTGTGAAGTCATTATTGGCTGATTGCTATCGGTCGATTGCAGAAAAATCATCAAAGACTTTTGTATAAAGTGTATGCATACTCAGTCACTTCAGTCGAGTCCAACTCTTTGTGACCCCATGGACCAGAGCCCACCAGAATCCTCTGTCTATGGGTTTTTCCCAGCAAAACTACTGGAATGGGTTGTCACGCCCTCCTCCAGGGGATCTTCCTGACCCAGGGATCAAACCCGCGTCTCCTGCATCTCCTGCACTGCAGATGGACTCTTTACCGCTGAACCACCAGGGAAAACCATAAAGTAGAAGGAAGAAATTGAGTGATGGGTGATTTCTTCACTGATAAGCCCTATCCAGTCAGAGCTTGTAAAAACAAGTTGGGCTAAGAAATACAGAATAAATTTACTCAGAGACCACTCTCACAAAGACAGGCAAGATCTCAAACTAGGGATAAGACCAATATTATCATTGATATAACCCTAATTAAATAATAATTGATTTTTCCCCTTCGATTTGTGAACAGAAGATTAACCAGTAGCAATAGTAAGAAGTAGGTATCAGGAGCAGGAAAAATTGCTATTAATTTAGTGACCTTGGGAAAGTCACACAATATTTCTGGGCTTCAGTTTACTCATAAATAAAATAAGGAAGTTAATTTACATAATCTCTAAGGTCCCTTTCATCTCTGAAGTTCTGCCTCTATAACAGGGACCTTTGGCTACTGACAAGTTTACCCGAGACATTAAGCATGGTGAGGTGGATCTTAGAGTATCAAAATAATTAATCTTTTGACAAAGACTGGAACTCAGATAAATATGTAGCAACAAGAACAGATTAAAGCATTGTAAGGATATCGGAGCTGCTAAGCTGGTCCTGGAATACCAGATCCAGTGTATCCACCTCTCCAAGAATGCCAAATTATTTTCTAAACAGGATCTCAGGGAAGAGAAGCCCTGCTGCTTATTTAAAAGTCTGGTTATTTAAAATGAAATAAGATATTTTATTACCAGAGGCCTCAGAGCCTTTCCTGCACTATCCAATAGAAAAAAAGTGTGAAAGTGTTAGTCATTTAGTCATGCCTGACTCTTGCAACCCCAGGGACTGTAGCCCGCCAGGCTTCTCGGTCCATGGGATTCTCCAGGCAAGAATACTGGAGTGAATTGTCATTCCCTTCTCCAGGGGATCTTCCCTACCCAGGGATGGAACCTTTGTCTCCATCATTGGCAGGCAGATTCTTTACCATCTGAGCAACCAAAGAAGCCCTTATCCCATAGAACGTTCCTGCAGTGATGGAAACGCTCTATATGTGCACTTTCCAATATTGTGGCCACCAGCCACACGTGGTCTTCAGCACTGGAAATGTAGCTAGAGCCACTGAAGAACTGGTTTTTGTTTTTGCTTTGTTTATTTTTTAAAGGTTTATTTTTTTTAATGTGGACTATTTTTAAAGTCTTCATAAAGTTTGTTAAAATATTGTTTCTGTCTAATGTTTTGGTTTTTTGACCGTAAGGCGTGTTTGATCTTAGCTCTTCAACCAGGGATTGAACTCACACCCTCCTGCATTGGAATGTGAAGTCGTAACCACTGGACCACCAGGAAAGTCCCAGGAACTCTTTTTAATTTGATTAAATATTAATAAATATTCATTTCTAGTTAAATAGCCACATGGGGCTACTAACCCATGTAGAGCTGATACTGTTCGCGTTAACAAGGTTAGCCTAAGAGGGATATAATGCTGGACCATTTCCCAAACTTGCTGGACCATAGAACTGTGTTTTTAAAGGACTGAAATACCTAGCAAATCGTTTAGGAAGGATTAGGCTTTGAGCCATTGCTGAGTGGAGTGGTTGAAGCCCGAGGAGACCATTCTAGCTTGGACATGCTAACCTAGCCATCAAGGGCATCCATCATCACTCTGTGATATGGGCCAGGCTACGTATTCTAACTTCACCTCACAATTCAATCACATCAAAATTTCCCAAGTCCTGAAAGACACCCTTTGCCTCCCATTGCAGGTCCAGTCTGCAGAATTCCACATAAGCTGCTCCTTTCCACCAAGCTTAAAACCATGTCAGTCTATTGCTTCTGGGCTGTCCCAGGCACTCTTGCCTATACCGGGATACATCATTATCTCAACAGTCATTGAGAAAGCAGTATTCCATTTTATACGTGAGAAATGTGAGGCTCAGAGAGATGAATGGAGTTAGTTGCTCAAGGTCACGTATTTGGTTAACAATACTTGACCTCCATCTTTGCTTGTGCCCTGTAAAGTATTCTAACCAAATTTTTTGTATTTATTTATCTGGCTGAGCTGGGTCTTAGTTGCAGCATGTGAGATCTAGTTCCCTGACCAGGGAATGAACCTGGGTCCCTGCATTGAAAGCACAAAGTCTTAGCCACCGGACCATCAAGAAAGTGCCCCCTAACAATATTTTGAGTTGGATCTTTCCTCCAATCTAGGACCCATAAAAAAAAATTGAATTAATACAATCTTAAAATGCCAAAAATTTATACGTGCCTGAGTAGAACAGTTTGCTTTACAAGGTTTGCTCATGTTATTTTTTGTGAATTATGATAAATGCAAGGAAAGTTTAACAATCATGGAATGAAAGAACCCAATATGATTTTACAAATGTGTATAAATCCTTTCCTCAAAGAAACCCTCCCCTGGACCTGGAATAATCATATGCCTCTCAGTTGAAAATCCATATTGGTGTGTAAATAAGCAGCTACAAATTTCACTCACCCAATTATTTGTCCTTTCCTGAGTATGCAATCAATTTGGTGTTTCTAAGCATCATTTATTTGGACCACAATCACACATACAACTGCTCATTTTTGCATCTAATTCAGGCTTGGTTCCTCCAGTGGCTGCCTGTGGGCCAAAGTCCTTGAATCAATTTGTCATCACATCAGATGTGAGTGCATTTGACTGTGACCTACACAATTTTAGAAATCAAGTTTTTTCAACAAGGTATTGTTTCTTGAAACATCATTTGGCCTTGCGGGAAATTGACTGGAAACTGGAGTTACTCTCTGACTCAGAGTTCCAAATCCAGGCATTGCCCGAAGTAGCCAAGGCAGTCCCTGAAGCATGTCAATGAGGTGATGCTCTGCAAATTACACAGGGCTGGCCAGCTACTAATGAAACTCACTGTACTCAATTTGGCCCTTTAGATTAAAATATAATCACTTTCAATCAAATACATGGCAGTCGTCACTTTATCTGAAATAAATCTGTATGCACTTAATGTTACTGTTGTTTCGTCACTAAACGTCCAACTCTTTGTGACCCCATGGACTGCAGCATGCCAGGATCCTCTGCCTGTCACTATCTCCTGAAGTTTGCTCAAACTCGTGTCCATTGCGTTGATGATGCCATCCAACCATCTCATCCCCTGTCACTGCCTTCTCCTTCTGCACTCAATCCTTCCCAGCATCAGGGCCTTTTCCAGTGAGTCCACTCTTCCCATCCTGTGGCCAAAGTATTGGAGTTTCAGCTTCAGCATCACTTCTTCCAATGAATATTCAAGGTTTATTTCCCGTAGGATTGACTAGTTTGATCTCCTCGATGTTCAAGGGATTCTCAAGTGTCTTCTCCAGCACCACAATTTGAAAGCATCAATTCTCCAGCTTAAGTAATAGCAAACTTTATTATGACACGCACTGGAAAAAATGTATACCACAGTTCAGGGTTCACTACAATACTGCATGCAATTATGCCATGCTTGGTCATCTCAATGGTCGTGAGAAACCTCAAGGAAAGGAAGGGGTGGGGAGTAAACGCAGTGAATGCAGAATACAGGGTCAGCTAGAGGAAGACAAAAAATGGTTCAGGGGTTAAAGCTGGGTCATCAGGACGAAACCTTACAAAGTGACCAACCACACGAGGACCTAGGGAATCTTGGAGATGATTAAAGAGATGATTAAGTGACCAAACTCTCAAAGGCACAGGGGTGGATACAGGGAGGGTTGTGAGGAAGGATAAGGCTGATTAAGGAGGGTTGAGTGGGAAGAGGGGGACAAGCAGGTCTGTGTACAAATCCATCCAGCTGCAAAAGCTCAGGGGGGACTATGGAAACTGGGGATGCACCACCAAATCCTACCACTTGGGACACTTGTTAATATCACAATGCCCCATCCCTCTCCAAAGATTGGGAATCTGTGTTTTTAACAAGCACCCCCAGGTAATTCTCATGACAGATGAGTTTGGGAAGCACAGCCTGTGAAGAAGGGCATTAATGGAAGGCTATTAGTCTTGAATTTGAATACTGACCCCTCCATCCACCAGCCCTGTGAACTTGGGAAAGAGTCTCTTCCCTTGATTCTCTGAGCCTTGGTTTTCTCATTCACAAAAATAAAAATGTATTTATGCCCAGTAGCACTCCTCCACATTAGGTATTATTATCATCATGGACAAGACAGGAGTGATTAAGTACTTTGCCCCAAATCAAACTGCTGGTAAATGGCAGTGAGTGAGTGAGTGAGTGAGTGAATGAAGTCACTCAGTCATGTCCAACTCTTTGCAACCCTATGGGCTGTAGCCTGCCAGACTCTTCCGTCCATGGGACTTTCCAGGCAAGAATACTGGAGTGGGTTGGCATTTCCTTCTCCAGGGGATCTTCCAGACCCAGCAGAACTCAAGTCTCCCGCATTGCCACCAGACTCTTTACCACCTGAAAGTGAAAGTGAAGTTGTGTCCAACTCTTTGCGACCCCATGGACGGTAGCCTACCAGGCTCCGCCATCTGTGGGATTTTCCAGGCAAGAATACTGGAGTGGGCTTCCATTTCCTTTTCCAGGGGATCTTCCCAACCCAGGGATCGAACCCGGGTCTCCTGTATTGCAGACAGACGCTTTACCGTCTGAGCCACCAGGGAATGGCAGAGCTGAAATCAAACCAGAAGCCACAGGAAGTACAGTGGACCCCACAGTACAGTACAGGAGGTACAGTAGATCCCACATGCTGTGACTGAAGATCATTTGTGTAACAATTAAGACCTGGTGCAGCCAAATAACTAAAAATTATAAAAAATAAATGAACCAGAAGCCACCTGCTCCAGGCATCACACTCTTAAGCCCAACCATGTTCTGCCTCTTCTCCCAGTAAAGAGCACTGAGAACCACAGAGGGCAGACCAGGCAATTTACATTAATTCTTATTCACATCAGATGATAACTTGATGTTCCCACTTACATAAGTTACTATGTAAATAAGCACAGTTCACTCAAATTAATTTTGAATCAAGCTTTTCTTCCCCAAGATTAATATTAATAATTTATAGGAATCAAGCCATGACTCCACCTGGGAGATGGCTCAGGCATATTAATAACAAACTTCACAGCTAGTAATGATACCACAGGTGGTAGAAATGAATATTCAACTAGGTACCAAGCACTTCCCCCACACCCGTTACCTACACTGTGTGTCTAGCTGTAGGTCTGAGCTAACAGAATTCACCATGTGAGACCACCTGCCCCAAGCGGGTTCACCTCTACCCTGCTTTACAAACAGTCTTCTCAATGTATTCCTTGGCTGGAAATTTGCATTCTCTCCGAAATCAAGTCTTATGAGTTCATTTCTGAAGACACTGTGGCATATATCAAAATGAAGATCTAATCACCCGTTGTTCCAACAATGCATTTTTATTTTACCAGGATGTGTGAAGTGATTGTTTCTCATTTGTCATCATGCGCTGCACTCAGTTGGAGGGAAGATGCATCCTGCAAGATAGGACTTGACACCAGAAACTAATTCTGAATTTTCTGTTTAAAGAGCATATATGTATATATATTGCAGAAGACAGAGTCTATTGGGGGCTGTTTTTTAAAATTCCTACTCAAAGTTCTGAGCCTTTGACTGTGTGGATCACAATAAACTATGGAAAATTCTGAAAGAGATGGGAATACCAGACCACCTGACCTGCCTCTTGAGAAACCTGTATGCAGGTCAGGAAGCAACAGTTAGAACTGGACATGGAACAACAGACCAGTTCCAAATAGGAAAAGGAGTTCGTCAAGGCTGTATATTGTCACCCTGCTTATTTAACTTATATGCAGAGTACATCATGAGAAACGCTGGACTGGAAGAAGCACAAGCTGGAATCAAGACTGCCAGGAGAAATATCAATAACCTCAGATATGGAGATGACACCACCCTTATGGCAGAAAGTGAAGAAGAACTAAAGAGCCTCTTGATGAAAGTGAAAGAGGAGAGTGAAAAAGTTGGCTTAAAGCTCAACATTCAGAAAACTAAGATCATGGCATCCAGTCTCATCACTTCGTGGCAAATAGATGGGGAAACAGTGGAAACAGTGTCAGACTTTATTTTTCTGGGCTCCAAAATCACTGCAGATAGTGATTGCAGCCATGAAATTAAAAGACGTTTACTCCTTGGAAGGAAAGTTATGGCCAACCTAGACAGCATATTAAAAAGCAGAGATGTTACTTTGCCAACAAAGCTCTGTCTAGTCAAGGCTATGGTTTTTCCAATGGTCATGTATGGATGTGAGAGTTGAACTATAAAGAAAGCTGAGTGCCAAAGAATTGATGCTTTTGAACTGTGATGCTGGAGAATACTCTTGAGAGTCCCTTGGACTGCAAGGAGATCCAACCAGTCCATCCTAAAGGAGATCAATCCTGGGTGTTCATTGGAAGGACTGATGTTGAAGCTGAAACTCCAATACTTTGGCCACCTGATGCCAAGAACTGACTCATTTGAAAAGACCCTGATTCTGGGAGGGATTGGGGACAGGAGGAGAGGGGGACAAGAGAGGATGAGATGATTGGATGGCATCACCGACTCGATTGACATTGGTCTGGGTGGACTCTGGGAGTTGGTGATGGACAGGGAGGCTTGGCATGCTGCAGTTCATGGGGTCACAAAGAGTCGAACACAACTGAGCTACTGAACTGAACTTAACTCAAATTCTGAGAATAAACAAATAGAGAAGAAAGACAATGGCTAAACTGTGGACAAAAGAAATACAGGTTTATTCAAACAAAGAAAAGTGGGGATGAGCAAAATTATATATTTTTAGAAAGGTTCTGTGTTACCATAACCAAAAGTGGGGTCCGACTGCCTGCCACTCAAAAGCCAATAAAGAGGCCAGCTTGGTGGAAAGGAAAGTTTGTTTTATTTTGGAGGCCAGCAACCATGGGGGAGTGTGGACTCCTGTCCAAAAGCCAACTCCCCACCCTACCCGTACCTCTGTGCTGACAATCAGTGGGCAAGTGCTTTTACTGGCTGAAGGAGAGGACTACATGCAGAAAGAGTACAGTCAGCTCTGACAGTCATCTTGAAATCGGTCATCGGTGATCTGACCAGTGTCATTTTGATCATTTTACATACAGTTAATCTTCAGTTCTCTGGTCAGTTTGTTCCCCTCTCCTTGAGGTCAATTCCATAATTAGAATTATAGCAGCTTATGTCATGGCTACAGACTGATCATCTTGTAGACAACTTCTTCTACCTGGTGGGAGTTTCAGTATCTATAAGACAGATCACAGGATATGGCTCAGAATATTATCTATAGCTCTTGAGAAGAAACTAAAGGTCCCTGACTATGCTTAATGTCTACATTATTATTATTTGGTCTCCTTTGACTGTTTTTCTGTTTCTGCATTTTCTCATTTATCTGATTAAACTTATTCTTTGGCTGAAGTTTTTCACAGACAGAAGGCAGGCAGAAGACATGGAAGGTCAAGGACAATAGGGTCCTGTTCCATTTCATTCCCACAAAGAAGAAAATGATTCCAGAGGAAAATTAAGTAGAGCAGGTAGGTAAGATTTGAAGGATCCTTGCCTTTTGAAAAGACTAAAATTCTACAACTAGATAATCCTTTCTTTGGCTTGGAGCTATACGCCAGTGGTAGACATTCTAATCTATGTCTTTCTTTGTGTAGAGTATCTATCCTCACCTATTCACGTGACCTGTGCCCCCTAAGCTGTAGCTGCCTGGATGAGGGCAATCCACATAACCCAGAGAGAGTTGGTGCAAAGGCTGGGTTGAGCCAAGCTGATGCTTCTTCTCTAGACTTAGGGCTAAGAAGCATGGAGCAGATCATTCTTTAGTAGAGAATTGATTGCTAAATTTGACTAGAGCCAGGATTAGAGATGGTGATATGGCCAGCCAAAAACTATGGGGGAGATATATGAGTAGGGAAGGAAAGTCGATCTGAAGAAAGAGGAGACCAATAGAGACAAGCAGAGGAAAAGACCATGTGCCCTGATAATTCTCGCTCTGGAATTTGTGGATTCAGCTTCAGTAATCTGCTTATACTTTGTTTCTGGTTCTTGAGGGTCAGTGAGATGGACTACTGCATTCTTCTTCTACATCTTTTTTATTTGAGCTTGAAAGTGAAAGTCGCTCAGTTGTGTCTGACCCTTTGGGACCCCATGGACTATACAGTCCATGGACTTCTCCAGGCCAGAATACTGGAGTGGATAGCCTTTCCCTTCTCCAGGGGATCTTCCCAACCCAGGGAATGAACCCAGGTCTCCTGCATTGCAGGTGAATTCTTTACCAGCTGAGCCACCAGGGAAGCTATTTGAGCTTATCTCATGGGTTTTTGTTTTGTTTTAATTCCTTGTCACCAAAGGATCAATGTATCAGATCTTGACATTGGTGGGGAACTCACACCTGGCACCAAAGCCAACTCCTATGTCCTCACAATATTTATTATAAGAATTATCTGGCCATATCGAAGCAAAAAAACGCCTTCTTTTCATTCCTCCCCAGTGACAGATGGTCTGCCTTCCAGAAGCTTTTGTATCATCTCACTTGAAATATTTACAGGAGGTTTCCATGCTCTGGAGTTCTGGGTAGTGAGTTTTCTGTCACAAGAAATGTTCAGAATGAGGTTAATTGATTGTCTGGAGGAGATGTATAGGAGACAAATGGAAATACCCAAGAGGTGTTTAAACGAGATCACCTCTACTCCTAACCTTCAGTTTCTAGGGTCACCCTGGCCTCTTCGGTCAGACTGCATGTGTGTTTGTGCTCAGTCACGCTCAGCTCTTTGTGATCCCATGGGTCATAACCCACTGCCAGGCTCCTTGTCCATGGAATGTTCCAAGCAGAAATACTGGAGTAGGTTGCCATTTCCTACTCCAGGGAAGCTTCCTGGCCCGGGGATTGAACCCATGTCTCCTACGTCTCGGGTTCTTTACCGCTGACACCACCTGGGAAGCCCCTTTGTCAGACTGCAGGTGCCCAGTCTTCTGTCATTCCCCTAAACCATCTTCCTATGTTCTCACCTCATTTGGACGTGCTCCCATTCGCCAATGTCCTTCTTCAAGAGTGACCCTCAGAACCAGCCAGGTGTGATCTGACCAGAAAAGAAAACACCCTGCCACTTCTTTTGTCTGCTTTCCCTTCCAAGGAGAGTACACTCTAACATGAAACGATGCCTCAGCAACGGCTCCAGCTGAACCTGGGGTCACCTCAACTGTCCCGAGTAGTAGCAACCTGGACACAAATTTTGATAGGAGGCTGGAAAGGAGGGCATGTGCTCATTGGTGTGCAAACCCACTGCCTTTTGGAAAGACACCATTACCCTGGGGAAGCACAGCCAGTAGGTAGGAAGGGGAGTGAGACAACTCCAGAGGTGAGTTTCCCTTTTGCAGTTTCCTCTGATTGAAACCTCACCAGGTGGCACTGGTGGTAAAGAACCCACCTGCCAAGGCTGGAGACGTAAGAGATGTTGGTTCGATCCCTGGGTCGGGAAGATCCCCTGGAGGAGGAAATGACACCCACTCCAGTATTCTTGCCAGGAGAATCCCATGGACAGAGGAGCCTGGCAGTCTACAGTCCATGGGGTCTGCAAGGAGTCAGACAGGACTGAGCATCTGAGAACCTGATTGACCGCAGGAATTCAGCATCATGGAGACAGCCAACCCAAAATCTCCAGAACAATGTTTTCACCTGCCTTCAGTCTAGATTATACCAAAGAACTTCCCCTCGAAGAGTCTTCCCTATCCACACTTCCAAGTTTACTGTCTGAGCATATCTGAAACCTAGACATCCAAAGATTCCACTGTAAAAGCATTTTACGGTTTTTAAAAAAAGAATCAGAGAAATGGGTGCCCTAATACACAAGAATGTATCCCAGGGCATGGCATAGTGGAATGATAAGAGTGAAGAGAGCTCCTTCAAGTCAGCTGTGCACTGCTTCACTGAGACAGTATCCAACTTAGCACCCCACCACCCATGCGCCTACCCCACACACACTCACATACACATATTCATATTTCAAATTGTATCTTAAGCATCAGGACAAACAAGGAACTTCTGTAGATTGATGATTCCCACATTAAACCCAACCTATCAACCTGGGATGATTGGCCAGATAATATTCTTGAAAATACTCTCAAGGATTCTATAGGGGCGTCTGCCCCCACTTCACTCCACGTCATGTGTGTACACATCACCCCATCAGAGGTGCGCACTCAAGACATTCCAAAGATGCTATATCCATCTCTTTGTGCCTTCATTCAAAATTACTCAGCATCTGCCAAGAGCTTTCCTTCCAAGAGCTTTCCCTCCAAGTGCTTATCCTGGAGGGAATAGTCACAAGATTACATCTCTACCAGTCGTTCAACACAACAATGGATGCACGTTCAGTCATGTCCGACTGTTTGCCACCCCATGGACTGTAGCCTGCCAGCTCCTCTGTCCATGGGATTTCCCAAGCAAGAATACTAGAGTGGATTGCCATTTCCTCCTCCAGAGGATCTTCTCAATCCAGGGATTGAACCTGGGTCTCCTGCATGTTCATATTCTTTACCGAGTCATCTGGGAAGTCAATACAATACCGTACTGGGTAAATAAGTTGCAAAAGCAAACACACCGTAGGAGTTTAGGGGAAGAGAAGGCGAAGAGTTGGCAGGTTACAACTTCCTGAAAAGCAGGGGAGGTGAGGTGGATGATGAAGCCTCAGTCAGCATGGGTCACAGGAGAACCGAGGAGCCTGGCTGTCATTTCCACTGCCAGCCTGGAGGGCTGCAGGGAATCATTATCCTCGCACGCCTGAAGCATGATGTCTTGAATGTTCCCGGCAACTCAATTACGGCATGCAAATTTTCCGCGGAGTTGACTTCTTGGTCTTCGAGAGCCACGCACACGCTCCTCTGGGCTGTCTGCACGGGGGAAAACATTGTTGGGAAAGGAGCCTGAGGACCAACCACTGGAAAGTGCACTCAATTGCACTTTGGTTGAGATAATTGCTGCGTTTTGTGTGTGTGTGTGTGTGTGTGTTTTAAATTGTAGGCTCTGGAGGTGACCGCAAGCAAAATTTGTGACAGACATTTGACACTGAGAAACTGCCGTGTACGGGGTGAAACTTTTCACATCCTCAACCCCTCCCCTCCCCCCAGACTGGTTTGTTGACTAACAAAGGAAAATTATCTAAAACCGCTGGAGTATGTTAGCCAAGTCTTCTCTTTTGTCGTAATGCTCTTTGTGCCGGGCATCAAGATTTCTCATGGTTACAGGCACGCGGATTCCCTTCCAGGCAAGCCCATTCAAGTTCACGGCCCTGGTGACCTTGGCAGCCCAGCAGCCCCATCGGCTCAAGGTGATGCTTCTTGAGCTCGAAAGTACGGATTTGCAGAGACCCCTACCTGCAATGCAGGAGACCGGGTTTGATCCCTGGGTCGGAAAGATCTCCTGCACAGGGGAATGGCAGTGCACTCCAGTGTTCTGGCCTGGAAAATTCTACAGACAAAGGAGCCTGGCAGGCTATAGTCCGTGGGATCTCCACAAGTCAGACACGACTGAGCAGCTAACACTTTCTCGCCCACTGTGGGCTCCGAAGACTTCATAGCCTTGATCAGTTCCTGCACAGCAACCTTCATATCCTCTGGGGAGATGTCCTCCTTTCTGCCTGTGGCCACTTCTGTCTCCAAGAAAGCTGGCGGGCATGACTATACAAAGCACACCAGTCCATCAAGTGGGGAAAAAAAAAATCCCCAGCCTCATGGAAGTAAAAGGCAGGGCTGTCGGAGACATTCTCCCTGCCCGCAGCCATCAGGACCCTGTGATGACTCCCAGCATTGCAAGGATGTAATCAGAAGGACTGAGTGGAGAGCTTAGAGAGACACTTTCATGGCAAATCTCCAGCCTCAGCCGGGGCGGCAGGTCCAGACCAGCTGGTGGGAGCTCACAAGCCGCCTCCATGGTCACTCCCAAGGGCACCTCCAACAAGATCCCAGGACTCCTCCAGCTGACTTCCCAAGCTGGCTTCCCTCCCAGAGGAGCATTCTTCCCTACTGGCCTTCACAATCCTACTTCTCATTGTCAAGAAGGCATGACAGCAGAAGTATTAGATTGGGAGGTCATACTGACTTTGTTTCTGCCATCTTTTGGACTGGGGGACCTCAGGGAAGCTCTCCATGGCTTGGTTCCATCACCTGAGAAATTAAAATAATATTCATCTCCTGGGGTCCTGGGGAAGACTCAATAAGACAGTGGAGGTGAAAATGATTACCTACATGGCGCCTATCCCAGGATTTGTCACAAATGAAAATAAATAGCCCCACAAACTACCTTAATGAATCAACCAAGAAGCACTTCCAGGGAACCTGCGTGTGTGCTCAAGGCTTCCCCTGTGGCTCAGCAGTAAAGAATTTGTCTGCAGTACAGGAGGCTCAGGAGATGCAGGTTTGATCGCTGGGTCAGGAAGGTCCCTGGAGTAGGAAACGGCAATCCATGGCAGTATTCTTGCCTGGAAAATCCCATGGACAGAGGAGCCTGGTGGGTTATCGTCCACAGGGTGGCAGAGTCGGACGTGACGGAAGTGACTGAGCACGCACACAATGAAGATGACAGAAAAGGACCAAGTATTTTCTTTTACCCTCACGGAACTTAGAGCCTAGTTGAGGAGATTATGTAAGCAGGGCCATAACAAATTTAAAAGCAGCAAACAGGCATCCAAAATAAACGCAGTCTGTATGCACCACGGGAATCTCAGAGAAGGAGCAAGACCAAGATGGGAGAGTCAAGGAAGGAGAGGCGTTAGCAGAACCTCGAAGGGTGAGGAGGACTTTGATAAGCCCAGAAGACATCCGTCCCCCAGAAAGAAAGGCTTTCAAAAAATGTTAGCGTCCCATGAATTTCCACCATCAAACTTGATCTTTCAAGGGCCCAATTGCCCTTGAAATATTATGAAAACTCAAGCTCAATTCTAGTGTATAAAAGAAAGAAGGGCATCTACTTACTGCCTCCTCCATGAGGCTGTCTTAGATGTAGTACAAGAACTATGGTTTGCGGCTCAGACAGTGAAAAATGTACCTGCAATGCAGGAGACCCGGGTTTGATCCCTGGGTCGGGAAGATCCCCTGGAGAAGGGAATGGCAATCCACTCCAGAATTCTTGCCCAGAGAATTCCAAGGACAGAAGAGCCTGGCGGGCTACAGTCCATGGGGTCTCAAAGAGTTGGACACGACTGAGCGAGTAACACATGGTTTTCCAATCTCAGAAAGAGAACCGAAGGCAAGAAAAAGACAAGAGAAACTAAAGCATGAAGAGGGATGAGCATCTGTGTCTGCTGGTTTAGTCTTCCTTCCAATGTGTAATTACCCTGCCAAGGGCTGAGTTGGCCATTTGGAGAGACGATGATGCAGGTCAAGCAAATAACCCACAAATGAGGAAAACAACCTACAGACCGTGGATTGCATGGACTGGGCTTTTCTCTTAAAGGAGATTTGTGTTTGCCAACTAGAAACAAGACCCTGCCTCAAAGCATTTGAATTTGGTAGGAAACATCAAATTCACAGCTCTTCAGCAAAGCCTAAAGTGCTGCCAACCACCTTACCCCTAGAATAAAACATAAGATGGTATTATTTTCATTTTGTGTGAAACATTCAAAGTTCAGGGCTGGAAAATGGTGTGTGGGCTGATGTCTGATAGTGCAGCCAGTTATTATGTAGTGACTCACGAGAAATTTCCAGAGCTACCACACCTTAAAGTTAAACTCACTCAAGCCAGACAGTAAACTATTAGTAGAGATATTTTTGTAACCATAATTTCTAGTCTTTTAACTAATTTTTTTAACTTGCAGCATGGCCAGTTTTGTAAAAGTTATAGAGCATTTTTTTTTTCCTGACATCAGAGTTTTGGAATATTTATCCTTTTTAAAAACAATACAAAATAAAAACATGCCCTTGGGGTATTTTAAGGAATTTTTCGGCCTACCAGCTTGGTCAACCAGCGTTGTCCTGGCGCACTGACTCCACCGTGTCAGCCAGCCTGGCTGCCCACCACAGGAAGGACTCAGCTCAGGACTCCTGTGGTTGTGGCCATGTCTGCCCCAGGTACCCAAAAGGAAGTCTCTCTGTGGCCAGGCCAAGCAAGAAGGCACCACGCGAGGAGTGGGGAGAGCTGCTGACAGGACACCAGAGTTCTGGGAGAGGCTACTATGAGGAGGAGCTGCCCAGCCTTTCTCTGACACCAAATGAAGCAACTAGCAAAGCAGGCATCCCTCCAGGATAGCCTTTATCCCTCCAGCTGAGTCCAGCTGGGGTCCCCTGCATTAATACACTTCATGTACCCAGCAGGAACCCATGATGAAGCCGCACCTAAGCTTCTATTGAACGTCAACAGGTCTTTAGAGAACTTCTGAAGGGTAGAGCTTGAGTCTCAGGATCTCTCTATAGCAACTGTGGTGGTGCTGGAGAAGACTCTTGAGAGTCCCTTGGACTGCAAAGAGATCCAACCAGTCCATCCCAAAGGAAATCAACCCTGAATGTGCATTGGAAGGACCGGGGCTGAAGCTGAAGCTCCAATACCTTGGCCACCTGATGTGAAGAACTGACTCATTGGAAAAGACTCTGATGCTGGGAAAGATAGAAGGCAGGAGGAAAAGGGGGTGACAGAGGATGAGATGGTTGGATGGCATCACTGACTCAATGGACATGAGTTTGAGCAAGCTCCAGGAGATAGTGAAGGACAGGGAAGCTTGGCATGCTGCAGTCCATGGGGTCGCAAAGAGTCAGACAAGACTGAGTGACTGAACAAAAACAATAGCAACTGCATTGACTGGCTTTTCTTCATATAGTTCTGTTTTTGTTGTTGTTGTTGTTTGTTTTGTTTTGGCTGCACTGCAGGGCATGTGGGAATCTTAGTTCCTCAACCAGGGATCGAACCACAGCTCCTTGCAGTTGAAGCACAGAGTATTAACCACTGCACCACCAGGGAAGTCTCCCTGCAGTTTTAATCCTCATAATGGTCTGTGATCATATCTGTGATGGAGAGGGAACTCGTGGGCTACCAAGGCTGGTGTTTTGATTCTATATTTCTGAGCTTAGAGCTTCACACAAACGTACCCACTCTTCAAATGGGATGGATGAAACAGAAATAATATACAGGTGTCATTGTCCATTTATTCCCATCTCTGACACCACTGCCAGAATCTCAAATGCCTTACAAAACTCTATCATAGAGCAGCACCTCCCTCTCTTTTTACATGCTCAATAAATGAAGGATTGATGACTGACCTCTAAAGACCCTCCCTTTTCAGGAGTGGGGCTGGGGGAGTGGAGGGAAGACCTTGAACTTGTGGAGGCGAGCAGAGGCTTCCTGCTCAGGCTCAGCCAGAGGAACCGCGTCGGGGCAAGGGCCAGGGCCAAGGCCAAGGCTGGGAACAGGAGATGCGGAGGATGCTGACGCACCACAGGCAGGGCTTGGGATTTTTCTGGGTTAGGAACCCAAACTGTGCACACACCTCAGTCATCAGCCCCTGCAAGACAGAGTCTGACAGAGGGGTTAGAGGACACAGAGGACTCAGAAAGATGAGGGCTGAGGCCATGTCCGTCCCTGGACTGTTGTGTCTTGGCACTGAGCTGGCATGTAGCACGTAGGTGCTGAACCAGTGACACGTTGCTGAGTTTGGGGACTGGAGGATGGAGATGGTTGAGGGGAGACTGTATGCTATATGGAGACAGAGGGTACCCCCCTCCCCGACCATAGGTGTCTGGACATAGAGGGTAGTCCATGTTCCCATGTTCTCTGTGCATCTTTCCTGTTTAAATGTCAGCCATGGCTGGGATGGGTCAGTACAGGGAGGACTCCTTGGGGTTGGAGATCCCACACTTCTCAGCAGGTTTCTTCTGAACCCAGCCTTCTGTGTTCTACCCAGGTCAGGATATAAGGTTTGGGGGTCTCCCTGTATGCTGTGCTTAGTTGCTCAGTCATATCTAACTCTTTGCAACCCCATGGACTGTATCCCGCCAGGCTCCTCTGTCCATGTGGATTCTCTGGGCAAGAATATTGAAGTGGGTTGCCATGCCCTCCTCCAGGGGATCTTCCCAACCCAGGGATCAAACCCAGGTCTCCCATGTTGCAGGCAGATTCTTTACCATCTGAGCCACCAGGGAAGCCCAAGAATACTGGAGTGGGTAGCCTATCTCTTCTCCAGGGGAACTTTGAGGCCCCATATTCCTGGCCTTCCTTACACATCTTGAAGGCAGCTTCTAGCTAAGAAAGTCTTCACCCACCTCTCCTTTATCTTTCTAGCAAAGCACTTTATCTGTCATCCCATCTTGGTGAATGCCGCCCCCTCCCCATGCTTTGCCCATCACTGACAGTTTCAATGTTTCTATTCCAATCTCTACTAAGATTCATGGGTCCCTTTCTGATATGATGGACAGGAGGAAAGAACAAGGTTCTCATCATGAGTCAGTCCTCGTCCTCACATCTGCTTTGCCTTATGCACTCGTTTCTGTGTCTTCTTCGCCTGCAATCCTTCCCACCCACCCCACGCAGCCTCACAACAGTTGCACGCCCTGAGTCAGAAGCTAAACTCAGAGGTTTCCTGCCCTGTGCTCCTTCCTTTGAATTTCTCAAAAGCCCACCTGCTCTGCAGAGGTTCCCAGCCATATAGACCACACACATGGTATCTTTTATCTAGGAGACATAGACAGTTTGTAGAATACTGTGGCTGCTTCTGTTTTCTAACTTCTGCTTATTTCTCTTCTCCAAGGCAGGAAAGTAGTGTGGTCTGATGAATGCCTAACTTGGCATGGAAATGGAAAGATCTGAATCGGACTTACTGTGTGGCTAGGGGAAAATTACTTTGACTCTCTGGGTAAACTGATACTTCAGCAGCCTCGGGTAAGTAAATAAAAAGTGATTCAGCTGTTCAGAGAAGGGCATCCTCCATGGCTGGCCCTTCCTGAAAGTAAAGCACGTGATTGTTTCCATTCGTTTCCATAGCAACTAGCATGAGTAGGTGCCGTCTGCGTGGTCCTATTCCTACTCTCCCTTTCACCAATTTTGACTCTTTGGTTTCTTCAGCATCAGGTGATCAAAGAAGCTCAAACCTTAGACACCCAAAAAGTTAGTGCTTGCCCAATAAGTTCAGTGAATAGCTGCCTGAGGTGTACCCAAGGGCTGGGCATCCATTTTATTTTTGTTTATGTCTTTAAGATGTTTTTGATATGGACCATTTAAAAGTCTTTATTGACTTTTTTTTTTTTACATATTATTGCTTCTGTTGTGTGTTTTGGTTTTCTGACCACAAAACATGGGATCTTAGCTTCCCTACCAGAGATCAAACTCGCACCCCCTGCAATGGAAGACAAAGTGTTAACCACTGGACAGCCAGGGAAGCCCCTGGGCATACATTTTTAAATAGCTTGGGCCTGGGATGGATGAAACATACATAGAGTTTGGTATCAAGAATTTTGATGAATGACCTCACTCTCCACTCCTATCCATAAAAAGTCAACACGCTTTCAATCTCAAGTGCCAGCAATTCAAAATTAGTGAAAGCCAAGAAAGAAACCCATGGGCTTACATACCTTGCATGTTTGACCTCAGGTAAAACTGGATATGAGGCTTTCCTGGTGGCTCAGACAGTGAAGAATCTGGCTGAAATGCAAGAGACCTGGGTTTGATGCCTGGGTCAGGAAGATCCCCTGGAGAAGGGAATGGCTACCCACTCCAGTATTCTCGCCTGGAGAATCCCATGGACAGAGGAACCTGGCTGACTTACAGTCCATGGAGGGGTCACAAAAACAGTTGGACATGACTTAGTGACTAAACAACAAGAAACAATACTGAATACTGGAAAATTGCTAAGGAAGTAGATTTCAGGTACTCTTAGCACAGACACACACACATAAAGGGTAACTATGTGAGGAGATGTATATGTTAACTAGCTTAACAGTAGTAATCATTTCACTGTATATAGTCAAACCATCATGTTATACAACTCAAATATATACCATTTTTTATCACAAAATTTCAAATGTCTTGAGACCTCTGCCTCTGTCTCCCCCTGCTGGACAGGTGCTCTCCAGAAGAAGGCTGGAAGATGGTTGCCAGCTCAGAGGCCCAGTAAAAGGAAAGTATTTGGTGATAGTTATTCTTGCCTGGAGAATTCCAACGTACAGAGGAGCCCGATGGGCTACAGGCCATGGGGTCGCCAAGAGTTGGACACAACTGACCGACTAACACTTAGCAGAAACGTCCCAGGGAGACTCTGCTCAGGTCCTGGGCCCATTCCTGAAGAGCACACGGCCTCCTGGCTCAGGGAGGGGAACGCGTTCACCACATGAGAAAAGCATTCACTCCCTAGAAGGATGACAATCAGTGCTGGACAGGCAAAGACATCCAATGTCTCTTAGCCACCCTGAGCTAGTGAGGAGCCAAAACTACAGAAACCCACAGCAAACTGGGCTGCCCCATGCACCCAGGATCCAGTCTTCTAAATCTGATATGCTTCCAATTAAATCTGAAGAAAGAATTGAGCTCGTGCTTTAGCAACGTGAAGCATGACCCTGCTGGTGCTACTTGACTCTTTCGGTAGGTTGTGTCCAGCTCTTTGTGACCCCATGGACTGCAGCACACCAGGCTTCCCTATTCTTCCCTATCTCCCAGAGTTTGCTCAAACTCATGTCCATTGAGTTGGTGATGCCATCCAACCCTCTTATCCTTGGTCACCCCCTTCTCCTCCTGCCCTCAATTTTCCCCAGCATCAGGGTCTTTCCAATGAGTTGGCTCTTCACATCAGGTGGCCAGAGTGTTGGAGCTTCAGCTTCAGTACTGGTCCTTCCAGTGGGAATTCAGGGTTGAACCATGGCACTCGACTGTTTTCTATAGTTGGATAAGGCTCTCCCAGCTTGGTGAAGTTAAATACAAATAGCCATAGATTTTGCTGCAATTGTCAAAATGTTTCTATGACTCATGGGATGAATGAGAAAAATACACAAAAAGGTCAAAGTTACACTGACGTCAGATCGTAATCATACCCCTGAATCAAGTTTCCCACCGAGAGCACATTACTGACTTATTTTTCTCCATGGAGGGTACTTGATTACCCTAAAGCAGATTATCTATGGATTTATCTAAGATCAGCTTTTCACCCAAGTTGGCATCCTGTCAGCAATCCACACAGCTCTTGCCTTTACCACTGAGTCAGCCTGCTGAAGCTCAACTCTGACTCCCTGACCCAAGAACACAAATGTGAAACCACCAAATCACCTAATGAGTCACGTGCAGTCATGTCTGACTCTTTGAGATGCTATTGACTGTAGCCCTGCAGGCTCCTCTGTCGATAGGGTTCTCCAGGCAAGAATACTGGAGTGGGTTGACATATCCCCTCCAGGGGATCTTCCCAGCCCAGGGATGGAATCAGTGTCTCTTGAGTCTCCTGCATTGGCAGGCAGATTTTGTTTTGTTTTTTACCACTAGTGCCATATGGGAAGCCCCCTGATGAGTCACAGATCAACTTAAAAGACAACACTCTTTCATTAAACACTGATACTGAAGACCTTAAGTGGGTGATGATGTTTTTCCTGCAATAAGAAGATCAGGACTGTCTCTAGCACTAAGGACACTCTTAACACCCTCTGCCCGTAAGTAGCGACTTCTGAGGTAGGTAGGCTTTATACTCAGAGGAGAAGGTCTCAGATACCCTATGGAGTATGTAAAACCCAACTCAACCGGAAGAACTCTCCCTGACTTTGTAGTAAGTTAATTTTTCTCACCCTCAAGCCTCTGCCTAACAGATCCATGTTCCAGTAACAACAAGCTATCAAAACTCATAGAGGACTTGCCATGTGACAAGCATGAGAACACAAAGATGAACTGGAAGAGGCACCTCTAGGCGAGACGCCATTGTGAGCTCAAGCTCCAAGCTCTCCAACTCCAGACACAGCAAGGATATAGGAAACACTTTTCAAAATAAAAGCACACTGCAATATTAAATAAATATTTTCCATGGAAGAGAAACACACCATTATATAAACAGGTCAAAGCCATGAGCTTCAAGGTTTCCCAGTTAAGAAGGCAGAGAGGGGCAAAGTTTGACTCCTCTGGGCTGATATTCCCCTGGGCTGATAGGGAGTAAAGCCTTCTGGGCTCAGCACAGGGCCTGAATAGGATGGAGCCTGAAGCCACAGGTGCTGCTCTTCCTCAGCTATAAAAAGAAGCAGGAAAACCATAGCCGCTGCCCTAAACCACCAGCCTTTTTATAAAATCCAGGAAGCTCCAGTGATGAAAAGAAACAGAGACAGCACGGAACCCCATTCTTTTTTAATTGAAGTAGAGTTGGTTTACAATGTTGTGTTAGTTTCTGGTATACAGCACAATGATTCAATTATACCTATACAATTAAATTATATATATGTATTATTTTTACAGATTCTTTTCCGTGGCGTGCTTAGTCGTTCAGCCGTGTCTACTTCTTTGCAGCCCCATGGACTGCTAAAGATATTGAGCGTAGTTCCCTGTGCTACACAGTAGGTCCTTGGTGGTTATCCATTTATATATAGCGGTATGTAGATGTTAATCTCCAGCTCCTAATTTATCCCTCCCCTCCCCTTCCCCCTTTGGTAACCATAAGTTTGTTTTCTATGTCTGTGAGACTATTTCTGTTTTGTAAGTAATTTCATCTATGTATTTATTTTAGATTCCACGTATAAATGATATCATATGATATTTGTCTTTCTCTGTCTGGCTTTCTTCATTTACTATGATAACCTCTGCATGTGTGTGGGCTAAGTCGCTTCAGTTGTGTCAGACTCTTTGCGACCCTTATGTAGACTGTAGGCCATCCCCCACCCCAGGCTCCTCTGTCCATGGGATTCTCCAGGCAAGAATGTGGGAGTGGGTTGCCATGCCCTCCTCCAGGGGATCTTCCCAACCCAGGGATCAAACCCACATCTCTCACATCTCCTGCATTGGCACGTGGGTTCTTTACCACTAGCACCACCTGGGGAGCTCCATGATAATCTGTAGGTCCATGCATGTCGTTGCAAGTGGAATTACTTCATTCTTTTTTATGGCTGAATAGTATTCCACCGTAAAATTATAGGGCTTCCCTGGTGGCTCAGATGGTAAAGAATCTGCCTGCGATGCAGGAGGAGAAACATGAAAATGAATCCTTCAGTAGAACATTTTATTATTATTTAGAGTGTAGCTAGCATGAAGAGCTATGAAATCAAAGGTAGTCACTCAGTCATGTCCTACTCTTTGTGATCCCATGGACTGTATGTAGCCCACTCTGTCCATGGGATTCTCCAGGCAAGAATACTGGATGGGTTGCCATTTCCTTCTCCTGGGGATCTTCCGACCCAGGAATAGAGCCCAGGTCTCCTGCAGAGTGAACAGACTCTTTACTGACTGAGCCACCAGAGAAGAGCAATGCAGACCAGGGTTCAAATCCCTACTCCATCGTATAAATATACCACATCTTATTTATCCATTCATCTGTTGAAGGAAAGTTAACTTGCTTCATGGTTTAGCTATTGTAAATAGTGCTGCTATGAACATTGGTGTGCATGTATCTTTTTGAATTAGAGTTTTCTCTGAATATATGCCAAGGAGTGGAGTTGCTGGATCATATGGGATAACTCTATTTTTAGGTTTTAAAGAACCTCCATACTGTGTCCAGTCTGCTCGGGCTGCTGTAACAAAATACCACAGACTGCAAGGCTTAAATAAGAGTTTTATTTCTTGTAGTCCAGGAGGCTGGAAGTCCAAGACCAGGTGCCAGCATGGTCAGGTTCTAGACTCATTTCCTGGATGTTTTCCACAGTGGCTCTACCAATTCACATTCTCCACAGCCTCCCTGGAGCCCCATTCTGAGTGAAGCCACCACCCTGCTTGATGGCTGCTTGTATGCATTCCCAGTACATGGGCAGGGAGGAAGCCCAGCCGTGAATAGTCAACCTGGTTCTGGAACAGGGCCTCTGGGAGCTAGGTAGAGGAACATTAAAATCACTAAACAGGGAAGAAAATAACCCAAAGCTAGAGGGAAGGATAAGCCAGTCAAGATGAGCACGCAAACCTAAATTTTATAGGAAATCTAACATAAGGAAGTCAACTAACAATCTGAAAAACCAGAAAGATATTCTCTCAAAAATGGAAATATCTGAGCAATCTCAAAAATTATCTTAAATAAGTGTGCTTGAAACTTTCAAAGAGATAAAGCGATTGAATGCACGAAGAACAAAAGTGAAAGGCTTTTCTTCTGTGTGTAATTAATATAAAATGTTGTTCTTAAATAAGGCTTTAAGAACTAAGCTTAAAATTCTGATAAATAATCAGGACATGTGAAAAGGGGAAATAAGCTTCCCTTTCAGAGGAGATATTGGGAAACTGCCAGTTTCAAGTCAAAAGTTAACAAAAGTTCTTAAAAACACATACACACAAAAAAAGCCCAAAACAATTTATTAGGACTGTTCCACTTTCAAATGACAGAAACTCAAATCGAAGTAGCTAAAAACAAAAAAGGAGACTTTATTGGCACACTTAACTGAAAAGTCCAAGGGATATGGATTCAGGTATGGCTGGATCTAAGTGCTTAAATTATGTTATTAGAAACTTTCTCCTTAATTCTGCTAAAGCCTCTGCTGTGGCTTTATTTTAGGAGGTCTCCCAGGTGGCACAATGGTAAAGAATCTGCCTGCGAATGCAGGAGACCCTAGAGATGCAGTTTCCATCTCTGGGTTGGGAAGTTCCCCTGGAGAAGGATATGGCAACCCACCCAGTATTCTTGCCTGGAAAGCTCCATGGACAGAGAAGCCTGATAGGCTACAGTCCACAGGTCACAAAGAGTTGGACATGACTGAGCACACGCAATCTACACATGTGAGTGAAGAACACATGGTTCTGAAAAATAATCAGTTACAAATCCTAAAAATTAAAAACACATCCCTTAAAATTAAACCTCATAGACTGGATAAATACTGAACACAAGTGATAAGAGAATTAGAAATTGGAGGGCAGTCCTGGGGAATTCACCTAGAATACAGCACAAGAGATAAAAGGATAGAAGACATGAACAGGAAAATGAGACGTGGCGGATAGATTAAAGCATACTGAGTTTACTCTTTACGAGCCTGTGTTGATGCAGGCACCGTCATCCCGTTTTGCAGAAGAAACTCTGCAGCCCAAGCGTACAGACACTGCCTCTTTGAGGAATGCTTGTTCTTGGGTCAAAGACGTTCTGCTGCAGCCAAGTTGAACATAGCTAGCATCCTGTTGGTCCATTACCACAAGCCCAAAGCTGAAGTTAGGAACAATTTTTTAAACATGCTGGGTAGAGTGTGGTAATCAGAATTTGCTCACAGAAGTAGACTTGGGAAGGGAAATGTCTAGCCTTTTCAGGCTAGACTACCAGGCTTAAACAACAAAGTTTATTCCTCACAGTCCTGGAGGCTAAAAGTCCGAGGCAAGGTGCCAGTGTGGTTGGGCTCTAATGAGGACTCACTTCCTGGCTTATGGACAGCCGCCTTCTCACCGTATCCTCACAAGACCAAGAAAGAGTTCTGGCTTCTTCATCGCTGTGTACGGGCCCCAGTGCCACCACTGGGGCTCCATTCCCAGGACTTCACCCAAATCCAATTACCTCCCCAAACCCCACCTCCAAACACCACCACCTGGGGAGAAGGGCTTCAACACACGAATCTGTTGAAGGGACACCAACAAGTAGTCCATAGCAGGTGGAAAAGCATAAGAGGAAAAGGAGGAGGAGGAGGAAGGGAGAAAAAGAAACAAGAGATGGTGGAGATGCAGAAGACTCTGGGGCACCAAGGACTGGGCCAGAAATGCACAACCAGCACAGGAAATTCTCCCCAGGACCCAACATGCCTCCCCACCAGAAGAGGAGGCAGCTCACTCCCGGCTTCAAAAAGAGCCCCTCTTGCAAACCCTGCCTCAGTCTTAACAACAGTCACAAAATGCTGGGCTTTTTAAGACCCAAAAGGCAACTTGTCTGGCACTCTGCCCCTTGAACTACAAACTCTGTATGTTTTGGAAGCAGTAGATTTAATTACATTCTGCTTATTAAAATGATGTTTGAGAAAAAACGGTCTGCTATTTAAGATGCCCAAATTGAAATGCCTTTTCCAAAGAAGAAGATACAGGTAGAAAAGCACACTGATCATTCATTTCCTACCTCCCCCCACCCCCATCTTGGTCTCTGACACATTAATTATTCAGTGGACTTTCAAGTTAGACCGAATGCTCCTTCGACCCTCTTACATTCCGCTGACACAGGCACTCAGGGATGATGCTTTAATGACCCTTCTACATACTCTGGCCTAGCAGCTCTATCCTATACCATTTAAATATTCTCCACTTTATTGTCTGGACTTGGGCAAAAGCCATTTTCAGTCCAGTCATTTATGGCTTTCTTACCTTTGTGATGAAGTTATCATTCAGTTCAGTTCAGTGGCTCAGTCGTGTCCAACTCTTTGCAACCCCATGAATCACAGCACGCCAGGCCTCCCTGTCCAGCACTAACTCCCAGAGTTCACGCAAACTCATGTCCATTGAGTCGGTGATGCCATCCAGCCATCTCATCCTCTGTCGTCCCCTTCTCCTACTGCCCCCAATCCCTCCCAGCATCAAGGTCTTTTCCAATGAGTCAACTCTTCGCATGAGGTGGCCAAAGTATTGGAGTTTCAGTTTTAGCATCAGGCCTTCCAATGAACACCCAGGATTAATCTCCTTTAGAATGGACTGGTTGGATCTCCTTGCAGTCCAAGGGAGTCGCAAGAGTCTTCTCCAACACCACAGTTCAAAAGTATCAATTCTTCAGTGCTCAGCTTTCTTCACAGTCCAACTCTCACATCCATACATGACCACTGGAAAAACCATAGCTTTGACTAGATGGACCTTTGTTGGCAAAGTAATGTCTCTACTTTTTAATATGCTGTCCAGGTTGGTCATAACTTTCCTTCCAAGGAGTAAGCGTCTTTTAATTTCATGGCTGCAGTCACCATCTGTAGTGATTTTGGAGCCCAAAAAAATAAAGTCTGACACTGTTTCCCCATCTATTTCCCATGAAGTGATGGGACCAGATGCCATGATCTACGTTTTCTGAATGTTGAGCTTTAAGCCAACTTTTTCACTCTCCTCTTTCACTTTCATCAAGAGGCTCTTTAGTTCTTCTTCACTTTCTGCCATAAGGGTGGTGTCATCTCCATATCTGAGGTTATTGATATTTCTCCCGGCAATCTTGATTCCAGCTTGTGCTTCTTTCAGCCCAGCGTTTCTCATGATGTGCTCTGCATAGAAGTTAAACAAGCAGGGTGACAATATACTCCTTTTCCTATTTGGAACCAGTCTGTTGTTCCATGTCCAGTTCTAACTGTTGCTTCCTGACCTGCATACAGGTTTCTCAAGAGGCAGGTCAGGTGGTCTGGTATTCCCATCTCTTTCAGAATTTTCCACAGTTTATTGTGATCCACACAGTCAAAAGCTTTGGCATAGTCAATACAGCAGAAATAGATGTTTTTCTGGAACTCTCTTGCTTTTTTGATGATCCAGTGGATGTTGGCAATTTGATCTCTGGTTCCTCTGCCTTTTCTAAAACCAGCTTGAACATCTGGAAGTTCACGGTTCACGTACTGCTGAAGCCTGGCTTGGAGAATTTTGAGCATTACTTTACTAGCTTGTGAGATGAGTGCAATTGTGTGGTAGTTTGAGCATTCTTTAAATAGTCTCAGTTTTATCATCTCTGGATTTTTATGGACTTGAGCAAAAACCATTTCCCTATTGGTCACTTATGGTTTCCTTAATCGCAATTAAGCGAGGAAAAATTCTGTTTAAAACTGCATCTAATTTAAGGCTTCAAGATCCCACTATGTATTTCTACTTACCTGTGGTTCCAAATGATTTCAGTATTTCAACTTTTCTTCAAGGCTCCCCAAATCAGCAGAGATGACCTTTCATCTCCCCCTCCCCACCTTAAGCAGTAACAGCTTAAGGAAACTGGTGAATGACTTTTTCCACCTAAGACCACAATTTCTGAAACCACTTCCTCTCCTCACTCTCCTTGACCTCGCTTCAGCATTAGGCCCTATTAACTGCACTCTCCTTGAGACCCTCTCTTTGGCTCTGTGTCTGTATGTATGTTAAGAGCAAAGATCGTGGCATCCACAGACCTAAATTTGAATGGCTGTCTGACACTTTCTAATTGCAAGACATTGGGGAAGTTGTTTAAAACCTCCAAGCCTTGTCTCACACCTCTAAAAGAAGAATGGTAACTCCCACTTCAGAGGAAGTATGGTGAAGACAAAAGCAACTCCTCTTAGAGTGTTTAGAAAGGTCCACAGTTGCTGTGAGATCTCAGTAGGTGGACACTCCCCACCTCACATGTTACCTCCTGTGTCAGCTCCTGAACATTAACTTAACCCAAGCTGCTTCGGTCGTCAGCCACCTCCTCACCTCTGAGGCTCCCCCGCCTCCCTCCCAGATCTCACCTGGGGACCAGCCGACTAGCCTCACAGTTTTACATGCCCAAAATGAAACTCAAAGTGATGACATCCCCTGTGGTCTCAGTTTTCATGTCTGTAAACCAGATGCTGAGTGAGTGAATAAGTCAAGATTCCTCCTAATGCCCCTTCCTGAATAAGCAAAGTCACTTCTCCTACCTCTTCTCCAGCCCTTTTCTCGCCCCTTCTTTCTTCCTCCCCTCCCTCATTTCTGAGGTCTGGAACAGAATTTGGATCGTTTACCAGACGACAATAGTCTAGGCTGGAAAATGCTTGTATAAGATTCTGGCTCTCAGCTCCCACAGCCTGGCACAGCTTTGGCTCTGGAGATGTGGGCTAACTCAGATGCTTCTGATAGAAGTGGTTCTTGAGAACCTCCTCAAGACGGCCCAGCTTGCAGGCATGCGTGCTAACTTGCTTCAGTCATGTCTGATTATTTCCGACTCTATGGACTATAGCCCACCAGGCTCCTCCGTCCGTAGGATTCTCTAGGCAAGAATACTGGAGCGGGTTAGAATGCTGGAGCTGGTTGCCATGCCCTCCTCCAGGGGCTCTTCCTGACCCAGGGATCCAGCCCGAGTCTCTCATGTCTCCTGCGTTGGCAGGTGGGTTCTTTACCACTAGCACCAGCTGGGAAGCCCTAGTTCTGTTTTGTGAAGAGCATAAAATCCATAAGGAGATTAGGGTGTTTCCTCCCCGCATTAAGCTGCCTACGTATGTTAATAAATTATTTCCCTGAGAGACAGCTTTGTGTAGCCACTCTGGAGAACAGCTGGCACTACTTAAGCAAACACTCCTTCCTGACACCCTGCTATCTGGCAGTTCCACTGAGGTACAAGGATCCTAAGGAGAGCTGTGTGAGAATGGCCACCATGCCAAAGACTTGGAAGCAGTCTTGGTGTCCACTGAGTGAACAGATTGATAAAATGCATACAGACTTCCCTGGCTGTTCCATGGTTGAGACTTCACCTTCCAATTCAGGAGGTGCGAGTTCAACCCCTTGTCAGGCCGCTAAGATCCCACGTGCCAAAAAAACTAAAACGTGAAAGAGAAGCAATATTGCAACAAATTCAATAAATATTTTTAAAATGTTCCACATCAAAAATCTTAAAAAAAAAAACAACCAACCATTTGGTCTAAAATATATATAAACATAAAATGGGTAAATCATACTCTGGAATAATATTCAACAAGCAGAGGCTAAGAAGTAAATGTACACTACAGTATATATATATAACTGATACATAAACCTCATAAACAAAAAGAAGGAATCAAGAATTTATCCTGGCCTTCCTCTATGAGTTATACTGTGAATAACCAAATAATTTATCACTGGAACTTTTGTTATAGAAGTGCTCCAGCTAATAAACAAAGAATGCTAGAATTAGAAGATCACCATCTTATAACACCAAATTGTGGCAGACTCTTAGATGACCCCCGTTTATCACCGGTATTCATGCCCTCGTGTCATCTCAGTCCCTTAAACCTGTGACTTGCGCCTGATCGATAGAATATGGTTAAGGTGATGGGGTGTCTCTTCCATGATTACATTACGTATGACTGTCCTTCCACCTTTCCAGCACAGTCTCTTTACAGACTGTCTCTTTTGGCTGGCTTAGAGGAGGTAAGCTGCTATCTAAAGAGGCCCAGTGGCAGCCTTCTGACCACAACTAGCAAGGAACTGAGACTCTCTGTCAGACTCACGCAAAGGCTTGAACCCTGCCAGCAGCCACTAGGCTCAGCAGCAGATTCTCCTCCAGTCAGGCCTCAGACCACACTCTAGCCCTGGTCAACACCTTTTTTGTAGCCTTCTGAGAGACCCTGAAGTCAAGGTCTCAGCTAACTTGTGCCAGGACGTCTGACCCATCACCGTGAGATAATTAATGTGGGTTGCATTTTTTTTTTTTGGCAAGCCACTAAGTTTTTGACAATGGTGTTACAAGCCAAAAGACAATGAATACACTAATAAACTAATGAGATCCTAGGTTTTGGTTACCAGGGGCTGCTAATATTACACACACACAAAAGAGAAAACCAAATCTGAGATGCTGATGGGAAAATCACAACACAAACTGTGAAACGATCTTGTCAAAAAAAAAATTATATATGCGTCTGATCAAGTGTCTACATTTAGCTACCTACTTAAAAGAAGCACAGAGATGAATCACACTGTGGTAAATCTTATGGGACAAACAGCTTGTGTTCTTTAGACAATAAATTGAAAGGGAGGAAAAAATAAACACAGATTCAATGGGAAATTTATTGCTTAAAAGAGACTTAAAGAAATATCAGTCAGTCACCATGTATGAGCCTTAGCTGAGTTCTGATTCATGTAAACAAATTATGGAAAGAAATGACATTTATGAGAGGATTGGAAATTTGAGCACTATTTAATGACATTCAGGACATATTTCCTTTTAAAGCTATTGATAAGGATATTGTGGTTATGTTATCTTGTACAGCCACACACTGAAATATTTCTGGATGAGATGATCCAGTGTCTGAAAGGAAGGAAGTGGGTGGGCTGTAGATGGGATGGGCTTGGCCACAGTCTAATGGTAGTTGAGGCTGAATAATGGGTACAGGAAGTTCATTTACTCTTTTATTTCTTTGGGGGTATGTTCAAAATCCCCAATAATAAAAGGTTATATAAATTACAAGTTGACAAGAAAACAATAAATATGTTGCAAGAACACTTATAAACAAAAAGATAGAAACATTAGAATAGTTTCATATGGAGAAAGAAAGGAGATCAGAGAATGCAGACAAAAAAAGCTGAGTAAAGCAATCCCACTCCTGGGTATATATTTGAAGGAAACAAAATCAGAATCTTGAAGAGAAATCTGCATCCCCATGTTCACTGCAGCCAAGGTATGGAAACAGTCTATGAGTCTACTGATTGAGGAATGGATAAAAATGATGCAAGATAGATATATATGTATATGATGGAATAATATTCAGCCATAGGAAGGAAGAAAATCCTGTCATTTGTGACAACATGACTGAGTCTTCAGGGTTATTATGCAAAGCGAAACAGATCAGACAGGGAGAAACGAGTATCTTATGATATCATTATACGTTGTTGTTCAGTCACCCAGTCGTGTCCAACTCTTTGTAAGCCCATGGACTGCAGCACACCAGGCCTCCCTGTCCCTCACTGTCTCTAGAGGTTTGCTCAAGTTCAAGTCCATTGCATCGATGATGCCATCCAGCCATCTCATCCTCTGACACCCTCTTCTCCTTCTGCCCTCAATCTTTTCCAGCGTCAGGGACTTTTCCAATGAGTCGGCCCTTTGCATCAAATGACCAAAATACTGGAGCTTCAGCTTCAGCATCAGTCCTTTCACTGAGTATTCAGGATTGATTTCCTTAAGGTTGGCTGCTTTGATCTCCTCGCTGTCTAAGGGACTTTCACAAGTCCTCTCCAGCACCACAGTTCGAAGGCATCAATTCTTTGGTGTTCTGCCTTCTTTAGGGTCCAGCTCCCACAACCATACGTGACCACTGGGAGGACCATAGACTTGACTATGTGGACCTTTGTCAGTGGAGTAACGTCTCTGATTTTCAACACTGTCTAGGTTTGTCATCGCTTTCCTGCCAAGAAGCAATTATCTTCTGATTTCATGACTGCAGTCACCATCTGCAGTGATTTTAGAGCCCAAGAATAGGAAATCTGTCACTACGGCCACCTTTTCCCCTTCCATTTGCCATGCCTTAATGGGGGTCAAATGCCATGATCTTAATTTTTTTTAATATTTAGTTTTAAACCGGTTCTTTCACTCTCCTCCTTCACCCTCATCAAGAGGCTCTTTAGTTCCTCTTTGGTTTCTGCCATTAGAGTGGTATTATCTGCATATCTGAGGTTGTTGATGTTTCTCCTGCTTATCTTGATTCTACCTTGTAACTCATCCAGCCCGGCATGTCTCATGATGTGCTCAGCATATAAGTTTAACAAACAGGGTGACAGCAGATAGCTCTGTCAACACTTTTCTCAATCTTGAACCAATCAGTTGTTCCATGAAGGGTTCTAATTGTTGCTTCTTAACCCACATACAGGTTTCTCAGGAGATGGGAGAGATGATCTGATATTCTCATCTCTTTAAGAGCTTTCCACAGATTGTTATGATCCGTCACTTATATATGAAATCTAAAAAAGCTAGATTTGAGACTTCCCTGGTGGCCCAATGGTTAAGATCCCACACTGCCACGGCAGAGGGCTCAGGTTCAATCCCTGATCAGGAAACGAAGATCCTACATGCCATGCAGCATGGCCAAAAAAAGAAAAAAAGCTACACTCAGAGAAACAGAGAGTAGATGGTTATTACCAAAGCCTGGGGGTGGGGAAAAAGTGGAGATGTTAGTCAAAGTACAAACTTCCAGTTACAAGATAAATAAGTTCTGAGAATCTAATGTACAGAATAGTGACTATAGCTTACACTACTGTTGTACACGTGGAAGTTGTTAAGAAAGTAACTCTTAAATGTTCTCACTGCAAAAATAAAAAGTAACTCTGTGAAATGATGGATGTGTTAACTACCCTTATCGTGGCCATCATTTCACAATATATACATATATAAAATCATCAGGTGGCACACCTTAAGCTTACACAGTGGTATTTGTTAAATATGTCTCAATAAGGCTGGGGTTGGGGAATGAGTAAGCAAGCAATGAATTAATGAAACAAGGGAGAACCCTACAAGAACCAATGATGACAGCAGTTTTAAACAGAGGAGTATGATGAACTCAACTCACTGCTCATTGAGGTCCAAAGGGAAAAACTATGTGCACACAATCCTGTGTCCATTTTCCCTGTTCTCATTTTTTCAGGGCTTCTTTATGACCTTCGACGGATTTGTCGATCTATTCCTTGAGGGTACTAAGCCGTCTGTCATCACCTTCAGGGAGGCCTCCTGAGTAGAGTGCTTTCCTTCGCAGTTGGGGGTTGGAAAATCATTAAAAATTGCTTATGAGAGAGAGAAGAGAAAACGGGGTGTGATGGGGGAGGATGTACAGAGGCACCTCTGGGGTCTCACAATGTCCTATTTCTTGACCTGGATGGCGTTGGCACTCTATGTTCACTCTGTCATAACTCATCAAGCTGAATATTTGTGATTGGTGCCCTTTTAAAATACAGTATTATATTTCAGTTATTTGCATTTTTAAAATATACATTTTTCTTGGATTTTCTAGAAACTCTCAATTGTCTCAGACTTGATGCCCTGGACCCCATCACATTCAGCAGAAGTTCTACATGCTTTCTCTCTCTCTGTTTTCTTTTCCCTATAGTTGAATTCTAGTCAATTAATTGAGAAAAAGATGTGAGTGGGAAAGTAGCTTCATCACTGTCTTGCTATGATTTCTGGCAAAAAAGTGCTTAACCTCGCTCCACACCAGCTTCTTGCCTGTAATAACTTGTCTGTGATGGTAATAGTAGTACATGACACGTATAAAACTTGCTTAGAAAAGTATCTGACACATCAGTTCAGTTCAGTTCAGTTCAGTCGCTCAGTCGTGTACAACTCTTTGCGATCCCATGCACACCAGGCCTCCCTGTCCATCACCAACTCCCAGAGTCCACCCAAACACATGTCCATCAACTCGGTGATGCCATCCAACCATCTCATCCTCTGTTGTCCCCTTCTCCTCCTGCCTCCAATCCCTCCCAGCATCAGGGTCTTTTCAAATGAGTCAGCTCTTCGCATCAGGTGGCCAAAGCATTGGAGCTTCAGCTTCAGCATCAGTCCTTCCAATGAACACCCAGGACTGATCTCCTTTAGGATGGACTGGTTGGATCTCCTTGCAGTCCAAGGGACTCTCAAGAGTCTTCTCCAACACCACAGTTCAAAAACATCAATTCTTCGGCGCTCAGCTTTCTTCACAGTCCAATTCTCACATCCATACATGACCACTGGAAAAACCATAGCCTTGACTAGATGGATCTTTGTTGGCAAAGTAATGTCTCTGCTTTTTAATATGCTATCTAGGTTGGTCATAACTTTCCTTCCAAGGAGTAAGTGTCTTTTAATTTCATGGCTGCAATCATAATCTGCAGTGATTTTGGAGCCCAAAAAAATAAAGTCTGACACTGTTTCCACTGTTTCCCCATCTATTTGCCATGAACTGATGGGACTGGATGCCATGATCTGATACATGGTTTACACTCAATACATTTTAATTTTTCAGTTTCCTATTTGCTATCTTTCCTTAAGCAAAGTTCCATCAGGACTCTCATCAGAAGAAAGAGTTTGGCATCCAGACAAGATTCATGACTCTGGATCCTTTGAGCAAGACCATCAGTTAGGACCCAAATCTCATTATCTCTTCTAACACTCTCCTCCCATTCAAACTCCTCTAGTCCCCCAGGCCCAGCTCCGATGCACGCCTTTAGGAAGGTTTCCCTAAATATTCCCGCCCCTGGGCTTTCTCCTTCCTCAGAAAGCTCATTGAATCATTGGGACCCACATCTCGATGGCCCACACCATCTCTGTTGAAGTCTTCATGAATCCTTGAGGCCACAGCAACTTCACCTACATGAGAAAAAAAAATCTGTGTTCTGTAAGACCCTAAGGCTCCAAGTGAAAGATATGAAATCAGCGACTTGGCTCTGGTCCCCAGCTTCTTTCCTGTCCCCTTCCCAGACCTCCGTAACTTCTCACTTACCTTCCTGGTGAGGTAAGTACCCAGAAAGCTTTTACTTCTTTCACCATCTCCCTACCAGACCAGCAAGATCCTGTAACCAGTCAATCACACTTGTGGATTGTCCAGTTGGCACCTTTCCTGAAGTTTATTCACGCCTCCAGGGGCACCTCAGCTGGATGTTTATATTTGAAGCCATTGTTACTTGTATTTATATTTGTATTTGAAGTTGTTTAACTCTACTTGTAGAGCAGTAGGTTTCTTCTCCTTTATGAAATTTCAAACACCAGTAGAAAATGAATTAATTTGAAGAATATCTTAAAAATGATCTACTCCTTTGAAAGATATTCTGATCTAAAAATAATAATTATTCCATTGAACACTTACAATGTGCCATTACTGTGATGCTTCATAGGTTTTAAGTAATTTAATCCTCCATTGATGAGATGATTGTTATTTCAATTTTACAGATGAGAAAACCGAGACTTAGAAAATTAGAAGACTCAGGTCATTACAATGACCATGACTATACAGCCACAGTTTGTGTGTGACTAATGAAAAGACCCTGATTCTGGGAAAGATTGAGGGGAGGAGAAGGGGATAACAGAGGATGAGACGGTTGGATGGCATCACCGACTCAATGGACATGAGTTTGAGTAAACACTGGGAGTTGGTGATGGACAGGGAGGCCTGGTGTGCTGCAGTCCGTGGGATCGCAAAGAGTCGCACACGACTGAGCGACTGAACTGAACTGAACTGAATGGAATGAGAACTCAGAGCCATTAAAGCATCCTAAAAGGACACTTCAGGAGTGATTCATGAGTAAGGCAACACACGGTCTCTCCTTCCCATCCAATCCCCAGATATGTCCTCTCTCACCTCCCCCTGAAAATTCTCTGGCGTGCTGGAGTCTGTGTCTTTGATTTTTTCCCCATGACCTGGGAAGCCCTGACACATGGTCAAACTTTCTCTCCAAACCCTGCTTTCTCCACTGTTTACCCTTTTCCAAATGTGCTGTGCTCTTTCGTTCATGTATTCATTCAGTCAGTATTTATTGAAAACCTATTATGCGTCAGATGGTAGCCCTGAGAACAGAATGGTTAGCGAGACAGATGTTCTCCTTGACTTCCTGTTGCCCACAGTCTGGTCTTTTCCAGACTGACTGCATTCTGTTCCCTCTATTCATGATCCTCAGCCTTCCTACAACTCCACAGCCTGCTCCCCAGCAAGGCAAAATCCTACTGATTCACAAGATCCAGCCCACACTCTTCCTCCTCTGCCACCTTCCTCAACAACCTGGGGATGACATTCAAAGTACTGAGCAGCCAGCTGGGCAATCATAATGGACACCAGCTGTCAGCCACCAGTTTCCCAAGTTCCAAGCTTTATTTCTACCCTGTCACCACCCTAGTCGGAGGTCATCACCTCGCCCATGGGACCACACAAATATTAAAGTATTTAAAGTCTGTTCTGTATGTCTTCTTGCCTTATCCTCCACCCACTCTCCCCACTGCACTGACACCCACAAATACATGCAAATGTGCCTGTGAGCATCCCGAAGGCAAGAATCTTTATTTAACTAGGAGAGTAACATACATAATCCAGGTACTACCTAACATGAGCTCAATGCAGCTATTAATATACTAAACGAATGAGCTGGGGTAGGAAGTAATCTGGCCTTCATCCCAGAGAATTTCCTCAAATACCATCCCTCTTCAGATCAACAGCATTTCCTACTTGAAGACTCAAAATTTTTTTAAAATTTGTGTTAGGCCCATTTTCCTTTTCTTAAAGCACACCAGTACTTTTCTAATACTTTGGAACACATTCCTATGCTTCTTATATTGCTACCCCTGGTTATCAAGTTATAACAAAATAATTCTGATATGGACTGAAATGGTGTCTCCTCCCGTGTGCTGAGGCCCTAAGCCCTAGCATAAATCAGCATATGACTGTATTCAGAGATAAGGTCTTTTAAGAGGTCATTACATTAAAATTAATCATTAGATAGGCCTTAATCCAATAGGAAGAGGGCATGGCAACCCACTCCAGTATTCTTGCTTGGAAAATCCCCATGGACCGAGGAGCTGGCAGGCTATAGTCCAGTAGGTCGCAAAGAGTCAGACACGACTGAGCAACTAAGCACAATCCATAGGACTGGTGCCCTTTACTCAATTTTTTTTATCTGTTTAACATGTATGTTAATTTTTTAATTTTATATTGGAGTACAGCTGAATAGCATTGTTGTGATAGTTTCAGGTGGACAGCAAAGGGACTCAGTCATACATACACATGTATCCATTCTCCCCAACTCCCCTCCCACCAGGCTGCCCCATAACATGGAGCAGAGGTCCATGTGCTCCACAGTGGCCCTTGTTGGTTAGACGACTGGTGTCCTTAAAAGAAGAGGCGATTAGGACACAGCTGCTGAGGGAAGACCATCTCAAGACCCCGGGAGAAGTCAGCTCTATAGAGCCAAGGAGAGAGGCCTCAGAAAAAATCAACCCTGCTGACACTTTGATCTGGGACTTCTAGTCTCCAAAACCTGTGAGAAAATAAATCTCTGTTAAGTCACACAGACTGTGGTACTCTCTTATCGCAGCCCTAGCAAACTAATATAAATACCAATCTCCCTTGCAAGTGAGTTATTGCTGTAGCAAATAACACAACTTTTCAGTGCATATGTACTATGTCCAAATAAATTAGAAACTTCCTGATGTTAGTGAATATGACTCATTTCTTATAGACTCTCTCATAAAACATATCATTTACATGCACAATAGATGCTCAGTGAAATTTTCTCATTTCTTACACTGCAGAATATATGAAGACATTTCTTTGCCTTCATTTATCCCAGGGCTTCTCAAGACCAGCATTATTGACATTGGAGACTGGAGAATGCTTAGTCATGGGGGCTGCTCTGGCCTTGTGGGTCTTTATCAGCCATCCCAGTAGCACCAAAGCCCTGCTCTCCCCATGTTGTGATGACCAAAGGTCCCCAGACATTCTGAAATGTCCCCAAGAATCCAAGACACTCCTGGCTGAGCACTACTGATCTCTGGGGATGCTAGTTTTGTCTCCTCTTCTTGGATATCATGCTCGGAGATGTGTGCTATGAATCTCAAGCATCAGAAGGGTAACAAGATAAGTCCAAATTGATTGGCAGGAGGGCAGCTGGTGCAGCAGAAGGTGAGCTGGTAGAGATACTCTGTCCAATTTGGCTGTAGGAAGAAGAGTCCCTCCAGTAGGACCAAAGAAGAGGCTAAAAATGTCAGACAGTGGTTTCTGCTGAGTCAGAGCCCAGCCTTCTCTTCCCAAGACTTAACCTCCTGCTCACTGGTCACTAGCTAGGATCAACACAGACAAGGAGTTATTTCTATCTCCAGTAGGATTGACTATTTTAAATGAGTTTGCGGTTCTGGGCCATTTCTTAGTGGAGGAGTCTCCACATCACACAAACCACCAGGGAAATTGCCACTAATTAGCATGCTTGTTAAGGACCTTAGGAAAGAAGGCGGCGGCTGAAAGGGCCGGCGCCCCAGCACTGCGGTCTTCCCTCCGAGGCTGGCCGGGCACACGGGGGCTGAGGCTGGGGTTCAGCAGATAGCACGGCCTCTTACTCCCTAAACCACCTCCTTCTTGGAGAACCATCTCGGGATGATCCTCTGGACCTCATCAATGAGAGCGTCTCAGGCATAGAAAAAAATCCAATGAAGATGCAAGGAAGGTAACCCGGCCGGTCTTTTCCACCAAGACACTGAAAGAATGATGGATCGTACCATGTGGCCAAAAACTGCAATCCAGTCTGCTGGTTCCAATGCCTCTACAATTTGAGATCATACCCCCAGGAGGCAGAAGCAGAGGCGGGAAATAAGATAGACTAGGAAGGGGCTTCTCATACCAACAGTCAGGAATTTGGACTATTTCTGGACTCGTCGAAATTCCCATGTTGAGAAGTCTTTTTCTCTGATATTTCTGAGGGAACCATATTTAAGACACTGGTGACTTAAATTCTTGTAATCCTTTAAAAAAAATTTTTTTTTTTTAAATTTGGCCGTACTGCACAGCATATAGGATCGTACTTCCCAGACTAGGGATTGAACCTGTGCCCCCTGCATTGGGAGCATGAAACCTTAACCACTGGACCACCAGGGAAGCCCCAAATCCCTAAAATCTTGTGCTACAAGGATTCCCAGCCATACATACATTTAAATAACTGTAACAGAGACAATTAAAAGCTCCCCAAGGAGAAGGAAACCCGGTACTCTCCAAGTTTCTCTAGATGTACACTTGTTGCTGCAAAACCCAATATCAGACCCATCAACACTTTCCGTTTCCACTTTCTGAATGACTCACCATGCCATTTACCATCCCAGATGTACCAAGGGTACCAGTGAAACAAAATGTACCCACACTCAGACTTCAAAGGAAGTCTGTGCTGTGTTCTTACTGCAGACCGTCACACCTGCTCCCTGTCTCTCATCTCTGCCCTGGGAGACAGATGCAAAGCTGAGTCCGATTTGACTAAAGGGCACCCACACATCTGGAGCTGGAGTGAATACTCACAGGCCACAGGCTAAATATGTCAAGGGGGGTTTCACAGGGGCCCCACAGCTTCCCTATTTCCTTTTAGCAAAACAGCATGATGCATAGAGTTCTGCTTATAGGATGCAGCTTGGGGACTTAATAAAGGCAAGGGACTTCTTGCATGGCTTTAGGGAGGGCTAAGGTTAGCTGCCATCAACCCTAATGCTCGATACAAACCACCCCTTATTCATGTTAACACAGTTTCCTTTGTCTTTGTACCATTTTCCATGACATGTTGAATTGCCCGCTGAGGTCCTGCTTTTCTAGACAAAGACAATAATGGCCCCTTGACTTACTAGAACAGCGTTACTACTTTTGTAGTGGGTTGTAATAGCTGTGCATGGTTACTGTTCATTTCATTTAACAAATAAGAAAAAATGGAAAGGCACCGAAACTGATACAGATGCTAAAGACACATAGTAAGCTAAAAGGGCCCATGATGTGAAGTGGGGCTTCGTCCCCCATCTTGGAAGAGAGTGTCAGAGAAGTCATTTTTGTTTTTCCTTTCAACATATACTGTGTCCCATGAGCACCTGATCCAACGGGAAAATAGCAAGTGTGGAAAATTTAGGATACAGCCCAAGCTGTCATAGCATGGCGACCTCAAAACGCAGCACCTCAAACAGAATGGACATGTATTTCCTTTTATTGGAGGAGTGCAGGGGTTTGGGGCAAGTCAGAACAGGAAACTAACTTTGTTCCATGAGGTCCTCCAAGAACGCAGGCTCTCTTTCGTATTTTCTTCATTAAGTTTTAATCTATATAGGGTCCAATTTACTCTTTTTATTTTCTTAGATTTTTTGGGGGGGGGATGTGGACTTTTTTTGAAGACTTTATTGAATTTGTTACAATATTGCTTCTGTTTTATGTTTTGTGTTTTTTTTGCCAAGAGGCATGTTGGATCTTAGCTACCTGACCAGGGATCGAACTTGTATCCCTTGCATTGGGAGGCAAAGTCCAACTGCTGGACTGTCAGGGAAGCCCCCAATTTTAAATGTACCCTTCTACTTTGGGGCTCCACTGTTCCCCAGGATGTTATCCTCATCTATAGCACCTCTTTTCCACTCCACCCCACAGAAAGGATGAAAGACAGCCAGCTTCTTTTTTAAAGGGAGCTCACAGCCCACGGACCAGAATATAATCACATACCTAGCTTCAGGAGCCTAGGAAATGGAGCCTGTGTGCCCAACTAAAACTTGGAAGATCATATTACTAAAAGGATAAAATGAAAAGTGAATACAACAGGAGATCATGCCACAATATCAAAATCTTAATGAAACTTATGAGCGGGGTTATTTACCAACATCTTTTATCAAATGAGAATGTTATTCAGTCACTAAGTCATGTCCAACTCTTTGTGACCCCATGAACTTCAGTACGCCAAGCTTCCCTCTCCTTCACTGTCTACCTGAGTTTGATCAAACTCATGTCCATCAAGTTGGTGATGCCATCCAACCATCTTATTCTCTGTCATCCCTTTCTCCTCCTGCCCTCAATCTTTCCCAGCATCAAAGTCTTTTCCAATGAGTCTGCTCTTCACATCAGGTGGCCAAAGTATTGGTGCTTCAGCTTCAGCTTTAGTCTTTCCAATGTATATTCAGGGTTGCTTTCTTTTAGGATTGACTTGTAGTCCAAGGGACTCTCAGGAGTCCTCTTCGACATCTTTTATCAAATGAGAATAAAATATCCTTTAATCAAATGATAATACAATACTTTTATCAAATGAAAATACAATACTAGTATGTGTATTAGAACACGATTTGCAAACTATCAACAAAGCAAAGGTTTCTTGCAGCAGTATCCCTTATTTGTTGTAAGTATCCTTCCATTTTTTTCCCAAAGGACCTGAATCAGAAGTATAAAATTTTCTGTCAAACACAGGAAGCTGTCACCGCATAGTGCCTTTGATATTTTCCTTTAGCTAGATCTGAAATTTACTTTCAATGACTCTGGCAATCGTAAAAGGAAGATATCTGTGGAGAAAGAATCTTTTCAGCCCAAAGCAATTCTGCAGTCTATGGTTCAGCGTTATCTGGCAACAACAAGAAAGCAAGCCGGTGTTGTTCTCTGAATCACACATTTCCTGTGCTATCGGCTGTGACTGGGATCGGATCTTAATTTCCCATGAAAATGTAAGAAGGATGAAGTTCTGTAGAACATTCATATTCCTTTAGGTAGTTGTTGCTTTGATGAAACATGACTAATTGTTGGCAGAAAAACACTTCTGATTGAGTGTAGGAAAATAAAAGATGCTATCAGTGTGTTAATGAGAGATTTTTATGGTGCTCCTACAAAACAAATATATGATAATGTTGATTCTAAATGATCAAAACAGCAGTGAATATGATGTTTATCCGTTTAGAAAATATCAGTGCCTAAGAGCAGCATTTCTATAATCCATCGCCATGATGTATTGGCTGAGCAGAAGTAGACATCCTTCCAGCCTTAATAGCAGGAATAACAGTAACAATAACAACATCAATAATCACAACAGCTATAATTTCTTTATTCTACTACTATTGGCCACTATGCTAATTACTATTTATGTAATCTTTCTTATAATTTTCACAATGATTTTGTTGTTGTTCAGTCGCTAAGTGTGTTCAACTCTTTGTGACCCCATGGACTCTTCTGTCCTCCACTATCTCTCGGAGTTTGCTCAAATTCACGTCCATTGAGTCGAGGATGCCATCTAAACATCTCATGCTCTGCCGCCCCCTTCTAATTTTGCCTTCAATCTTTCCCAGTTCAGGGTCTTTTCCAATAAGTCAGCTTTTTGCATCAAGTGGCCTAAGTATTGGAGCTTCAGCTTCAGCATCAGTCCTTCCAATGAATACTCAGGACTGATCTCCTTTAGGATGGACTGCTTTGATCTCCTTGCAGTCCAAGGGACTCTCAAGAGTCTTCTCCAGCATCACAGCGAAATTGCGAGGTAAATACAATGGGCATTATTCTCATTGTGCGCTTAGTTGCTCAGTCGTGTCTGCCTCTTGGCTACCCCATGGACTGTAGTCCGCCAGGCTCCTCTGTCCATGGGATTTCCCAGGCAAGAATACTGGAGCGGGCTGCCATCTCCTCCTCCAACTCTCATTTTAGGCCCAGAGAATACTTGCCTAAGCTTACCCGGAAGTTGTAGCGGTGGACATTATAGCTGACATTTTAGGCCCAGAGAACACTTGCCTAAGCTTACCCAGAAGTTGTAGCGGCGGACATTATAGCTTACATGGTGCTATCCCTGTGCCAGACTGTGTCCCCCAAGCAGTGAAGCTCGATTGGAATCCATGGCGTGTGTGAGGCATATGATGCCTTGCAAAATGAGACTTCTGTTGCCAGAGTCAAACGCCAGATTCATCACACAGGCTTCCTCCTGCTGTATGCAGCCACTCAAGTGGCTTCAGATAGTGCAGGTTTGAGCAACCTAACAAGTCCGGCAGTGGCCCGGGATTCTAAAGTAAACCTGAACCCTGGAGCGCCTGCCTTCTCCTGTCACCAGTCACACGTGCTTGAAGTGGCCGAGGGCCAGGCCGGCTGCAGAAATGCTGGGCTGGAACTGTGGCCGCCAGCAGCTGTGCTCTCCTTCGAATCCACAAATTTGTCTGAAGCAGATAAATGTAATGCCGATCTGAATGATACACCCCACATCCTCAAGCACTCGAAACGGAGACATTGAAAGGAAGCCAGTATGAACCGAGGGAGAGAGATTCCATATTGCTTTTTAATCCTTTCTAGTACTCTTGCCTGGAAAATCCCATGAACGGAGGGGCCTGGTGGGCTGCAGTCCATGGGGTCGCTAGGAGTTGGACACAACTGGGCGACTTCACTTTATTTTTTCACTTTCATGCATTGGAGAAGGAAATGGCAACCCACTCCAGTGTTCTTGCCTGGAGAATCCCAGGGATGGGGGAGCCTGGTGGGCTGCCATCTATGGGGTCGCACAGAGTCGGACACGACTGAAGTGACTTAGCAGCAGCAGCAGCAGTGCTTAACAGAGTGCCTTTCGTGTTGTGTGTTGTGTGTCCTCCATAATGCTCCGTAAATAGTTGTGATTGGCTTTAAGGGGGGTGAAAAGTAAAAGTGAATTGACTAGGCAGGTGACTTAGGAGTCTTCCTTGATTTTAAACAATGGATTTATGACAAGTAAATTTAACCAAGAGTTCTGGCTGGTTGATGAAACAGATGATGGTACCCAGAAAGGTTAAATGGCAGAGTCCTCTGTTCTGACTGCCTTTCGTCATATAGATAGAAATAAGAATGCTCTTGGCTTCAAATTGTTTTTATTGCAACAGCTTGCATCCAACTCACCTAGAATGTAAACTTCTGGATGTGGTATGTATATATACAATGGAATATTACTCAACCATAAAAAGGAACAAAATTGGGGCATTTGTCATGATGTGGATGAATCTAGAGTCTGTCATACAGAGTAAACTAAGTCAGAAAGAGAAAAATGCGTACTATATATCACTACATATATATGGAATCTAAAACAATGGTACTGATGAACCTGTTTGCGGGGCAGGAAGCAGATGTAGAACAAACCTGTGGACACGGGAGGAAAGGAAAGGTGGGACAAATTGAGACAGTAGCATTAACATATATACAGTGTGCTGTGCTGTGCTTAGTCGCTCACAGTCTCTCAGGCATGTCTGACTCTTTGCGACCCTATGGACTGTAGCCCACCAGGCACCTCTGTCCATGGGAATTCTCCAGGCAAGAACACTGGTGTAGTTGCCATGCCCTCCTCCAGGGGATCTTCCCAACCCAGGGATCTAACCCAGGCATTGCAGGCAGATTCTTTACCATCTGAGCCACCAGGGAAGCCCATGAATACTGGAGTGGGTAGCCTATCCCTTCTGCAGGGGATCTTCCCAATCCAGCAATCGAACCAGGGTCTCCTACATTGAAGGCAGATTCTTTACCAGCTGACCTACCAGGGTAGCTCACATACACGTGTAAAACAGATAGCTAGTGGGAAGCTACTGCAGAGCACAGAGAGATCATTTCGGTGCTCTGTAACGACCTAGTGGGGTAGGATGAGAGTGGGAGGGAGGCTCAAGAGGGAGGGCAAATATGCACACACATAACTGATTCCCTTACAGCAAAAATTAACACAGCATTGAAACTCCAGGCAAGAATACTGGAGTGGGTTGCTGTTTCCTTCTCCACTGAAAAGCAATTATACTCCGATAAAAATAAGAAAAATACAATGTAAACTTCTGTCTATAAACTATGCTTCAAAAGTTTCTAGAAATTCATGCCACATGACTAGTAGAAGATTATGGACATTCACAAATTATACTAATATTAATTACTTGGGCTATAACTAAATCTAAAACAAACTTGCCCAGTATTATTATTATAATTATTAGTATTAGTAATTGTATTTACTTGAATCATACCACTCAATGTCTTTGTCTTAAAAAAAATTTTTTTTAATCCATAGTTTTCAGTTGTTGAGACAGCTGTTACAATTTCATCTCCCTTCTACAGAAGCTCATGATTATAAGGGTTAATCAAATATTAATAATAGTGCTTCAGACTCTAACTCTAAACATTTATGCTTCAACATGCTTTTGTCATCATCTTAACATCTCCCACCCACATAGGGAGGTTTTGGAGGGTACGGTTTCTGTCTTATAAGACATCATATTGAATCCACCACATCACAACCCCAATAAATTCCCACAAATCTTTCTTAAAAGAATAATCACCTTAACGTGTACATTCCTTGAAGGGAAAGATTTTATATCTTTTTTTCCCAGTAGTGACTACGAAGCTTCATGTTCATGTGGGATGTTTGGTCATTACCTTTGATAAGAAGAAAGAGAAACCAAAGTAAACACGTCAATCATCACATCACTTGATAAGCAAACTGAAGATGGTTTGAAGTGATAAGTACCAACAAGGCAAAAAGACGCCTGACATTTTCAGTCATACCCAGTATTTCAAAAATGCAGGTACTGAAGTGTGAACTCTGCCTGTGTATTCAAGGCCCAGTGTTGCCTCAAAGACCCCAACTACAGGAAAGCAGTTTAGCAGCTTAACGGTGAGGCTCACATTGATTCTGTGTGTATTTACTGAGCAGCTACTAAGTCCAGCACTACTTTGCGAGCTGTGAGAAAGACTAGAAAACCAGTGAGATTCTACAAAGAAGAGATTACCAATAATCCAAGGCAATTAACTCAAAAGTTAATGGTGTATATGGCCTTGTTTCTCCTGGTTTTCTAATGTTTTGTTCTTAGGACACCTTTACAGTCTTCAAAATTATTGAGAAACTCAAAAAGCTTTATTTGTATCTATCAACAATTACCATGTTAAAATTTAAAACCCTTAATATGTAGTAGTTCAGTTAAAAATAACAAAAGTGACATTACTGCACATTAATAGAAATAATACATTCTTAGGAAAAATAACTACTTTCCAAACCCCCCAAAAAACGTGAGAAAACACTTTTCTTAGAGAAAAGTGTTGCTGTTTCACATTTTTGCAGAGTTCTTTAATGTCTGACTTAGTAGAGAAGAGTTGGATTTTCAAATCAATGTCTATTATGTGAAGTTGCTCAGTTGTATCCAACTCTTTGAGACCCCATGGACTGTAGCCTACCAGGATCCTCCATCCATGGAATTTTCCAGGCAAGAGTACTGGAGTGGGTTGCCATTTCCTTCTCCAGGGGATCTTCTCAACCCAGGGATCAAACCCAGGTCTCCCACATTTCAGGACGACATTGCTTATTAGAGCCAATCAAATGGAGGCTCATGAGTAAATTCCAACATAACAAAATATTATATAGCCATTAACAATGATGACAAAGACTTCTGTTTTTTTGCAATAGAAATCTAAGAGATATATATATATATATATATATCTTGTTGGGTAAAAATGCAAGCTGCATAATGCCATTTAGGTAAAGTTGCATCAGTTCAGTTCAGTTCAGTTCTGTCGCTCAGTCATGTCTGACTCTTTGCGACCCCGTGAACCCCAGCATGCCAGGCCTCCCTGTCCATCAGCAACTCCTGGAGTTCACTCAAACTCATGTCCATAGAGTCGGTGATGCCATCCACCCATCTCATCCTCTGTTGTCCCCTTCTCCTTCTGCCCCTAATCCCTCCCAGCATCAGAGTCTTTTCCAGTGAGCCAACTCTTCCCATGAGGTGGCCAAAGTACTGGAGTTTCAGCTTTAGCATCAGGCCTTCCAAAGAACACCCAGGATTAATCTCCTTTAGAATGGACTGGTTGGATCTCCTTGCAGTCCAGGGGACTCACAAGAGTCTTCCTCAACACCACAGTTCAAAAGCATCAATTCTTCAGTGCTCAGCTTTCTTCACAGTCCAACTCTCACATCCATACATGACCACAGGAAAAACCATAGCCTTGACTAGATGGACCTTTGTTGGCAAAGTAATGTCTCTGCTTTTTAATATGCTGTCTAGTTTGGTCATAACTTTCCTTCCAAGGAGTAAGTGTCTTTTAATTTCGTGGCTACAGTCACCATCTGCAGTGATTTTGAAGCCCAGAAAAATAAAGTCTGACACCATTTCCACTGTTTACCCATCTATTTCCCATGAAGTGATGGGACCAGATGCCATGATCTTCGTTTTATGAATGTTGAGCTTTAAGCCAACTTTTTCACTCTCCTCTTTCACTTTCATCAAGAGGCTCTTTAGTTCCTCTTCACTTTCTGTCATAAGGGTGGTGTCATCCTCATATCTGAGGTTATTGATATTTTTCCTGGCAATCTTGATTCCAGCTTGTGCTTCTTCCAGCCCGGCGTTTCTCCTGATGTATTCTGCATAGAAGTTAAATAAGCAGGGTACTTGCTGCTAAAGTTAAGTTAAAGACAGCCTTGATGTACTCGTTTTCCTATTTGGAACCAGTCTGTTGTTCCATGTCCAGTTCTAACTGTTGCTTCCTGACCTGCATACAGATTTCTCAAGGGACAAGTCAGGTGGTCTGGTATTCCCATCTCTTTCAGAATTTTCCACAGTTTATTGTGATCCACACAGTCAAAGGCTTTGGCATAGTCAATAAAGCAGAAATAGATGTTTTTCTGGAACTCTCTTGCCTTTTTGATGATCCAGCAGATGTTGGCAATTTGATCTCGGGTTCCTCTGCCTTTTCTAAAACCAGCTTGAACATCAGGAAGTTCATGGTTCATGTATTGCTGAAGCCTGGCTTGGAGAATTTTGAGTATTACTTTACTAGCATGTGAGATGAGTGCAATTGTGGGGTAGTTTGAGCATTCTTTGGCATTGCCTTTCTTTGGGATTAGAATGAAAACTGACCTTTTCCAGTCCTGTGGCCACTGTTTTCCAAATGTGCTGGCATATTGAGTGCAACACTTTCACAGCATCATCTTTCAGGATTTGAAATAGCTCAACTGGAATTCCATCACCTCCACTAGCTTTGTTCGTAGTGATGCTTTCTAAGGCCCACTTAACTTCACATTCCAGGAAAGTTGCATACATATACTCAAATTATATAAATTCATAGAAAGGTGTCTGGATAAATGTGTATGGATTTGTTATCTGAAAAGATTTGGAAATGAGGTTCTTTCTTCCTGTTTTCTGAATTAATTAAATGTTTATATTAAGCATGTATAATCTAAAATAATTTGTTTAGTGTAGGAGTTTTTTCAAACAAAGATTTCTTTAAGCTCCGCAATAATCCCACTCCAGAACTGCTTCTCTCCTGGTCACTGGAGACGTCATTGGCCATCATAGTCAAACTTGATTCTGCCTCAAGAAGCAGGATATCTTCCTCCAAATTTCTTCCTTGAATGAGCTTTTTTTGAAAATCACTTTTTAACTTCTGATTATCTTTGTAATGGATTTCTTCCCTGATGGCTCAGCAGGTAAAGAATCTGCCTGCAATGCAGAAGACACGGGACACATGGGTTTGATCCCTGGGTCAGGAAGATCCCTTGGAGAGGGAAATGGCAACGCACTGCAGGATTCTTGCCTGGAGAACCACATGAACCGAGGAGCCTGGTGGGCTACAGTGCATGGGGTTGCAGAGAGTCAGACACGACCAAGCAGACACACACGATACTCGTAACAGACGTTGGTTGGAGAAAACCACCAAGAATATTGACAAGCACCACTTCCATTCAGTGGCTCAATATCTCATTGCACTGTTTCCGCTTCTCTCTCCCAGTCATGTCTTTCCATGTTTTCTATTATGAAATTTGAGAAATGAATCCAGGAAATCCTATCAACCAGTTCAATAACCTCTTTCTAGAAGCCCTTGCTTTTGTTTATGTCGCGGAGGCTACTGGACAGCTACCCTGCCAGACCCACTTCTGGGTGGAAAATGCTGCAGAAATAAATTTCCTGATATGTAACCTAACTACGTCTTTTGAAGCTTCGTCCAGGGTCTGGATCTCTTGTCACACGTAGGAGGTGGTACCTATACTCAAAGTGCTTCAGTGACTGGGACATGTTCCACTTATAGAGTAATTATATCTTATTTGGAGGATGAAAGAACCAACCATGGAAAGGTTCCTTTCTGTTTCCATAAACACTTAGAAAACATGCATGGACCCCAGTGTAGCAGCACCATTCACGACTGCCAAGACACGGAAGCTAACTAAATGTCTGGCTGATGAATGAGTAAAGAAAACGTGCTACGTATGTATACAATGGAAGATCACTCAGTTGTTAAAAAAGAATGAGATAAGGCCATTGGCAGCGGCACGGATGAACCCAGAGACTGCCATACTAAGTGAAATAAGCCAGACAGGGAAAGATGAATATCATATGATATCCCTTATATGAGTAATCTAAAGAAAATGGTACATATAAACTTATATACAAAACAGAAATAGACGCACAGACATAGAAAACAAATTTATGGAGACTTCCCTGATGGTCTAGCAGTTAAGAATCCACCCGCCAATGCAGAGGACACGGGTTTGATCCCTAGTGTGGGAAGATCCCACATGCTGCAAAGCACTAAGCCTGTGGGCCACCACTCCTGAGCTCTGGGGCCCTTGTGCAGCCATCGCAATGAGAAGCCCACACACCGCAGGAAGAGTAGCCCTTGCTCACTTTGCTATATACCTGAAACTAACACAACATTGTAAATCAACTATATTTCAATTAAAAATAAAAATGACCCCCCCCATCAAAAAATATGGGTAAGATCAGATGAAGGGAGAATTATTAACCAGTGCTAGCTACTTCCCTGTATATTAGATGGGAAACCTCTCAATAACCTAAATTTATACTTCAAGGATGATTTGATATTCTTGAAGAGACGAAAGGAGTGGAGAAGATGAAATGTCTGTGGAAACAAAATATTTGGAGCATTTTCTATGTATGAGATGTTTTGCTGGTGTTTTCAGACACTCAAGAGATATACATGCAACACTCCTGTGAGAGTGTATTTTTATCCTTGCTTTACAGAAGAGAAATATGAGGATCAGAGAAGTAGAAAAACACATCTTGAGGTCACAAAGCTGAGATGGTCTAAAAAGTTCCAAAGACTGGGACAAATCAAAATATGTGCTTGCCCCCAGTCTAATTATTTAATTTCACTTGTATGAATCATCCAATGTGTACAAACTAATTTGAGTGAAAAGGACATAGAGAGAAACAAATTCTTTGATTTTTAATAGGGCTGGACTGTAAAACTGCAATGCACTTTACTTCAGCATATTACTTATTATTTTCCCCTGTGTACACAGCAATGTGCTTTATATCCTTGGAAGGAATAAAACTGAATAGAGTTAAGTAAAGTGCACATCAGAATATTACAATGAACTAAATAACCATAATTGAAGGGACATGGGAAGAGTATTTTTGAAGTTCAATTTTTGTCCAGTCTTTTATAGCCTACTTAACAGATTTTTTAAAAAAACAAAATATTTTCTTGGTTTATCTCACTCTTTTGACTAAAGAATATAAATTATCTGGGGCCTAATATTTGCTATCACATCTGCTTTTCTCCGTTCATCAGCTAATCTGTGTATCTTTTCCTGACTCATTGACTTAACACATTCTAACATGTCCTCCCACAATATGACAGATTGCCATTCTGATCAGTACTAACCAACTGAAGATAGTTGGGAGGAGGGCAATGCCATCATAGCAGAAGGAGGAGCAGGCTTGACAGGCATCAGAATGTAACATGTTTGGTTTGATAATTATCACAATTAATTACCATGAGAGCAGCTGACCCTGCTGGACCAAGCACTGACATGGGATCTAATTTTGGCACAAGAGGTCATATGACTTTAGAGAAGCCACTTCAACGCCGCCCCCCACCTTCCTTTTTTTTTTTTTTTTTTTTTTTGTCAATAAGGAAACAGAGATCTGAGGAGTTAAGATGTTTAAGACTCTTCCAGCTCTAAGGTGCCAGAATAGTAAATTCATGTTATTTTTCAAAGCCACTACTTAACATGGATATGCTTTATTTTTATTCAGTGTTGATTTACTAACCAAATCACTTTTAAAAAGAAACATTTTTGTCAACAAATCTTTTAGAGTATGTTCCAATTTTCCACCATTTTTCTGCATTTTCATAGCCTGAGATATTTTTACTCTGTGTCCACCTGCTGGTTCTCATCTTTGGACAATAATTGGGTGGGCTACTGACTGCTTACACTAAACCTTTCTGATAATGCAGGAAACTGTAGGCCTAAAGTTACTTCCATCCTGTCTTCTAGTTTTATTCCCACATAAATTATAATTTTCAACTCAACTCCTCAAACATTTACTATGTGCCAACACATAAGCCAGGCAAGGCTTTGAATTCAAAGAATAAACACTTGCTAACAGCAAATATGAGACCACCTGACCTGCCTCCTGAGAAATCTGTATGCAGGTCAAGAAGCAACAGTTAGAACTGGACATGGAACAACAGACTAGTTCCACATCAGGAAAGGAGTATATCAAGGCTGTATATTGTCACCCTGCTTATTTAACTTATATGCAGAGTACATCATGAGAAACGCTGGGCTGGAAGAAGCACAAGCTGGAATCAAGATTGCTGGGAGAAGTATCAATAACCTTAGATATGAGGATGACACCACCCTTATGGCAGAAAGTGAAAAGGAACTAAAGAGCCTCTTGATGAAAGTAAAAGAGGAAAGTGAAAAAGTTGGCTTAAAACTCAACATTCAGAAAACGAAGATCATGGCATCTAGTCCCATCACTTCATGGCAAATGGATGGGGAAACAATGAAAACAGTGAGAGATTTTATATTCTTGGGCTCCAAAATCACTGCAGATGGTGACTTCAGCCATGAAATTAAAAGACGCTTGCTCCTTGGAAGAGAAGTTATGACCAACCTAGACAGCATATTAAAAAGCAGAGACATTACTTTGCCAACAAAGGTCCATCTAGTCAAAGCTATAATTTTTCCAATAGTCATGTATGGATGTGAGAGTTGAACTATAAAGAAAGCTGAGCACAGAAGAATTGATGCTTTGAACTGTGGTGCTGGAGAAGACTCTTGAGAGTCCCTTGGACTGCAAGGAGATCCAACCAGTCAATCCTAAAAGAAATCAGTCCTGAATATCCATTGGAAGGACTGATGCTGAAGCTGAAACTCCAATACTTGGCCACCTGATGCAAAGAACTGAGTCATTGGAAAAGATCCTGATGCTGGGAAAGACTGAATGTGGGAGGAGAAGGGGACGACAGAGGATAAGATGGTTGGATGGCATCACCGACTGGATGGACATGAGTTTGAGTAAGCTCTGGAAGTTGGTGATGGATAGGGAAGCCTGGCATGCTGCAGTCCATAAGGGGGCAGAGTTGGACACAATTGCACGAGTAGCATGCAGTGCCTAGGCAGCATGCAGTCAGATATAGAAATCTAACACACCAGAAAATAAAGAGTAACAAGCATTCAGGGCACATTATCTGACATGACAGCATGTGTATGGTCCAGTATACACAGATATCTGAGGAATACAGGGTCTCCTTCAAATTCCAGAAAACCTCCCTATCAACCTGCCTGTTAGAGAGGTTCTGAACACATGTTGGCCACACGGCATGCAGGATCTTACCCTGCACAGGGATCCAACCCATGTCCACTGCAGTGAAAGCACAGACTTTTAACAACTGGACCGCCAAGGAACTCCCTCCATGTCCCTGTTTATAGCAGTCTCCACCTGGTACTAATGATTATACCTATCTGTCCCTCTAGTAGGTGATGAGTTGCTCAATGCCAATGATTGCATCTCTTTGACTCCCCAGCAGCTAACACAGTCCTAAAGCCAGTGTCCCTCTCTGTGCTTCTCCAGGTAAAATGTCACCCATCCCTTCTTTTAAGACATGGGGCTCATCTCCACTGTGAAGTGCAAGGTCAGGTCCCAAGAGGGAGATCAACCCTTCATTCATTCATTAACTCAACATTTATTCATCACGGACTTGGGAGAAACAAAAGGGAGAGGTTTGGGCAAAGTGATAAAGAAAATTCCAGGGCATAGGGATCAAAGGTGGTCTGATAAATGACTACAGGAAAAGTTCAGGGTCGAGTGGTCACAAACCTTTGCACCCCAGCAATTTTGCCCAACTCAGCAGCCAGAGTGACCCTCTTAGAACATAAGCTGGTGAGTTGATGGAGGCTGGCTGGTTGGTGCTAGCCTTGTTAGGCCAGTGGGGGACCACTGGGGCATCTCTCCCTGTGGTTCTTCTCCCACAGCTGCCCGGGAGGACTGCATTGTGTTTTCAGGGTCCCCAGCAGGAACAGTGGGAGCTCCATGGTCTCTTGAGACATACAGTCAAAACTTCCTCTAAGAAATTTGATCAAAGAAGAAATACAAAGGATGGGGAAGTAGAGTTCATCTCTGAATAAGAAGAGTTGTGGGAACTTCCCAGGTTGCCTAGTGGTTAGGATTCTGGACTTTTACTGCCATGGCCCAGGTTCAATCCCTGGTCAGAGAACTGAGACCCCACACACTGCAGTGTGTGGCCAACAGCAAGAAGTTAAAAATAAGAACAGGTGCAAATTCTCATTATCAGAGAAATGCAAATCAAAACCGCAATGAGGTACCATCTCATGCCAGTCAGAATGGCTGCTATCAAAATGTCTACAAGCAATAAATGCTGGAGAGGGTGTGGAGAAAAGGGAACCCTCTTACACTGTTGGTGGGAATGCAAAGTATTACAGCCACTATGGAGAACAGTGTGGAGATTCCTTAAAAAACTGGAAATAGAACTGACGTTCGACCCAGCAATCCCACTGCTGGGCATACACACCAAGGAAACCAGAATTGAAAGAGACACGTGTACCCCAATGTTCATCACAGCACTGTTTACAATAGCCAGGACATGGAAGCAATCCAGATGTCCATTAGCAGATGAATGGATAAGAAAGCTGTGGTACATATACACAATGGAGTATTACTCAGCCATTAAAAAGAATACATTTGAATCAGTTCTAATGAGGTGGATGAAACTGGAGCCTATTATACAGAGTGAAGTAAGCCAGAAAGAAAAACACCAATACAGTATAGTAATACATATATATGGAATTTAGAAAGATGGTAACAATCACCCTGTATGTCAGACAGCAAAAGACACAGATGTAAAGAACAGTCTTTTGGACTCTGTGAGAGAAGGTGAAGGTGGGATGATCTGAAAGAATAGCATTGAAACATGTATATTACCATATATGAAACAGATCGCCAGTCCAGGTTCCATGCATGAGACAGGGTGCTCGGGGCTGGTGCACTGGGATGACCCAGAGGGATGGGATGGGGAGAAAGGTGGGAGGGGGGTTCAGGATGGGGAACATGTGTACACCCGTGGCAGATTCATGTTGATGTATGGCAAAAACCACTACAATATTGTAAGGTAATTAACCTCCAATTAAAATTAATTAATTAATTTTTTTTAAAGAAGAGGAGCAAATTACCATGGCCATTTTGAAAACCAACCTTAGAAGGAAACAGAAGGAATAACTGAGCTCTACCATGTTGAACTCAGATTTTCCTCTTTTTATCAGTACTTATCTTTTTATGCTCAACCCCCATTCCAGTTTCTCTCCCCTACCCAATGGCAACCCTTCTGATTTGTTCATTGTGCATCTTTCCTTTGTATGTGTGTGCGTGCTCAGTCGTGTCCGACTCTTTGCAACTCCATGGACTGTAACCCACCAGGCTCCTCTATCTGTGGAATTCTCCAGGCAAGAATACTTGAGTGGGTTGCCATTCCAACTCCAGGGGATCTTCCTGGCCCAGGGATCAAACCTGTGTCTCCTGCATCACCTGCATTGGCAGGTGGACTCTTTACCACTGTCCCACCGGGGAAGCCCGTTCCCAAGATTCATGAGCCATGTTTTGTGTGCACGCGCTGCTTTTATTTCATGTTAAAGGCATTTCATGTGTATCTCACTCTGTTTCTCACTGCTCATCTTGTACCTTTAAGATACATCTATGATGCTCCGTCTAACATTATGTTTGTGTTTATAGATCTACCTCACTTGATCATGATTTATTTCTAAAACCATTGTTGGATTCAGCTAGCTAACATTTTAAGAATTACACATCTACATTCAACAGCGAAATGGGCCCATATTGTTTTATAGTTTTAGAATGTAGTCTACATGATACTAATCCTTTGGTTCTTATGGCAACTTCCTTTATGGCTTAATAAATGTTCCATTTTCTTTCTCAGTCTCTGCCTATGTCCCTCTTTTAATGTGTCTATGTGTGAGGTTCTCTTTATCTTGCTAATGGGTCTTTTAATCTTTTATCTGTAATTCTAGGAAGTTAGTCTCCATGATTTCTCCATACATTTCTTTTTTCATATTTTTCTCTTTCTGGTGGTTCCTATCAGATGAATAATGGCATTTCTACTTCAGTCTCCAGTGCCCCTGGATTTGGCTTTTCTCTTAAATTTCCTCTCCAATTTCCTTCTGGCAAAGTCCCTCAGTCTTATATCCTAACTCACAAGCTTGGTCTCAGATGTACTCTTCCAAGAATTTATCCCTTCTCCATGTTACTGATTCAACTTAAATTTTTCTTACATACTTCTAATTTTTTTTTTACTTCTCAGTTGGTCTTATCTTATAGTTCTAATACTGTCCCTTATCATATATATATATGGCTTCCCAGGTGGCACTAGTGGTAAAAAATCTGCCTGCCAATGCACAAGATGAGGGTTTGATCCCTGGGTCGGGAAGATCCCCTGGGGTAGGAAATGGCAACCCTCTCCAGTATGCTTGTCTGGGAAATCACATGGATAGAGGAGCCTGGCAGGCTACAGTCCATGGGGTTGCAAAGAGTTGGACATGATTGAGCAACTGAGCATACCCAATATATATATGATGTGCTATGTGCTTGGGTCAGTTGGGTCTCTGTCACTATATGGCCAATGGCATCTGACTCATCTTTTAAGCAGTAAATTTCAGGTTCATTTCCTCTGGGATCATTAGATTCTTTTTCTGGGCATGTGTTTTGGAGTAGAGTCTAAGCCCTAGCTTGCGTCACTGTGGGTGATTTTCAGGGGTGAGGACAAGCTTCATGTAGGGAGCCTTAGGCATCATAGAAGCATTGTTGCTTGCTCCCATTTGCTGCTCCATCACCAAGCAACCACCATAGCCAGAATTTTGCATTTAAATCCCTAGGGATGGACAAAGCTTGAACGACATCACCTCCCCAGCCCAAGACCTGTAGGGAGAGGGCTGGACATCAGCAGGTTGTCTACACCTATTTCTTGCCCCCTCCATCCAGCAGGACTCTCACCCTGCCCCTGGTCACCCAGACCCCTGGTACCAGCCCTGCCACTGCAGAGTTCCCTACTGATGCTGTAACAAATTCCCACAAACTTTGTGGCATAAAACAACAGAAATGCATTGTCTTATATGTCTGGAGGTCAGAAATCCAAAATGAGATTCACAAGGCTGAGGTCAAGATGTTGGCAGGGCTGGCTCCTTCTGAAAGACCCAGGGGATAATCCACTTCTTTGCCTTTTTCAGCTTCTTGTGGCCACCTGAATTCCTTGATGTGTGACCTTTTTATCTGTCTTCAAAGTGCATCACTCTGACCCCTGCTTCCAAGGTCTCAGGGTCCTCTCCTCTGATTCCTCCAATTCCTCCTGTGTCCCTCCTATGTACCAGCCTCCCAGATAATCCAGGATAAGCTCTTCCTCTGGAGATCCTTAACTCAATCACATCTGGAAAGTTCCATTGCCATATAAAAGTAACAGAGATTTCAGCAATTAGGATGTGAACTTATTTAGGAGTCATTATTCTGCTGACCACAACCATATCATAGAAGTAGGATGAGGAATCTAAGGTCATACAAACACCTCCTTTGTGCAGAGTATTGCATTAGTAGGGGTGTTTGGAAGCACAGAGCTTATAAATAAAAATGAGATGAGATCTCTCCCTATAAAGAAAAGCATCATACAGATAACATTTAGAAAACAAATGTGTAGATTAACAGGATGTGGGCTGTTTGTGAAATTAACCAGCTTCAAGGTTCAAAAGCTCCTATACTTTGGCCACCTGATTCGAACAGCTGACTCATTGGAAAAGACCCTGATGCTGGTAAAGACTGAGGGCAGGAGGAGAAGGGGAACAACAGAGCATGAGGTGGTTGGATGGCATCACCGACTCAAGGGACATGAGTTTGAGCAAGCTCTGGGAGATGGTGAAGGACAGAGAGGCCTGGCATGTTGCAAAGAGTCAGACACGAATTAGTGACTGAACAACAACAAAGGTTCAAATTTGTCATCTTTCAACTCCATCCCAGTGGCATGGCTGTGCTAGGACCTTCAGGTTTTGGAGTATCACCACTCCCCTGGACTTGCACTTCTTGTAGTATCAGTCTTTTTTTTTTTTTAATGTAAAGATAGTTGATTTACAATATTGTGTTAGTTTCAGGTGTACAGAAAAGTGATTCAGTTATATATAAATGGGCTTTCCAAGTGGTGCTAGTGGTAAAGAACCTGACTGCCAATGCAGGAAACATAAGAGACACAGGTTTGATCCCTGGGTTGGGAAGATCCCCTGGAGGAGGTCATGGCAACCCATTCCAGTATTCTTGCCTGGAGAATCCTCATGGACAGAGGAGCCCGGCGGGCTACAGCCCATAGGGTCCCAAAGAGTCAGACATGACTGAAGCGACTGAGTACACGCACATATACACGTATGTGTATGTTTTGGAGAAGAGTTGAAGCCCTAGTTTGTCAAAGTCCCTTTCATTTCAATTCTTGTTATCGAGCAGGTTCTGTGCCAGCAGATTTTCTTGGAATTCAGAATCAGAGAAGTGGGGGAAACGTGGAGGAAGCCCAGCTCCTGTCCTCAGAAGGAGCTCCATCTATTGGGAGACACACATAATGAATGGCGGAGAACACCACCACGTTCTGGAGCAGGGCCATCACCAAGTTCCAGGGGGGTCTCGCTGGCCACCAGCCGCTAATCTCAGTGGAAGCCTCACCTCCTTCCCAGCCGGGGAGGAGATAAGAGGGAATCGCAGTTACAGAGGCCCCAGACATCCTGGAAAGAGTGAGTATGAGGCACGTGGGGCCATCTCAGCGGCTCTGCCCTCCTCCAGCGCTGTTGGGAAGAGATCGGCATCAGAACCCTCCCTCACCGCTCCCTCCAGCCTCCGGACTCCCCTCCTTTCTTCTCGCCCCTTTCCCTAAAGGGGGAGCCAGGGAAGAGGCCTTACAAAGCAGGACCTTACCCGCCTCAAGTCCTTACATTACAGCCAACAGAATGCCAAGGGCTTGACAACAGAGGGAGGCTGGAGGCGGGGGGTGGGAAGCAATTGCACAGTGCTGTTATCAGCCCTCAAAGGGCCTCCTGACCAGCGTTTCATCTCTGGAAACTTTTATCTCAAGTTCTTACAGCACCTGCCTTGAAAGGCCCAAGAGCCTCACAGACACTATCCTGCTCCTTGAACGCAGACAGGGGCTCAGCCCTCAGATCCTCGCTTCGCAGCTGAGTAAAGGAGCCACGCAGATCTCAGATCTCCCGTGCGGGTAGTTCAGAGAGCTGAAGGGCGTTCAGCCTCGGAAACACCCCCGACTCAGGGACACCAGGACCTGATGGATGGCAGAGGGTGCCTAAACTGCAGCTTTTTATGAAAGACAGTATCTGAAAATCATCAGGATCCTCCCAGCTTTCATTGTTTGCAGCCCGCCCTATAGCTAGAAGAGAAGAAAGATGGAAAACAAGCCCCTCGTTCCTCTCTTCCGGGCGTGGAAAATGAAAAATGATGGTCCTATGATATAGATTGAACCAGATAGATTGAACCAGATACCTCACCAGATATCTGAGCAAAGGCTCATTAGGAGTATGTCTCCTTCTTAAACAATGAATCAGGAAATCCACAAAGACCAGACTGACGTCATAATTCCTTTCTGGCTGATAATGACTGCTTAAGCAAACAGAAGTGTATGGTGCCCAGCTCCTGGTGCTAAAAGCTCTGTGCACACTGTCTTGGTGGGAGGACGCTGGGAGGCTGACAGCCTCTATGGGTTTATAGATTGCTACCTTCGGACACTGTGTCAGGGTTGAGCAAGCATCTGCTGTAACCCTGCCCTGACCTTATAGGCAGAATTCCCTGTGCCCGACTTGCTGATGCTGGGAACCCAGCTTTTGATCTGCGCATGCGCACTGGGTACCCGCAGCCCAGCCTCCAAGGTCCACGTGGATTACCAAAAACAATGCATTCAGGTCAGGGAGTGACAGTAGGTTGGCCATGACTCAAGCCCAGTTCAGAAGCGGAGGGGACACTGACAGACCTCCCGTTGTGGACTGACTGGTGGCATTCAGAAAACCACCATCGCGAAGTCACTATGGTAATTTTATTCACAATTTCCAGTGGCTTACTTGAATGGGTTATGTTCGCTCCATGAGTAACACAGAATGTGCTGCCATCTTTTCACCCCATATGTGGAATTAAATCATCCTACCCGGCCGTGTTTATTTTCTAAGCTTAAAAACAAACGATTGTATCTCCTAGGGGCTTCCAGGGAGTCTGTAATTCCTAAGCATTTGATCCACACCCACTTTAGCATCTAAGGAAATATCTGAACTAGATGACATGACGTGAGAATTTCTCAGAACATGGGTGCTCTTTGGAAGAGCATTTTGAAAATTATAAGGGAACAAACTCAATGATTTTCAGGCTATGGCTTAAAATAGATTGAGAAAGAAAGAATCGGGGGGCACAGGGCAGGGTGGGAGCAGGGCAATGAGAAAAAAATAATAATAATAAAGAAAAATTAGAGTCAAAATTAATCTGTACCCTCTGCAAGGGCCGAGAACCATTCCTGACTTTTTCAGTTCTCTTGCATCTCCTGATCTGCATCCTAACACAATGGGTGCAAAGTAGCTGTTGCTGACATTCATTCATTCAATTCAAAACCATTTTTTGAGCACTTATTATCAGCCTGGCACTATTCTAGGTACTGAAGATACAACAGGGACCAAAAAAGATCAAAACCCCTTACCTTGCAGACCTTATACTTTAATACTTTTGAAACCATCATCACCAGGATAGAGACAGAGGATAATAAAAGCATTGAGATCACAGACCCTATGTCTCCTTTGGCATCACAGCTCACCCTAGGACTGGTGAGGGGGAGAGTGCGTGGAATGGAATGGAACTCAGCACGGAGGCCACTGATTGACTGGGACCTGAATTTATCGCCACTGTTTAAAAGGCTGTTGTATAATAGGTTATTGCTTCTATTGCCTAATCTTCTTATGAGAATCTCTGAATAGTTTTTCTTTGCATGGTGCAAATGTAAATATTTAAACATCTTATTTCAAATAATGCCCAGTCACTTGGCTAGCCATATGAATAAAACTGGATTGGTCAAGCGAAAGAACCCTAACTCAAAATACTTAGGAAAAAAGGGGGAACTTATTTGCTCACATGATGGGGACAGCTAAGAGGTCATGCTAGCATCAGACTCATTGGATCCCAGAAGTTCATAAGCTCTTCTTCAGGACGCCTACTCTTTTCCATGATGTCTCATCTCTGCCTCCTTCCCTCGGGCTTCATTTTTGGCAAGCTCCCTCCACACAGTGGCAAAGGTGGCCTCCTACGATCCCAGATTTGTGTGACCCTTTCCCTTGTAATTGCAGGGACCACAGTGACCTTAAGGACCCAGGGACTCCAGAAATGTAATCAGATCGTCCTCTCTGTACCCCCACCCCCGCCAATCTGAACTCTGCTTCTCTCTATATGTCAACTTTATTACCCCTCCTATCAGCACTTCCCCAAGCAGAGGGAGAAGGGGAGCTTGGGGTCAGAGATAGTTCCAGTTTTACATAATCCCAGCTCTGCAGCTCTGAGGGGAAAAGAGAGCTTGCCCTCTCTGCATTCATATAAAATCCCTGGAGGCACTCCTGATTGCTCTGGCCTGGGTATGAGACCATCAGGCCAGCTACCACGGCCTTGGGGAGAGTCTACTACAATTGGCCAGGCCTGGGTCATGTGCCCATTACTGTAGACAGGGGCAAGGGAAGGTTAAGTTTAGTTGGCAGTTCCATCAAATTCAAATGCATCCCTCTCCTTCACCTCCTTTGGATTTGCAGTGCTTTTAGGAAAATGACCTAAATCTTTCCTCGTTCCTCCTCAGCTACACTAACTCCAGTGTAACTTTCAAGTGCTCAGTAACCACCTGGAGCTCTGGCTTCCATATTGGACAGCACAGCTCCAACCCCCTGGCCTGGCCTCTCTCCTTTGGAGAGTTCAAACCACTTTTTTTTTCCTCTTTCTTTTTTTAAAATGTATTTATTTATTTTTAATTGGAGGATGATTGCTTTACAATATCGTGGTTCCCGCCACATATCAACATGAATCAGCCATAGGCATACATATGTCCCCTCCCTCTTGAACCTCTTTCCCACTTCTCACCCCATCCCACCCCTTTAGGTTATTACAGCGCACTAGATTTGAGCTCCCTGCATCCAGCAGTCAGTTTCCACTGGCTATCTAATTTTATATATGGTACTGTGTAAGTTTCCCTGCTACTCTCTCAACTCATCCCACCCTCTCCTTCCATCAGTCTGTCTCTATGTCTGTGGCTCCACTGCTTCAAAGCATTTGTTTGAACAGGAAGGTATTGTACTAGTTGACTAGTTTACTGCTGCTGTAAAAATTACTATTAACTCAGTACCTTCTTAGAAGCATCTCAGATTACAGTTCTGGAGGCCTGAGTCCAAAAGGTGTCTCACTGGGCAGAAACTAAGGTGCGCACGGCCCGTGCTTCCTCAGGAGGTGGTAGAGAAGAATTCGTTGTTTTGCCTTTTCCAGCTTGCTATATTCTTTGGCCAAGACATCTCCCTCTGTCTTCAAGGCCCGATCACAACCTCTTCAGATCCCTTCCTGCTTCCCTGCTTCCGTCATCACATTGCCTTCTGCCTTCTATGTCAAATCTCTTTCTGTCTCATTCTAGCGATTCCATGTAGGGCTCATTTCGGATAATCTCCAAATTTCAGAGTCTTTAACCATATTTGCAAAGCCCCTAATACCATATAAGGTAGCATTCGTGGATTTCAGAGATTTGAACCTGAAATATCTTTGGGGGCAAATATTCAGCTTGCCACAGGGTAGACAGAGGTAGGATGAGCATTTCAAACAGAAGAAACAGCCTCTACCAGGACCCACTTGTGGATTGGAGAGAGTAAGTCCTTAGAAGTGCAAGACCAGTGATACTGAAGTGTAAAGAGAGAGGAAGGGTGAATGAGATGACGCCAGAAGAGTGGGCAAGAACCAGACCATTGAGAACCCATGCCGTGAGAAAGATCCTGTCTTTTTCCTAAGATAAATGTAAATCCATTAAGGGTGAGGAAAAGGAGTATATTTGTGTTTTTTTAAAAGCATCACTCTGGGACTTCCCTGGTGGCCCTGCAGTTAAGATGCTGTACTTCTACTACAGAGGACATGGGTTCAATCCCTAGCTGGGGAACTAGACCTCACGTGCCACAGCTGAGATTCCCCCATGCTGTAGCTAAGACCCGGTACAGCCAAATAAATGAAAATAAGTATTAAATAAGATAAAGTCAATAAAATAAAAAAAATAATAATAACATCACTCTGTGTGTAGAAAAGGGACTTGAGGAGGAGGGCCCGCGAGGATGGTGGAAGACCAAGTCAGGATGCTAATGCAGCAGACTTGCTGAGAGGTGGGGCTGGCTTGGACTGCAGCGGGACAGTGGAAATGGAGAAGTGAGACAGAGCTGAGAACTAATTAGTGGAGACACTGATAGGAACTGGCAGTGAGCTGCACCCAGAGGAAGAGGGAGGAGAGAGCAGTCCAAAGGATGAATCCCGAATTTTTGGCTTTCATCGATGATGTCATTCAGAAAAACTGGAAGATCAGGAAGGGGTACTGGGAGAAAGGCAGACAGATTGAATTTAGCTTTGGACCTATATTTGTAGTGCCCTGGAGATGGCTAGTAGGCATACTGGCCTGGGGCCCAGAGATACGAATTTAAAACTCATCAGTATAGAAATAGCCCTGGAAGCCTTTGTTTCATATGGTAATGTACTGGAAGAAAGAAGGAATGAAAAGAGGAGAGTGTCTAGAAATACCAACATTTGATGGCTACGTAGAAAGGGGAAAGTCCTTTTAAAATATTGAAAAGGGGAGCCTCCCTGGTGGTCCAGAGGTTAAGACGAAACCCTCCATGAAGGGGGTGCAGGTTTGATTCCTGGTCAGGGAGCTGAGGTCCCTGGCCTCGTGACCGAAAAGCCAAAACGTAAAATAGATGCAATACTGTAACAAATTCAATAAAGACTTTAAAAGTGACCCACATCAAAAAATATTAAAAAAAAACCTGAAAAGGAATAGTCACAGAGAGAGGACTGTATTACAAAGGCCAAGGGAAGAGTGTATTTCAAGGAGAAAGTGGCCAACAGGGTCAAATATTGGTGAGAGGTTAAATAGGATGAGGACTAAATCTACCCACTGGGTGTGACTGCAGCATCTAAGTACTATATTTTTACAACCTCTCCTCACCACCAATAACATACACACATATACAACCTTGCACGTGGCATGTATTCACTAAATGTTAATGTATTACTTTAACAAATACGCACCGCAAAGTCGGAGGCAGTGTGTGTGGTAGAGTGGAAAGAGCTTTGAATCCCAGTCCATCCACCTGCTAACTGTTGTGTATCAAAGCAGTTATCTCCGAGTCTTGGTTTCCTCACCCATAAAATGGGGATGGTAATGGTGAGTTTAGTAATACCACTTTATTTCTCAAGGTATTTTCTGGTGTGTTATATTATTTGACCTTTGTGCATGTGCTAAATCATTTCAGGCGTGTCCAACTCTTTGTGACCCTATGGACTGCAGCTCACCAGGCTCCTCTGTCTTTGGAATTCTCCAGACAAGACTACTGGAGTGGGTTGCCATGCCCTCCTCCAGGGGATATTCCCGAGTCAGGGATCGAAACTGCGTCTCTTATGTCTCCTGCATTGGCAGGTGGGTTCTTTACCACTGGTGCCACCTAGGAAGCCCATCTGACCCTAGCACAACCCAGTGATTTTCGGCAAACTATAGGTTAAGCAAGGCATCCAGGGCCCAGAGCTGGTCAGTTGCTGAACCAGAGTCTCTTGACTGCCAGTCAGGTGCTCTCATAAGAAAAAAGACTCAGGATCTCAGAGTTGTTGCTTTTTATTCCTAGAGATGGATGACCATTCAGCACTCATTTCAGGGGCCTGATATGATGGATTCTGAGTGTGAAGCTGGAGATATAAAGGTGAGAGAGATACAGCTCCTGCCCTCTAGGGAATCATGGTACCATAGATGAGACAGATACTATAAACAGATAATTATAAAAATCACATGATAAACTGTCCAATGTGGAGCCTTTAAGGACAAAGCACTGTGGGGACACAGTGGGAGGAATGGGGAGGTCTGGACCATAGGAAGAGGAAAGAGACCTGGAAGGTCTCAGCAGGTGAGGATCAGGCTTAAAAATACATCCCTGGGCTTCCCTGGTGGTCCAGTAGCGAAGAATCCACATGCCAATGCCGGGGACAGGTGTTGATCCCTGGTTCGGGAATATTCCACATGCCTCAGGGCAACTAAGCCCAAGAACTGCAACTACTGGAGCTCTAGAGCCCAGGTTCCGCAACAAGAGAAGCTGCTGCAGTGAGAAGCCCGTGCACCGCAACTAGAGAGGAGGCCCCGCTCTCTGCAACTAGAGAAAGCCCTCCTGCAACAACAAAGACCCAGAGCAGCCAAAAGCTCAATCGATCAATCATTTAATAATACATCTGAAATTAAACTGTGGTTTTCTTTTGCTTTCACTAGAATCATGGGATTTGAGAGCCAGAAAAGACCTTTTAAAATTAACACCTTTGTATACCAAAGATGGCAGCATTGACGACAAGAGAGTAACATGCCAAGCTCAAGAGTTGGAAAAAAAATCCTGGAGTCCCAGGTCCAATGCAAAGTCCTTTATGTCAGCAATGCGGTCATCTAACACAGAAGGCTCTGCTAGGTGCTCAGATGGGCCGGCCTGTCGGTTGCCCTCATCTGAAAGGGGCCACTGGAATCATGAGGGCCTGAGTCTGGGGGCATTGCTGGGCATTCACTGGAAAATTATAAGAAAGATACCATCTTTTGTCTATGCAAGAACAACAGTGGTTTCTCCTTTTAAATAACTGTATATCCTATAATAGAAAAACAGGGGAAAACAGCAGGGTGGGGGAAATCCACCAGAACTTTCATTAACACTGGGGATAAGAACAGGTTGCAAATAAGGAGAAATGGCTACTCAAGGTGTCTAGATCAAAGTAGGAACCATGGCAACCAAATCTTCACATTAAAAAAAAAAATCGAAATGCAAGCTCCATAATTTCAAGACTCTTCAATACAGTAATTATTGAAATGGTACAAGGTATTAGTTAAGTGAAATAAAATATTAACTTCAATAATCCAGACCCATTTAAAGAATGACAGAGGGTTAGGAAGAAAAATTTGACTCTCCAAAAATAAAATCTGTCATTTCAAGCAGATAATAGATTGCTGTCAAATAGAGTCCTTGGAAGGGCTCTTCCTATTAATAGGAAGATTGTGCAGATCAATGATGTCAGACCACATACCATTTGCTTGTGAACACACGCCTGGAACAAAACTTGATGACCCCTAAGAAGCTAGCTTCCATTCTCTACGTCCATGTCTCCATTCCTGCCCTGCAAATAAGATCATCAGTACCATCCTTCCAGATTCTATATATATGTGTTAATATACAATATGTGCTTTTCTCTGTCTGACTTACTTCATTCTGTATAGTAGGTTCTAGGTTCACCCACCTCACTACAACTGACTCAAATTCGTTCCTTTTATGGATGAGTATGAATCCTATTTCAACAACACAAGAGAAGACTCTACACATGGACATCACCAGATGGTCGACACCGAAATCAGATTGATTATATTCTTTGCAGCCAAAGATGGAGAAGCTCTATACAGTCAGCAAAAACAAGACTGGGAGCTGACTGTGGCTCAGATCATGAACTCTTTATTGCCAAATTCAGACTGAAATTGAAGAAAGTGGAGAAAACCACCAGACCATTCAGGTATAACCTAAATCAAATCCCTTATGACTATACAGTGCAAGTGACAAATAGATTCAAGGGATTAGATCTGATAGACAGAGTGCCTGATGAACTATGGATGGAGGTTCGTGACATTATACAAGAGACAGGAATCAAGACCATCCCCAAGAAAAATAAATGCAAAAAAGCAAAATGGCTGTCTGAGGAGGCCTTACAAATAGCTGTGAAAAGAAGGGAAGCAAAAAGCAAAATGGAAAAGGAAAGGTATACCCATTTGAAGGCAGAGTTCCAAAGAATAGCAAGGAGAGATAAGAAAGCCTTCCTCAGCGATAAATGCAAAGAAACAGAGGAAAACAATACAATGGGAAAGACTAGAGATCTCTTCCAAAAAATTAGAGACACTAAGGGAACATTTCATGCAAAGATGGGCTCAATAAAGGGCAGAAATGGTAGGGACCTAACAGAAGCAGAAGATATTAAGAAGAGGTGACAAAAATACACAGAAAAACTGTATAAAAAAGATTTCCATGACCCAGATAATCACGATGGTGTGAGCACTCACCTAGAGCCAGACATCCTGGAATGTGAAGTCAAGTGGGCCTTAGGAAGCATCACTACGAACAAAGCTAGTGGAGGTGATGGAATTCCAGTTGAGCTATTCCAAATCCTGAAAGATGATGCTGTGAAAGTGCTTCACTCAATATGTCAGCAAATTTGGAAAACTCAGCAGTGGCCACAGGACTGGAAAAGGTCAGTTTTCATTCTAATCCCAAAGAGAGGCAATGCCAAAGAATGCTCAAAGATGAGTGAGATGAGAAATGCACTCATCTCACATGCTAGTAAAGTAATGCTTAAAATTCTCCAAGCCAGGCTTCAGCAATACATGAATGGTGAAATTCCAAATGTTCAAGCTGGTTTTAGAAAAGGCAGAGGAATCAGAGATCAAATTGCCAACATCCGCTGGATCATCAAAAAAGCAAGAGAGTTCCAGAAAAACATCTATTTCTGCTTTATTGACTATGCCAAAGCCTCTGACTGTGTGGATCACAATAAACTGTGGAAAATTCTGAAAGAAATGGGAATACCAGACCACCTGACCTGTCTCTTGAGAAACCTACATGCAGGTCAGGAAGCAACAGTTAGAACTGGACATGGAACAACAGACTGGTTCCAAATAGGAAAAGGAGTACCTCAAGGCTGTATATTGTCACCCTGTTTATTTAACTTCTATACAGAGTACGTCATGAGAAACACTGGGCTGGAAGAAGCACAAGCTGCAATCAAGATTTCTGGGAGAAATATCAATAACCTCAGGTATGCAGATACCACCACCCTTATGGCAGAAAGTTAAGGACTAAAGAGCCTCTTGATGAAAGTGAAAGAGGAGAGTGAAAAAGTTGGCTTAAAGCTCAACATTCAGAAAACTAATATCATGGCATCCAGTCCCATCACTTCATGGCAAATAGATGGGGAAACAGTGGAAACAGTGGCTGACTTTATTTTGGGGGGCTCCAAAATGACTGCTGATGGTGACTGCAGCCATGAAATTAAAAGACGCTTACTCCTTGGAAGGAAAGTTATGACCAACCTAGACAGCATACTGAAAAGCAGAGACATTACTTTGCCAACAAAGGTCCATCTAGTCAAGGCTATGGTTTTTCCAGTGGTCATGTATGGATGTGAGAGTTGGACTGTGAAGAAAGCTGAGTGCTGAAGAATCGATGCTTTTGAACTGTGGTGTTGGAGAAGACTCTTGAGAGTCCCTTGGACTGCAAGGAGATCCAACCAGTCCATCCTAAAAGAGATCAGTCCTAGGTGTTCATTGGAAGGACTGATGTTGAAGCAGAAACTCCAATACTTTGGCCACCTGATGCAAAGAGCTGACTCATTGGAAAAGACCCTGATGCTGGGAGGGATTGGGGGCAGGAGAAGGGGACGACAGAAGATGAGATGGTTGGGTGGCATCACCGACTTGATGGATATGGGTTTGGGTGGACTCCGGGAGTTGGTGATGGACAGGGAGGCCTGGCGTGCTGCGGTTCATGGAGTCGCAAAGAGTTGGACACGACTGAGCAACTGAACTGAATTGAACTAATCCGCTGTATATTGTGGACACAGTGGGGAAGGAGAAAGCAGCACACACACTATCAGGCGTAAAATAGAGAGCTAGCAGGAAGCTGCTGTGTACATAGGGAGCAGAGCCTGGTGCTCTGTGATGACCTAGAGGGGTGGGATAGGGAGGGAGGGAGGCCTAAAAGGGAGGGGATTTTACATATATATATATAATATATATATAAAAATATATATGTATATATAAATATGTATATATATATAAAATATATAAATATGACTGACTTGCATTGTCATACAGCAGAAACCAACCCAACATTGTAGAGCAATTTTCCTCCAACTAAAAAAAAAAAAAAATGAAATTAGCTTCCTGAAAGTAAAACCTAAGTCATACACTCTGTAAATCCTATCTTTATAGATTGTAAAAACAAGCTTCTATCAACCGCTTTCTGAACTGCAATTCCAAGTGGAATTCAAATAAATTATTGGAAAGTCCCTTGAATTCTATGGAAAGGAATTAGACCTGTGGGTCATTTTTCTGATTCTTTCTGTGATGCTTTCTTAAACAATTTGAACAAGGAGGGAATAGTATAATCAAAGACAGTTAACCAAGTAAGGAGCACACAGATCTGTCTGAAGATAGCATTTTTAAAAGCAGACTTTTAAGAAGACTAGGTACAGTAAGGCCGTTTATCCAGTGTTGTTAAACAATGAGACTGTCTATACAAGTGCATTTTCCAAATAGCAGCTGGTTTCCCCTTTAAATGACAACACTTCAAAAATTATCTTGATGAAGATTATTTTAACATGTACTACAAACTTCCTCACTAGCTCACTTGAGCCAACTCATTATGCTTTCGCTAAGCATTTTTTTTCAATGACTTAACATTCCCAAATATTAATATTTATTGTGATAGTGGTACCACTTATCCCCAGGGTTGCCTGGAGTTTCCAGGGCTTTAGCTGTAGACCCAACTGCTATGCTTTTTTAATTCTTCTGTGGCCTTTCCACGGTTTCTCCTTTTTTCATACAATCTGTGTGCCTTTCTCCAGCAGTCTACTGGACTGTTATTTTTGTTATTTTTTAAAAGTCTTATTATTCCCCTTTTCCATTGTGAAATAGCACGTTCACTCCATAAAACTTGAAAGATTGAGGAAATTTTTAATTAAGACCCAGCACAGCCAAAAGAAGTAAAATTATTTTTTAAGATGACCTTTGAAAAGTTGTTTGCAACACAAAGATTAGAGGCAATCTTATTACTCCATTTATAAGGGATTGGATCTATAAATACATATGAAATATTGTGTTATCATTAAAAGAGTTATGTAGGTCCATATTGCAGATACAGAGTGATCACTAAGATGTGCTATATTCTGAAAATATAAAGTGCAAAACAATACATATATGTATATACGGGATCTTTGTGTGTGTACATCCACACACACATACACATACATACGTTTACTTCAGATTCAGAGAGAGGGGAGCATATACATATATGTGCTCCAGAAACTCAGGCTGGTTCTGCAAGGATACTGAGAAATGTACCAGGCACTGTCTCAGACTTGCTGGGGGCAGGGGGGCGGGCATCAGGAGGTTCAGGGTTGGAGTTTCATTGACTAGTTACCCTCTGGTACTTACAGAGTGTTCTGGTTGTTGCTTTATCCTGGGTACATATTACTCTTTCAGTTCTTTTGACACCAACATGAATAATTCATTTTGTTTTCAAAAGCATCATAATGACAGTGGAAATTTATCTTTTACCCTGTGCCAGGCAGTAAGGGCTTTTACATGCATAATTTTATTTAATCCTCACAATAACCCTGAAAGGTACATACTATTATTATTTCCATTCTACAGTTAAAGAAAGTAAGAAACCCAGGAGCTAGGTAATCTGATCTTCATCACACTTCTGGGATGCAACAGATCTAAACCCAGGCAGACTGACCCCCAAGCCTGCATTCTTAAACCCAAAACACACAGGCTACAAGCACAGAACAAAAATAAAAGGCATAAAACCATTTATAAAGTCAAAACAGAGTTAAATAAATTATTTTCAGGGACAAAAATTTCCATGCAAGCACAAGGATACCGGTGCATATTTTTTTCCATATCTTCCATAAAGTTCAAAACCAGAAGTGACAGCAGAGTGGTGAGTGACAGCCGCCTTCACCCTGAAATGATGTTGAATATTTATATAACGTCTAATGTATATACAGGGAGTTTCCCAGGCAGCTCAGTGGTAAAGAATCCACCTGCCAGTGCAGGAGACGCAAGAGACCCAGGTTCGATCCCTGGGTCAGGAAGATCCTCTGGAGAAGGAAACGGTGAACCACTCCAGTACTCTCACCTAGAGAATCCCATGGATGGAGGGGCCTGGCAGGCTACAGTCCACGGGATCGCAAAGAGTCAGACACAATTGAGTGACCGAGGGTGGACAGAAATGTATATGTGAAGTACTTTCTCTATTGTTATCACTTGAATAACGAGGAAAACACTCATTTGTGAAATCCCGCAACAGCGGCACTCCTCTGTGCCTTCCCAGTCCTTTTCCCATGTCTCTTCACAGGTGCCATGCTGGTCACAGAAGCAGTCATCTGGATGTACACGGGGTCCTGAGGACAAGCCCTGCAGGGCCCGCTCCTGAGCCCCGCTGTGCGTGAATCACTCTTTCAGTGGTGTCTTCCTGCCGGTCACAGGCCTAGACGTCCTCCAAGGTCACGACCACGTGCCACCTCCCACAGGAAACGTTCCTGACTGTCTGCATTAAGGCTCCCCCTTCCCTCCTCTGGAGGTCTCTCAGTTTACTGGACATGCAAACACAATCCGTGACTCGGAGGAAATGTAGATTATGAAAATGCCTATCCAGTGGCCCCCCTCTGCCTTGCACTGCGGGTCTCAGAAGAGCAAGAATAAAACATTTCCCTTGATTGCACTACCCCCCTCACCCTGTCTGGCACAATATTTGAACAGCAATTCAATGAAGGTTTGCAAGGAATGGCATACAGGGAATGGCATGAGTCATTAAGAAAACCTGAAGTCGATGGAACTGTGGGAAGTATGAGCAGTCGCCCATGGGCTCTGGGACGTTAGTCATCTTTGCTTGACTCTGAGATGGAGGGGTCCCTCACGTGAGAAGCAGGGACTTGCTGTCCAAGGAAGTGCACATTTGGAAAGAAACAGAGGCAACATCCTGCTTTGTGTATGTTCAGTTCTGTCCAACTCTTCGTGGTCCTGTGGACTGTAGCCTGCCAGGCTCCTCTATCCATGGGATTTCCCAGGCAAGAATACTGGAGTGGGTTGCCATGCCCTCCTCCAAGGGATCTTCCCCACCCAGGGATCGAACTCGCATCTCTTGCATCTCTTGCATTGGCAGGCAGATTCTTTACCACTAGCGCCACCTGGGAAGCCCCTTCATCCTGCTTTAGGGCGACTGATATAACGCTGGCTTCCCTGGTGGCTCAGACGGTAAAGCATCTGCCTGCAATGTAGGAGACCCAGGTTCAATCCCTGGGTTGGGAAGATCCTCTGGAGAAGAAAATGGAAACCCATTCCAGGACCCTTTCCTGGAAAATCCCATGGAGAGAACCTGGTATGCTACAGTCCAAAAGGTCACAAAGGGTCAGACATGACTGGGCAACTTCACTTTCCTTTTCTTTTCCAAAATTAAATTCTCAATTTTTTTTAATTCTCAATTTTGAGAATTAAATTGAGAATTCCTCAATTCTAAATAGACCTGGAGAATTGCTAATGGCACAAAATGAGCTTCTGTTCACCCTTACTCTCTCAGCCTCACCGCTGGTTTTGTGTGGTGTGTGTTCAGGATGGGAAGGGCTTGGCAGAATACATATCCACTTGATATTAGCAAGAGTGTTGGTGGTTGCTGTTGTTTTAGCTTTAGGGGTACTTGGCTCTGAAGTACATTAAGGATCCAGAGTTAACAGAGTCGGCCCACATCTAAACACGAAGAGATGCTCCCCTTGCTGCAGGATGAAGCAGAACCCTGGAGGAGAGATGCAGAAAGAGCAAGGGGGCAAAAAGCCAAGAGGGGAGCTTCCCTGGTGGCCCAGTGGATGGACACAGATTCTGTTCCTGGTCTGTGAAGATTCCAATGCCATGGAGCAACCGTGCCCCTGAGCCACAACTACTGACCCGTGCTCTAGAGCCCGGGGCTCGCAACTGTTGAGCCTGTGTGCGGCGGCCTGTGTGCCCTAGAGTCCGCGCTGCACAAGAGAGGCCCATACACTGCAATGAAGAGTAGCTCACCGCTAACAGAGAAAGCCTGCACAAAGTAATGAAGACCCAGCACAGCCAAACAAACGAAAAAAGGCAAGACGAAAGGGGGCTTCTTGAAGCCTGTACAAGGTCAGCTTCCCTTGTCCAAAGAAAACTCGAGAAGATATCTCCACAAGAAACACATGTGCCACACTCTGCTCCTGGCAGTGCTCCTAACTGGTCATGGGGGAGAATAGACGCTGTGATGATCAATCAAGCCCGCCTGTGAGCCTTGGCAACCACTGCAGGATAGGATCCAAGAGCCAGGTCTCAGCATTTAATGCTTAATAGTATTCTAGCTGCTTTCGGCCGGTCTGGGGAGAAGAAATGGGTGAAGGGTTAGCATGGAATCCCACTGAGACCCCCTCAGAGGAAGAAAATGAAGGAGGTGACTGCAAGGTCAATGCTGGGTGGCTGGAAGCCCAGAGGAGCATCCTTGGGGGATAGACAGGAAAGTACCTCCTCAGTTGGGGTTAGATCTGGAGAGGAACTGGCCAGACGTGCAGAGTAGCTGGGGCCAGAAGAGACGGAAGCCCCAGGAGAAACAAAGAGGCAAACTCTGTGCAGGAACCCTGGACCGGCATCCTAGGGGCAAGATGCTTTGTTCAATCCAGGAAGATAAGCAAGGATCTTTCTTCCCTATTTCTGGATCCGTCCTTTGACACCAGCCCTCTTTTTTTAGTATAATTTTATTTATCTTGGCTGTGTTGGGTCTTCACTGTAGTGCAGATTGTTTCTAGTTGCAGTGAGTGAGGGCTACTCTCTCGCGGTGGTGCGACGCTGCCTCACTGTGCTGACTTCTCTTGTTGTGAGCACGGGCTCTAGAGCATGCGGGCTTCAGTAGTTGCGGCCCCCCCAGTTCTAGAGCACAGGTTCAACAGCTGTGGCGCACGGGTTTAGCTGCTCCTCAGCATGTAGGATCTTCCTGGATCAGGGATCAAACCTATGTTTCCTGCACTGGTGGGCAGATTCTATACCACTGAGCCACCCAGGAAGTCCCAACACCAGCCCTCTGATAATTTGGTTGCCTGGTTTATTTACTTAGATCCTCCAGTCAAATTATCCTTACACATTTTTAGGAGTTTGATGAGTTTAAAGGAGAAAAAATAAACTCTTCAGCATCAGTTTTCTCAGCCATAAAATGGAGGTGATTTGTCTAACTCATAAAGTTATTGTGAAAGCCAAACTAGGTAAAAGGGGTTTTAATCCATTTAGACAGATTTCACCGAACAGAAGTTACTTTACTGCCGCTGTTAACATTACTTTTATCATCATTATTACAGACTTGAGTGGAAACTCAGAAGAAGTCTTCCCACGGACAGATCTTTCTAGACATAGATAATCACGCAAGTTGTTAGAATTGCTGTGGTGCAGTTGTTGGATTGGTTGGCACACGCTGGCATCAGATAATTTCAGATGTGGGTTTTTTTTTCCTTCTTTACTTTAGGAATGAAATGACAAATTCCTCCCAGGTGGCAGCAAGAGAATTAAAAGTACAGCCCATCTGCATTCTTGCCTCAAACGGAAAAAAAAAAAAAAAGACACCAAGCCCATTTCAAATGAATCTCTGCCATAAACTCCAGCCCAGCAACAGATGCAATAAAAGTCCCATGAGACAAAACACAACACCCCTAATCCCCAATAAGAAAAAACGATCAATAAGGCTGAAGCACTGAAAAAAAAAGTTCCTCCTTTTTTTTGCTACAGGGTGCCAGGAATCATACTGGGGACAGCTGCTGCTGACACGCTAGCCTGCAGGGGAAGGTTACCTGGAGAGGTTCTTCCACATCTTTGGCAGAACTGAGAGAGGGTATGTGTGCTGGGGGTGGGGAGGATGGGGGCAGGGAGAGTGACATGGTGTAGAGAGGAAGAAGAATCACAAAAAGGATAATGTGGGGCTACACCTAATAATAACTAGTGATTCCTGGCCATGAGACTAGACATGCAGCAGCTTAAACATGCCGTGAGGTCTAGGACTACACATCATTTGTTGTGATCACTAATTAGAAACGCTACCAGATGCATTCTGTAAAGGTAAACAGATGTTCAGAGATGGTGGAGGAGCCAAAGCAAATCTGGAAAGCAAGGAAGAGCCGAGAAGAGCGGGAGCCGGTCACCTTCCTGCTGGGATGGTTCTGGGAGCGGTGGCTGCATTTGCAGCATCACCGTGCACTGTCCAACAAGAGTCAGGAATGGCACTAGGTGTGTCTCTGTGCAGTTGGTGTATTGACAGCATCCATGGCTTCAGGAACAAGTTCTTGGTCTAGGGACTCGCCCGGCACGTGGAAGGAAGACTCCACCCTCCAATGCAGGAGGCATGGGCTCCAATCCTGGTTTGGGAATTAAGACCCTGCATGCCTTGAGGTTTGGCAAAAAACAAACAACAAAATAACAGGCTCTCGGTCTAATCCAGTTATAAAGTGTAGATGGCCGTAACTAAGGAAGATGGAAGAAGTGTTCACCCCTCTGCAAGTCTGCATGGACACACACAGAGCAGCACACACTCAGTACCCTGTGCAAATACAGTCACTTCCTCCCCGTGCCTACAGTCCTGGTCTTCTCTGTACAATTCCACCAGAGGGACACCTAGCCCAACCCTGCCAGCCCTTAGCTTTGCTGTCCAGGGGTCTTCTCTGACCCTCTCTCAGAGAAGTCACCAGGAAGTCCCTAGGAAGCAGCTGAGATGGCTCTGGCTCCTCATGGCTAGTGACTGAGACAGCTCAGAGCAGCTTCTGCTCTCCCTCGGACTTGCCTGTCACCCAGAAGCCCTGCCAGGCTCAGCAAGATGCTTCCCTGATGACGTCTCGGGGGGTCCCTAGTCTCGTAATTGGATGTGAATACCTGCCTCTCCATACATGCCTTGGCTTTGTATGTTACAAAATAAACTCAGAGAGACTTTGAAGATACAAATTATTCTGTAACTTCTTTTTAACCACTTGGTGTCACATTGATCAATAAGCAGGCCATTTGGAAATGTCTGCTTTCCATGGCTGGAAATGATAAATCTTGAATTTTAGACTGTGTTGGAGCCTATTTTTAATATGGATATTTTTAATGTGGACATTGTTTTTAATGTAGATTCATATATAAATGTGTGTGTATATATACACACAAATAAAATGAAATATATTTTAAAATGTGGATTCCTGGAGCTGCCTCTGGTGGCTGAAAGTCCCAGAGGTGCATCCACTAAACCACAATAATGGGGCTATGTCGAAAGGAGCCAACTTAAATCTCCAATATGCAAAGCAGGAGGAGTTTGATCAACAAACTACTATTGGATTATAACCCAACATCTATGAGTCCATACTGATATAATAAAATGATTGAACAAATCAATGGGGGAGAATAGACAAATCCCCTAAGCAGAAGAATCCCAATGCTACTCCCCCCACGAGGAGGTGGACTATATATAACTCCCCACTCTCTCAGTGTGGGCTACCCACAATGACTTCCTTTCAAAAAATACAGTATGAAAAGGTGGGGGAAAAGAAAACTTTATAGTGGAGAAGCTCGTCAAAACCGGCTCAGCCGGATGATCAAGGTGAACATCAAGCATGAGTCATGTTGATGCTACGAACCCCTGATGGGATGTGATGGGAAGGGCACTTTACCTCTGTGGTCTTCCTTCCCCAAACCCATAACCCCAGTCTCGCCACGAGCAAAACATCAAACAGATCCCAATCGAGAGACAGTCTACAAAACTGTCTCCAGGACTCTTCAAAACTCTGAAAGGTCATCAGAAATAAGAAAGTCTGAGAAACCATCACAGCCAAGAGAAGCCAAAGGAGACATTTATCTGACAATCAAACGTAATGTGGTTATCTCAGACAGGGTCCTGTCATGGAAAAATGGCATAATGTGAACAAAATGTGGATGTTAGTTAATAATCACACATCAATATTGGTTCATTAAAATTATAACATATGTACTGTATTAGTGTAAGAGTTTAATAAAGAACTGGGTATAGTATAAATAGGACCTTTCTGTGCTATCTTTGCAACTTCTCTGTTAACCTAAAACTGTTCTAAAATTAAAAGTTTCAAGAAATTAGGATTTCTGGGGACCCTATCCCCAGAGGTTGCAGTTCAGGAGGTCTGGTGCAAGGCTCACCCATGGACAGGTAGAGGGAGGGAGCCAGGTGATGCCACAGCAGGCACCTGTGCCATCTTTTAAAGGCTACCATCCAGATATATTTGCTTGAAAGTGTGTTAGTGTTAGTCACTCAGTCACGTCTGACTCTTTGCGACCCCGAGGACTGTAGCCTGCCAGGTTCCTCTGTCCACAGGATTCTCCAGGCAAGAATACCAGAGTGGGTAGCCATTCCTTCCTCCAAGGGATCTTCCCGACTCAGGGACTGAACCCAGGTCTCCAGCATTGCAGGCAGATTCTTTCCCATCTGAGCCACCAGGGAAGCCCCCATAAGGAGACAAACAAATGGCCAAGAAAATGTCTACCTTCCCCCACACTTGAGTACCAGAGGCTCCAAGGCTGAGAACGATGGATTCATGCCTGCCTGGCCCACGAGTAGCATTGCAAGTGCCCGGCCACCCTGAAAATGTTGTCCTATTACCCCAGGGCCATTCAACAAAGGACACATTTCCTCAGGTTTTGACAATCCCCAAGTATGATCACATTCAGCGTGTTAAACCTTAAACTGCGATGGTGATAACACACTGCCCTGTGGCCTCCAGCCCTGCGAGCTAGCAAGACAAAGAAAATAAAAGAGGAAATAAAAGACATTGCTTCCAGCACCCCTCAAACTAAACACAACATCACATGGACACAGTTATGCGTTCACGAGGTGGGGAGCAGGAACAGGGTTGTGCTGTGTATGTCCTCAAAGCTTGATCCACCAGGGCTGAGTTGTACATGGTCTCATGGTATACTTCAAAGCCCCAGGATATTTACTCTACATGTGGTCAATTCAGAGAAATACAGATTTATCTAAGGAGTGGTCTTCAATTTTAAATAGGAGCCTTGAGACTATTACATTTGTTTAGTCAGATGGTGAAGGACAGGGAGGACTGCAGTCCACAGGGGCGCAAAGAGTCGGATACAACTTAGTGACTGAAGAAGTTAAAGAGGATAAATATACATGGCTATTAGAAATCTTGGAATGGTTGGAGTATCTGTCTGTTATCCCTCTGTGGATAGGTAATGCCTTGACCTCTTTCTTCATATAGTTTGTTTTCTTACTGGGCAAATTATTCACTTCCTGCAAATACGACACTTCCATACTGACAGGATGGTTAGTTACTCCCAGCCCGTATCATTTGCCTTAACTTACAGACTTTGCTGAAGCATCAGGAAAGACATAACTCTGTGTGTGTGTGTATGTGTGTGTGTTTAACCAAAACAGCCATGTCGCTTGCTGAAGACAGGGCAATGAATATGAACATACGCTGTCTTCGATCACCTGGTCATCAGCACTTTCTTCCTGGTCAGCGGCCCCTGCCCCAGTAAGGTGATCACACTAATGAGCTTGTCCTATGTACCAGCAACAGTCTCCCAGACAACGTTTTCATGACTAATTTGCTTCCTCCCTCCTGGGAATGAATTGTAACACTCTCTCTTTTTGACTAAAAGGCAATAAATTCTGAGCCTAACCAACCTCAGAGGAGGGCTAACTGTAATATCCGAAAGGCCAGCCGTCTTTCAGAGGGCCCATGATTATGTTTGCTTTTGGAAAACAGCCTAGAATTGGAGATTTGGGGTCTGAAACAGAGAGCCACGGAAAAAAATTCATTGAAGAACTTCAGTCCACATCCACATTGCAAACCTCAAATGATGAGTTTCCATATAGAAAACAAAAATAAAGACAAGATAAAGTTTATGACATGAATCATCGGAACCAAGTAACCAGGATATTTCCGTCCACAAGACCTCAAAACAGACTCAAATGGCATTGAAATCAATTGCATTTCCCCATTTTTAATGGCACAAAGTTCATTTGAGTTAAGCAAATGATACCATACGGTGGGGCGGGGGTGGGGGGAACAGCAACATTTAGCTGCATGTAACCATGGTAGACACTTTCCAATATGGCATTTTGGACCTCTAATAACTTTTGAACCTCCAAAATTCCATGGAGAGAGGAGCCTGGTGGGCTACAGTCCATGGGGTGGCAAAGAGTCGGACATGACTAAGCAACTAAACAATGACAGATGGTTTTGGGGCGTGCTTTCTATTCTTCCAGGATCCCAAAGAGAGCTCACTGTCTTGCGCATGGACAGCATACATCTGTACATACAGGCAGTCCTGACTTTCATAGCTTCAGCTTTGAATCCCAAAATATTCTGCAAATGCCAAATTCAGGGTTGCACCTAAGCAACCAATCAGATCCCCAATCCTGTTCCCAGGACACAAATTATTCCTGATATTTAAAGAATGCTTCTAATCACAGTCACTAATTAATCCTCAGGGCGCTCGGTGCTGGTCAATGTAAACATTGGCATCTTTATGCAGGCATGATGAGGGGAACTACAGTAAGGTAAATTCAGCATGGGGCACATCAGTGAGAGAACCAAAATTTCAAATGAAGAGTTTATCTCTCGGTTCTCAGCTCAAGCCCCTTTTCTCAGCGTTACTGAGAAGTTGCCACAGAGACAAGAAACAGGCCGAGCAGAAATCACTATATAGAATGGTTCTTGGTATTTAGGCTCGCAGACATCTGAGGCTGCCTCTTGATTTCTCTTTTTGACATCTCTCTTTCCTGGAAATGCTAACAGACCTTCTCCGGGATGGGAAAGATAGGGGAGCAAATACTGGCTAAAAGGGGAAAAGGCTCAGCCGTTGGATCCTGCTTTCTGTTAGACCACAGTGTCTAGGTCTGTTGGAACAATTGCTAGAGACAAATTTATCACCTTGTTGTGCCTTGTCAAAGCACCTTCTAGGGTCAGCGGCGTCTGTGTGTGCTCTGCAAACAGTCTCCACATAAGCTGGCCACTGTATTAAGGTGCTGAGGATATAAAGACCCACGAGACACTTTCTCATCCAGGAAGTCTAGTACAGGAAGATACAGGGAAAGTCTGACCCATCCTCTTGAAAACCTATACCTGCATGTCCCAGATCACGGCCTAGCCGGAGAACTGTCTGCCCTGGGAATGATTACCTCTTATCCTTCAGAGGACAGCGGAAGAGTTGACTCAGAAGCACAAATGCAAGCCATGTGTGTGGTTTACATTTTCTAACAGTCACAGTTTTTAAAAGCTATTTTTTAAAAAAAAGGTGAAATGCTTTTGAATAATTTTTTAATTTAAATCAGTATGTCTGAAAGCAGTATCGTTTCAACATCTGATCAATAAAAATAAATGAGTCGTAAGTTTCTCTTCATACTGACTCTTTGAAATCTATGTATATTCCTCTCATAGGACTGAATTTAGACCAGCTGCCTTTCCAGTGGCTACCATGTTGCTTAGCCCAGCTCTAGCTCTCTGCCTGGCCTCTCTCTTTCACTCTGGGGAGCTCAAAGCATTTGTTCAAATAAGAAGGTAATGCATGTAGAGACATGGATGGACCTAGCGTCTGTCATACAAAGTCAGCCAGAAAAACAAATGTCATATATTCACACATATATGTGGAATCTAGAAAAGTGGTATATATGTGTGTGTGTGTTAGTCGCTCACTCGTGACCAACCCTTGGCAATCCCACGGACTGTAGCCCACCAGCCTCCTCTGTCCATGGAATTCTCCAGGCAAGAATACTAGAGTGGGTTGCCATTCCCCACTCCAGGGGATCTTCCCGACCCAGGGATCAAACCCACGTCTCCTGTGTTGCAGGCGTATTCTTTACCATCTGAGCCACCAGGGAAGCCAGAAAAATGGTATAGATGATCATATTTACAGAGCAGAAACAGAGACACAGACAGAGAGAGCAAATAGATGGATACCAAGGGGGACAGGGAGGGTGGGAGAAATTGGGTGATGGGGACTGACGTACAATATATAGTTACTATTGATACTCTGTATAAAACAGACAGCTAATGAGAACATATTGTATAGCTCAGGACCTCCACTCAGTGCTCCGTGGTGACCTGAATGGGATGGAAATCCAAAAGGGAGCGGATATGTGTATACGTATGTCTGATTCACTTTGCTGCACAGTAGAAACTAACACAACTTTGTAAAGCAACTAAACACTGTACACCAATAAAAATTAAGTTAAAAAGAAGAAAAGGTAATGTATCAGTCTCCTGTCGCTGCTGTAACAAATGACCATAAATTTAGTGGCTTAGCACAAGTTGCACCCTGTCACAGGTCTGTAGATCAGAAGTCTGACTTGGGTTTCACGAGGCTGAAATCAAAGCATCATCAGGGATGCGTTTCTTTTAGAAGCTCTGAGGGGGAGCCCACTTCTCTGCCTTTTCCAGCTTCTGGAGACAGCCTGCACCCACTGGCCCTTGACATCTTCCTTCATCTTCAAAGCCAGCCATGCCCCGCCTCTCACTCCTCCTCTCTAACCACATCTTCCCCCAACAGCAGCTGAGAAAGAGTCTTCCAATTCAAGAAGGTTAAATTGGCCTACTCGGATATTCAACTTCAAATCACTCCATCTCAACTTCACCACATCTGCAAAGTCCCTTTGGCCAGATGCAGTGACATAGTCACAGTTCCTGGGGAGAAGGACTTGGACTTGAGGGGCCACTACTCTATTTAACCACAGGTATCAAGTTTTGTTACCCCTTATTACAGAGAAGAGTAAACATTTAAAATTGAGGACTGGGACTTCCCCTGGTAGTCCAGTCATTAAGACTTTGCCTTCCAAAGCAAAGGTTGTGAGTTCTATCCCTGGTGGGGAACATAAGATCCCACATGTGGCAAAAAAAAAAAAAAAAACCCAAACATAAAACAGAAGCAATATTGTAACAAATTCAATAAAGGCTTTTAAAAATGGCCCACATTAAAAAAATTTTAAATAAATATAGTTTATTTCAAAAAAAAATAAAAAGACAGCCTTGATTCAAAATTAATTAACTGATTAAATAGAATTGAGGATTTAGGAGAGAGTCCTTCCTTTTATTCCTAAGTTCATTTAGATTTCTGCTCTTGGAAAAGAAAGAGAGAACTACTTTCATGAAGTTCTACCTATATCTTAGGATGAGTCTTTTCTCTCACAGGCCACTGGCCATTCACTCAAAAACATCTGAAGGTTTTCCAGATACCAGACACAAGCCAGTCCTACAAAATAATTACAACCAAGTAGCAAAAGGAAAATCATGACATTGGGTGATCATTCTTCTTCAACATTAAGAATTTTTATATTATTAATAATTTTATTTTAAAATCTGCTTACAATAGTGGAAGTGCACTAGAAACATGATATCTTTTTGAAAATAATGTTACTAATTTTCCAAAACCTGTAGGTGTGTCTCCTATAGAATATTTTCAACTCTTTAAATAATCATAAATTACTAATGAAAAGAAATAACCAAGGAAAATTCCAAATGAAGAACAATATATTTTTAAAAAATCTGTCAGAATAATCAGAATCATTAATACATGAAGTCAGAGGTCAAGGTGGAAATATAAGCAAAGACCAACGCATCCAATATTTTCATAGGACAATATTGTGAAGCAATTATGTCTTTATCCACATATATAAATGCATCTTTTGATTCTAAGTTATTACTTGCAACAGCTTTCTGCCAAAAAAGCATGTTGTCTGTTACCTAGCTAATGACCTCAGCACCTTTGGGAATAATTATAAAACCAAAACTGGTCAGGGCAGGAACAAACACCAGATCACAAAGTGCAGCCCACTCATTTTACAAAATAGGAAACAGGCCACACTGGGAGATTTAGTTACTTGCTCAAAGTCCAGTAGTGGCTCAACTGGAGCCAAAAACCTTAGACTCCAAACCCCCAGGACACTGCTTTTCCCCATGGCCTACTGGGGAGAGGCAGATCTATCCATCCATCCACCCATCCCTCCCTCTACTCATTCATCCTTCTACTCATCCACCAATGCATCCATCCCTCCAACTATTCATTCATCCTTCCATCCATCCATCTACCCTTTCATTCAAGAAACATTTGCTGAGTGCCCACCACATGCCAGACACTGTTCTAACACTGAGGCCACAAGAGAGAACAAAACCAGCCAAGTTCCAGTGCTCAGGGAGCTTCCACTCTAGGGAGTGAAGAGAGTACCAATACATACTTATCTCAGGCGGAAAAGAGGCTAAGAAGGAAAATAAAGCAACCTAAGGGGATAAAGAGGGGCCTCCCTGGTGGCTCTGTGGTAAAGAATGTGCCTGCCAATGCAGGAGACACAGGTTTGATCCCTGGGTCAGGAAGATCCCCTGGAGCAGGAAATGGTAATGCACTCCAGTATTCTTGCCCGGGAAACCCCACCAACAGAGGAGCCCAGTGGGCTAGAGTCCAGAGGGTCACAAAAGAGTTGGACATGACTTGGCAACTAAACAACAAGGGAATAGAGTGCTAGAAGGTGGCTGCTATTTCCCATGCAAGCTCAGGGACAACCATACTCGTAAGGTGACACTGAGCAGAGAATAAATTTGAATTACAATTTACAGTACACTCAGAATAAAAGCTGATCATGAATGGCAGGGACATAATGAAACACTAATAGAAAATTCCAGAAAAATTTTAGCAAAGCGCCTGAGGAGTGACTGAGGATGCGTGTGGAGGGGAGGCAGGTAAGATAAGAAGGTGGCTTGGACACCCGAGGAATGCTAGTGGTGGCAGGCTGCTCACCAGAGCTTCCCCGTGACTGCACAAGGAATGGCACTTACCTGTCCTGGGTGCCTGGCACTGTCTGGGGCGGGGCAGTGGGGGGGGCATGAAGACGGGCCATGGTCACAGGGCGGCAGCTCAGCCCCCTGAAACTGACGGGTGAACCTGAACAGAAGCCTGAAACACTGAGAAGATGAATCAGATTTGGACCAGGGATAGAAGAGAAGAAGTCAGCAAGAAAAGACCCTAAAATCCGGGCTGGAGTAGGAGGCAGGTTCTTTGAAATAAAGAAAGCCCGCAAGTGCCTGAGATATATGGTTTAAGCATCAGGGTGGGGTGGGTACGAATTGTGCCATAGCATCTCAGGGGTCGCAAAGAGTTGGACATGACTTAGTGCCTGAACAAGAACAAAGCATCGTGCAAAGCTGTATTAATTCTTCTGGTTTTTGTTAAGCCGTAGGCTGGGCTGCTGTACCACCTAGCGGCTCAAAGTGAGACTGCAGCTTTAGGACAGCCGCCTCTCCGATGTTTCAGCTGGGTTTCTGCGGCCCCTTCCCAAAGGCTGCCTCTTGTCGTAATAAAGTGCCCTATGCCCCGGGGCTGGCTATGGGGTTTCCCTGCTGTGAACCCCGTGGGAGAGGCTGCAAGATAGCTGCAGAGGGGCAGGGCCTCCAGCCAGCCTGTTCTGTGATGGGTCCAGCCTGGCTGGGGCATGCAGAGTACCACTGTGGAGAGCACGCTGCCAAAATGATCGCCTCAGCCCGGAGCTCAGGCATCTCAGGTTCCTGTTTCTGCAGGCTGGATCAGGAGGCAACTTCCCGGGGTGGGGGGGGGCGGGGATTGGGGTTCAGCATTTCCCCACTCTTGGCCGGGGCGCTGCGCCCTTCTTCATCTCCTGGCTGGCTGGTGTCCTTTCATCCAGCACTGCCGCCTGTTGATGGTGCTAGCTCTGCTTAAAGCCTCCCCGTGTCCTTCCCTGCCCAACCCCATCGCCCTCCATCCCCTGCCTCAGATCCAGTCCCTTTGCAGGGCCACAGGCACTTCTTGATACAACCTCAGAGGAAGAGTGGATAGGGCTTCCCGGGAGGCGCAGTGATGAAGAATCCACCTGCCAGTGCAGGAGACACAGGTTTGATCCCTGGGTCAGGAAGATCCCCTGGAGGAGGCAATGGCAACCCACTCCAGTATTCTCGCTCGGGGAATCCCACGGACAGAGGAGCCTGGTGGGCTACAGTCCCTGCCCAGTCCCTCAGACGTCCAGCTATTTGTGACTCCATAGACTGTAGCCCAAGAATACTGGACTGGGTTGCCATTGCCTCCTCCAGGGGATCTTCCTGACCCAGGGATGGAACCCACGTCTTCTGCCTCTCCTGCCCAGCAGGTGGCTACGAGGTAGTAAAAGAGTCGGACACAACTTAGTGGCTAAACAACAAGAGTGGATAAACCCAGCTTGTGTCAGGAGCTGGGGTGGAGTCCAGATGTGGGAATACAGACCAGGAAATGCAGGACAGACATAGAGAGAAGGCAGCCGCGGCTTCTCTCCCCTCCTCCCTCACTGCCACCCGCCCCAACTCCAAGAGGCTGACAAGCAGAAAGCCTTGGTAATGCGTACCTTTTCAGGGCACAATTTGGGAAACAGAGAAGTTTTCAGCTTTTCCCCTTTAATCTTCAGTTGTCCTTAAAAACTGAATTTTTCTTCAAAGTTGTTTTTAGAAACATTTGAGAAAACACCTAATTAACATGCCCCGCAACCTCTTTGAACAAATTCTGTTGAGTAATCTGTTTTGAATGAATATTTAGGGTGTGAAATTTTAAGTGTTATAAAAGAATGTGTATAATTTGAAGAAAAATTATAAAGTGAACATCCAGGGATCTACCTCTCATAAACAGAACAACACTGGTACCTTCAGTTCAGTTCAGTTCAGTTGCTCAGTTGTGTCCGACTCTTTGCGACCCCATGAATCGCAGCACGCCAGGCCTCCCTGTCCATCACCAACTCCTGGAGTTCACTTAGACTCACGTCCATCGAGTCAGTGATGCCATCCAGACATCACATCCTCTGTCATCCCCTTTTCCTCCTGCCCCCAATCCCTCCCAGCATCAGAGTCTTTTCCAATGAGTCAACTCTTCACATGAGGTGGCCAAAGTACTGGAGTTTCAGCTTCAGCATCATTCCCTCCAAAGAAATCCCAGGGTTGATCTCCTTCAGAATGGACCAGTTGGATCTCCTTGCAGTCCAAGGGACTCTCAAGAGTCTTCTCCAACACCATAGTTCAAAAGCATCAATTCTTCGGCGCTCAGCCTTCTTCACAGTCCAACTCTCACATACATACATGATCACAGGAAAAACCATAGCCTTGACTAAATGGACCTTTGTTGGCAAAGTGATGTCTCTGCTTTTGAATATGCTATCTAGGTTGGTCATGACTTTCCTTCCAAGGAGTAAGCGTCTTTTAATTTCATGGCTGCAGTCGCCATCTGCAGTCATTTTGGAGTCCCCCAAAATAAAGTGTGACACTGTTTCCACTGTTTCCCCATCTATTTCCCATGAAGTGATGGGACCGGATGGCATGATCTTCGTTTTCTGAATGTTGAGCTTTAAGTCAACTTTTTCACTCTCCACTTTCACTTTCATCAAGAGGCTTTTTAGTTCCTCCTCACTTTCTGCCATAAGGGTGGTGTCATCTGCATATCTGAGGTTATTGATATTTCTCCCGGCAATCTTGATTCCAGCTTGTGTTTCTTCCAGTCCAGCGTTTCTCATGATGTACTCTGCATATAAGTTAAATAAGCAGGGTGACAATATACAGCCTTGATATACTCCTTTTCCTATTTGCAACCAGTCTGTTGCTCCATGTCCAGTTCTAACTGTTGCTTCCTGACCTCCATACAGATTTCTCAAGAGGCAGGTCAGGTGGTCTGGTATTCCCATCTCTTTCATCCTGGAATGTGAAGTCAAGTGGGCCTTAGAAAGCATCACTACAAACAAAGCTAGTGGAGGTGATGGAATTCCACTTGAGCTATTTCAAATCCCGAAAGATGATGCTGTGAAAGTGCTGCACTCAATTTGCCAGCAAATTTGGAAAACTCAGCAGTGGCCACAGGACTGGAAAAGGTCAGTTTTCATTCCAATACCAACGAAAGGCAATGCCAAAGAATGCTCAAACTACCCCACAATTGCACTCATCTCACATGCTAGTAAAGTAATGCTCAAAATTCTCCAAGCCAGGCTTCAGCAATACGTGAACCTAATGTTCAAGCTGGTTTTAGAAAAGGCAGAGGAACCAGAGATCAAATTGCCAACATCCGCTGGATCATAGAAAAAGCAAGAGAGTTCCAGAAAAACATCTATTTCTGCTTTATTGACTATGCCAAAGCCTTTGACTGTGTGGATCACTGGTACCTTAGAACACACTATTACATCCTCTCCCTATCCATCTCCCATCTCCATGGTAATTCACTATTCTAAGTTTTGTATTAATTATTCCCTTACAGTTTTACACACATATACACATCAGATCAGATCAGATCAGTCGCTCAGTCATGTCCAACTCTTTACGACCCCATGAATCGCAGCATGCCAGGCCTCCCAGTCCATCACCAACTCCTGGAGTTCACTCAGACTCACGTCCATCGAGTCAGTGATGCCATCCAGCCATCTCATCCTCTGTCGTCCCCTTCTCCTCCTGCCCCCAATCCCTCCCAGCATCAGAGTCTTTTCCAATGAGTCAACTCTTCACATGAGGTGGCCAAAGTACTGGAGTTTCAGCTTTAGTATCATTTCTTTCAAAGAAATTCCAGGGCTGATCTCCTTCAGAATGGACCAGTTGGATCTCCTTGCAGTCCAAGGGACTCTCAAGAGTCTTCTCCAACACCACAGTTCAAAAGCATCAATTCTTCAGCGCTCAGTCTTCTTCACAGTCCAACTCTCACATCCATACATGACCACTGGAAAAACCATAGCCTTGACCAGGTGAACTTTTGTTGGCAAAGGGATGTCTCTGCTTTTGAATATGCTATCTAGGTTGGTCATAACTTTCCTTCCAAGGAGTAAGCGTCTTTTAATTTCATGGCTGCAGTCGCCATCTGCAGTGATTTTGGAGCCCAGAAAAATAAAGTCTGACACTGTTTCCACTGTTTCCCCATCTATTTCCCATGAAGTGATGGGACCGGATATCATGACCTTCATTTTCTGAGTGTTGAGCTTTTAGCCAACTTTTTCACTGCCCTCTTTCACTTTCATCAAGAGGCTTTTTAGTTCCTCCTCACTTTCTGCCATAAGGGTGGTGTCATCTGCATATCTGAGGTTACTGATATTTCTCCTGGCAATCTTGATTCCAGCTTGTGTTTCTTCCCGTCCAGCGTTTCTCATAATGTACTCTGCATATAAGTTAAATAAACAGGGTGGCAATATACAGCCTTGATATACTCCTTTTCCTATTTGCAACCAGCCTGTTGTTCCACGTCCAGTTCTAACTGTTGCTTCCTGACCTGCATACAAATTTCTCAAGAGGCAGATCTGGTGGTCTGGTATTCCCATCTCTCTCAGAATTTTCCATAGTTTATTGTGATCCACACAGTCAAAGGCTTTGGCAGTCAATAAAGCAGAAATAGATGTTTTTCTGGAACTCTCTTGCTTTTTCCATGATCCAGCGGATGTTGGCAATTTGATATCAGGTTCCGCTGCCATACTTGATTATTAAGTGGTTGTATGGGGCTTCCCTGGTAGTCCAGCGGTTAAGAATCTGCCTGCTAATGTAGTGAACACGGGTTCAGTCCCTGGTCTGGAAGATTGCACACGTGAAGCAACTAAGCCCTTGCACAACTACTGAGTCCAAGAGCCCTAGAACCATGCTCAACGAGAGAAGCCGCCGCAGTGAGCGCATGCACTTCAACAAGAGAGTAGCCTCTACTCACCACAAACAGAGAAAGCCTGCATGCAGCGACAAAGACCCAGCACAGCCAAAAATACAATAAAATTTTTAATGAATGTATGGTATATATACATATATGTGTGCACGCATGCTCAGTTGCCATGTCAGACTCTTTGTGACAGGCTCCTCTGTTCATGGGATTTCCCACGCAAAAATACCAGAGTGGGTTGCCATTTCCTCCTCCAGGGGATCTTCCCAACCCACGGATTGAACGTGCATGTCCTGCATCTCCTGCACTGGCTGGTGGGTTCCTTACCACTGAGCCACCGGGGAAGCCCATACATGTATGTGTAGATGTATATATTACAACATAATTCAATCATCAGAGGATTATTCCACAAGTCCCTTGTATGCCAAAATCTACAGATGCTGACACCCCTTATATAAAGTAGTGTAGCCTAATATTTGCACTTAACCTATGCACATCTTCCTGTATACTTTGAATCAACTCTAGATCACTTATAAGACCTAATACAATGTAAATATAAAGCAAATTGCTGTAAACACAATGTAAATGCTATGTAAATTGTTGTAGACATGCAGCAAATTTAAATTTTGCTTTTTGGAAATTTTGGGGCTTTTAAAAAGGTATTTTCAATCTATAGTTGGTTGGAATCCAGGGGCACGTAACCCACAGATATAGAAGGTCAACTGAACATAGTTTTGCCTGTTTTTGAACCTTGATGGACTCACTCTTTTATATTCTTCTGTGACTTGCTTCTTTTGCTGTTTTTGCAGCGTGTCTATGTTGAAGCATGTATCTGTCATCCTTCTTTACCACTGTGGACTATTCCACTGGATGAACATACCATAACTTACACTATTGATAAACACTTGTACACATCTCCTGGTCTTCATATGCAAAATTTTCTCTAAAGCTTCCATATAA